>NC_139220.1:140517811-140875311 GCF_055691185.1 Crinia signifera
TAGGTGACCACCTGTAAATAATAAAAATCTTCACATAAAACAAAACATGTATCAAATATGGTTTATGCTATGAGCCTCTAATAGTAACTTTTAGTTAGTCTAAAGTATATAATGTTATAGTGAGTCCTTTATCCAGCTTTATATTTGTAGAAATATATTTGTTATTTTCCAAATAAATGGCTAGTTAAATAGCATGAAAAACAAAGTTTATCACTTGCCGTTAATGGTATATATTCCCGTCCCCGTATGAGTCAGACAGTCTAGCCACTTGTATAACGGTTGTTACATAGTAGGTGAGGCTGAATAAAGACTTGCGTCCATCTAGTTCAACCTATGTTTATAGTACCTAATCCCTTGTTGTATAGTATGTTCTGATATTTTAAAGGCAGATTGTTACTTATTCATACCTGTGGATGTTTTTAACCAATAAATGTTTATCCAACCTTATTTTAAACGTATTTATAGTGTCTGCCGACACCACTCCTTTAGGAAGAGAGTTCCAAAGTTTGACTGTTCTGACTGTAAAGAAATGTTGAGCATGTCCCCCCTTAAACGTCTCTTCTCTAGTGTAAATAGTCCTAGCTTGCTTAATCTCTCCTCGTAGCTTAAAGTCTCCATTCCCCTAATAAGCTTAGTTGCTCTTCTTTGGATTTTTTCTAATTCTATGATGTCCTTTTTAAAGTGTGGGGCCCAGAATTGTACTCCATATTCGAGGTGCGGTCTAACCAATGATTTGTACAGAGGCATAATTACTTTTGAATCCCTAGTTTCCATGCCCCTTTTAATACATGCTAGAGTTTTATTGGCCTTTTTAGTTGCTATATTACATTGAGCACTACACCCTAATTTGTTGTCTATTTGGACTCCTAGATCCTTTTTGAGTACTGAATTACCCAATTCATCCCCGTTTAGGTTCTAACTAGCACACTGGTTATGTCTCCCAAGGTGCATGACCTTGTATTTGTCCACATTGAACCTCATCTTCCACTTTTTTGCTCACTCGTCTAGATTGTCAAGATCATTTTGAAGCGTGGTGACATCTTCTGATGATTTAATAACTCTGCTCAGTTTTGTATCGTCCGCAAAGATGGATACATTGCTGAGTAACCCTATACCAATATTGTTAATAAAAATGTTAAACAAATTGGGCCCTAGAACCGAACCCTGTGGCACTCCACTTAGTACTGGTATCATATTTGAAACTGCACTGTTCACAACCACTCTTTGTTCTCTATTACACAGCCAGTTCCCTACCCATCTGCAGATATTTGCCCCTAATCCCAGGTCCTCCATTTTATTTATCAACCTCTTGTGTGGTACGGTGTCAAAGGCTTTAGCAAAATCTAGGAAAATCACATCTACAGCATTTCCATTATCAAGGTTTTTGCTAACCTCTTCATAGAAACCAAGTAGATTAGTTTGGCATGAACGATTTTTCACGAACCCATGCTGGTTATAACTGAGTAAACTATGAAGGTCTTAATATTCCTGGATCCCATCTCTTAAAAATCCTTCAAATAGTTTACCCACTATTGATTGATTAAATTGTTAAACTAACAGGTCTGTAATTAGCGGGATCCTCCTTTTTCCACATCCTCCGTTGTGTCTAGATCCACTTCTATACTTTGACAAAGATGTGGCGTTATGTGAGGGCGGAAGTTGTATATGCCCTCACAGCGTTTTTTATGTTAGCTATAACTTCCATAGGTGTAGGCTATTTTATTTTATAGCAGCTGGATTGTACACTCGCTACACTTCGTGCACGGTGGCTGGCTTCGCTCGTCACACTATTATATTATCCCTCCACGTATACATGAACCCAGAGCATGATGGAAAATGTAAGGATACAGAAGTGGTTCTAGCAGCAACCCTTGTATAACCACTGTGGTGCCGGGTCATGTCACCCACAGCAGGAGTACTGCAGTGGTGTATAAACACCATGGTACTGAGCAGTACACGCATCTCTCACCTGTTTTACCATTGGTTACGCATCTTGGTACTCCCATTTCCCTTCCTGTGTTTTTTTGCTGTAAAAAACAGAGTACGCATTGTTTTGTGTGGTTTTTTTCTTCTATATTGTGACCCACGACGAGAGACTAATCACCATCCATGAAAGGTGTTTTTGAATTGTGTACCAGCTCTTTGCCACTTTCATTGAAATAAGTGTCCTGGTCAATGTTATATGGAGCAAATGATATTGTGCTAGTTTTCATATTTTATGGTTAAGTGAACTAGTTTCAAGGAAATACATGTATATATGTATCACAGGGGCTCTTCAAAGATGGGTAGAGTATACAGCTATATGTTTATGCCAATCTGGCATTAAATTATTCTTCATGGCTCAAGACGTCAGGATATTGTTTCATTTTATATTTCATTTTATATATAAATGATATTATACTCAATAAACAGCACCTTCATGTGCAAACACAGATAGAGATATAAGTGTTGGCTTAATTACATGCTATGGGGCTTATATAGAAGTTCAACACGGTTCAACACTGCATGCACAGTACAATGGAATGCGTTTCACTAATATGCGTTGGGTGTATGGTGCACATGGCTCCCTAGGTCTGTATTGGTCTTTTGCTTGTGTTTACCTTTTGCTCATGTCAACCTTTTGGGGTTGAACAGTTCTAATGATCCAGGCTGCATATCCCTGGTCTTCAAGAATTTCATACACTTCTGGCGCAAGTCACCCACAACAGTAGATCTAAATAACATTTTAAATAACCTAATTCAGAATGGAGTTGAGAAAAAGCAGCTACTGCTATCAAATAGTTGCCACCCACGGATATAAAATTAAAAATTCCCATTTCAGAAATTTGCGAATGCATTGGAAAATGCAATGCGTACTCTGATCCACTCGCAAAACAAGGTAGCATTGAAGAGTACTTTCCATTTTCAGTAGTCAAAGGCTTCCACAGTTCTGCTAAAGTTACAGGCTGGAAGTGGTCATCAATGATGTCAATGATGTCAGAGACCCACCCAAGAAATGCCTTGGCATGCCTGCATTTTGATAAATACACCCACAATACACCATATTTCTGCCCCTTAAACTTTAGCTTCCTGTCAATCAAAATTTGATTGCACTGAAGCAAAATGCGTATGCAGAATAATTTGCGGCCACGCATGCACAATGCAAAAACTGTGCATGCGCATTAGTTCAATAATAGATTGCATTTTCTCAACTTAGAGATCCATGCTTAATAGGCACAATATACTACCTAAATAATTATACCATTATACAATGTTCTTAACTTCTTGTTTCCTGGCCTAAGATATATAAACTAATGTTCTTCCTGTTATATTTCTTTCTTTTATAGAAAGTGCAAGTTGTTGTAACTGTTTTGGACTATGACAAGATTGGAAAAAATGACGCTATTGGGAAGGTGTTTGTGGGCTACAACTGCACCGGTGCGGAGCTTCGGCATTGGTCAGACATGTTGGCCAACCCACGACGACCCATCGCACAGTGGCACACTTTAACACCTGAGGAAGAAGTAGATGCAATGCTTGGAGTCAAGAAATAAAAAACAACCCTATCTGCAGTTGCCCACATAGTGCTCTTTAGCCAGTATATGTAAATACCTCAGTAGTATGGGTCCTTTCATGTTTTCCATGCATTCCTAAGCCAGGGCATTCTTACTTATCCATTTTATGCACAAATTTAAATGTCCTTACTTCCCTCTAAAAGGAAACATATTGTGCACACAAAACTGCCCTCTTACTCTTCTTTTAAGCAATATGATGTGTAGATAGAGCATGAATCAATTTGTTATTATCACACTCTTGTATATAACAGTATGCCAACATTTATTTCTAGTATGTGTATTTGTATGTTGTAAGCGTTTCTTATTATGTGTATATTTTGATGTTTTTAATAAGATGTTCTATTTTAAAAATGTAAATTTACTAAATATAGAAGAACTGATAATATATTACAGGTTAACTATTGTATCGTCCGCATTCCAGGAGAATTTCCAACTTATAAGGCACTAGTAGAGTTGCACGGACATCTTAAAGGACAACTTAAATCTGAGCTTGACCGGGTACATTCAATTAATAGATAAGCATACATTCCAGTTCGTGTAAATTTCGGTCAGAGGCAACAGGTACAGTACAATCAGAGGAGATAAGTGATTGTCCTTCAGATATCGGGCCACTAGATGCCAAACTATTGGCTTGTATATACTTTCGTGTTAAAATTTATCAAGGCTAAAAAATGTTGCAGTTTTCAATCTGAGTAGTGTACACACACACACACACATATACTCATATATATACATACATATTTTAATATCCCATAAGATTTGTTTCTGCACAAAGCAACTACTGTTCAGCTGACACTATTTTTTGTAAATTGTAGCTTTCGATATAATGTACATCTTGTGGTTTATATGTGTTGTGTCACATGACATACTTCATATATATGTGTTTGTCGTACTCTCATATCTGGTTACACTGAAAGATTGTGTGGCATACTGAACATTGCTGAATAGCATTGTGCTAAGAGTACACTCTCGCCTATGTTTTCATAGTTAATAAACAGTATTGTGACCCAATATATATATATATATAAAGACTAAACTAATTTAGCCATAATTCTGAATGCACTTCAAGTAAGCCAAAACAGCTAGTGACCTTTTTTATATATATATATACTATTTGTATAATGAGTTTTAATTTGTCCTTTAAAAATGGTATAAAACAAGGAATAAGTGCTAGCAAACTGGAGCACCCTCTTGTGTATACTAGATGCTCATTTCAGGAGGCGTTTTTAAATGTTTTCAATGTTATTATGTAGTAAATGGCACTATTATGAAGCTATTAGTCATTCCATAAGAGTCTTAAACGACTGCTCTGTGTATCACTGTGACTGCCGTGTGTGCTTAGATGAAACGTAGTTTTCTCAGTGAATAGCAATCAATTAATTCTATAGTGATATTGTACTGATACTGCCATCTCTTTCTACTGCACTGCCGCAGAAGAGCATAGCACAAAGAGGTTACTATGGACCAATTTCAAGGTGGGAGCTATGCTGGTTTTTGGTTATACAATAGGTAGATCACACAGCAATGTATTGAGCACTGTGCAATATAGTCCATGAATTATCTATAAAGAAATATAAATAAACAATGTAGACTATTGATCCTATAAGCATATCATTTGGAGGACACACTTTGTGCAACAATATAAAAATGTATTTAACTTTCAATGCACAAAAAGTGGATACAATATATATATATATATATATATATATATATATCTCCTTTTTTTTCATTCTACTATGTTTTTAATGATAGGAAGTTCGAAACGTACAAAAACAGGGCATTGCACCCTTCAGATAGCCTACCCTATGTGTAGTTTAAACAAGCTGTACGGACAAGAGGTGTCTGAAACTGAACAGACTTGGGAGTTTATTGTAATTTTTTTTTAAATGTCATATTATTGACCGGTACAAGCTGACAGAAATCTTGTATCTATCTAGTCCGAAATCGTCTCAAGTACAATAGTAACAGATGCACAGTTACCTTGGATGTAAAGGCACAAGGAAAGTAAAATGATGATTAGACTAGTTTGCTGCATAATCTGAAATAGTAATAAATATATGAAATAATGAAGCTGACCAAAATGTACCATACTATTTCAGCTGCCCCCCCCCCCCAATCTTTGTGTATACGTATAAAGGTACTCATACACTAGGATGACTTCTCTGAGGGGCGGTCATCTGTGACCACCCCTCCTTAAACCGTAGCAGATGGACTGCATACGATACACTTATATGCATATGGTGTATCATATGAAATCCCAGCCAAGCCTTCCGAAAGGCTTGTTGACACAATAAATCTATTGTGCAGCAGGTGCAATCTTCAGGCTCCAATGCGATCCAAATCGAGCCTGATATCAAACACCTGAGATTTGGTCAGTTTTTATTCGAATTCTCCCCAGCCACAATCGGGTGAAAAGTGATCAACTTGCAGTGAAATCACACTAGTGTATGGGAACCTGAATGGATATGCTCAAAATACTGCATTAACAAATATTGATGCATTTTACTGTACTGCAGAAACTTAATGTGAGACAGCGATTTGGATCAGCACTACCCCTTTCACATCAAAATCACAGGTCCATCCCTGAATACTGAACATGGCTTCGAACCATGTTACAGCACTTCTTCCTCCATTCACACTGCACCTTGGATTATTTCTGGGTAGACCCCATTCACACTGAACCAATGTCTGACATGATATCTGGTCTGCAATGATTCGACCATCTGCAAGCACCACTGACCAGACAATCAGCTTCTTTTAGCGTGACCCCCAGTTAAATAACTTGGTTTGCAACATTCACACTGAAGCCTCCAAGGTACACACACCAGATTAACCCTGGCCATGACCTGGGTACCAGACTCGAGGCACACACAACACGAGCCGAGGCTTTCACACTGAGCCAAGATCCAGGCTCCACCAGCTTGCCTTGGCAATAACCCCAGTTATCCGTTCGATGTGAAAGGGGTATTACTGAACCTGCTATTTGATCAAATTATGGTTTAACCCAGTGGTCGAAGTGGAAATTTTGAAGTGGGGGTATGGACATTTTGAAGTGGGGGTATGGAAAAGTAAAGAGTGAATATAGTGCGCACCTTCGGACACCCCCCTGTCCATCAACGTCCCCTGCCAGACTGCCCCGTTGTACAGGGGTATTACAAAAGCACAATATGTGCTGCTGAGTGATCAGAGAGCATCCTGAGGGGGAAAAAAAACTTTTTTTTTTTATCTTCAGATTAAAGTGGGGGTATGCCATACCCCCGTATACCGCCCCACTTCGACCACTGGTTTAACCCATAAAAAGCCACATCTACCTTTTGGACAAAGCTGTGTAAAGTCTTAGAATCTGATGCTGTAGAAATCCTAGTTGCCTTTGTCTATACTTACTGCCTGCTTGAGTGTTTCTATGTGTGAGTTTCTCTCCTGTATCTTGTAATAATGTTCGGGTGTTTTCTCTTGCCATATTGCTCGTTACCCGCGGGCTAACAAAGTTTGCTGTGTATACCTTCATTTTTGATGAAGTGGTTCCAATTTAGTTTCACTTTGTGTAGTGATTCCCACAGTACAGTTTTCAGATTGTTGTTAAAAAACCTTGACATCTTCAGCAAATATTCAATAAAAATATTTTATTTCCTGTTGTGGTTTCCATGTTTAACGTGATTGTTAGTTTAGTCATTTTGTACAGTATAACCAAATATACAGTACATGCATGGTCAAGCTGTACTAGACATGTTGGTCACATCTAATGTATGATTTTACAGAGAGTTTTACTTTTTCAAACAATAATATATAGCATTTGACATCAATAATCTCAGTGAAAATATGCATCCAAAAGAAACCCTTTGATCTGAATGAAATGACCTTACCAAATCTATCTTCATCTGGCATTGTATATGCGCTGTGCAGTATTATACTTTATATGATTTGAAGCAAATCACTATCTCAAAGAAGTGTCCCACGTCCCCTTGCATTACTCACTTCCTCCACCATACTTTGGGTTGCACACGGCACACTTTACCAAATTCCCAAGTCTCATCCTCATGACACTGGCCAGAACCAGGGTTGTGGATCCAAAGTTTAGTCCTGGGTTGTTTTCTTTCAAACAAGCAGAAATCCTGGGTTGATAAGCATTCATAAGGATTTATGTACTAGTGCAGAGGTTTCCAAACACAGTCCCCAAGGCACCCTAGCAGTAGGGGTTTTAAGCTATCCATGGATCAGCACAGATGGTTATCTCAATTTGACTGAAACACTAATTATGAGGCAGATGTATTAAGCCTGGTAAAGTAATAAAGTGGTGATAAAGTGGAAGTTGATATCGCACCAGCTAAATTAACTATTGTAGTTTTTCAAACACAGCTGATTGACTGGTGCATTATCACCATCCAATTTATCACCATTTTATCACTTTACCAGGTATAATACATCTGCCCGTATGTTCTCTGTGGCCAAGCAAGGACATACTTAAAATCTGGATAATTAGGGTGCCTTGAGGACCGTATTTGGGAACTTCTGTGCTAATGTGACAGTAGTATCTGCTAAGAAGCTACATACCCTACATGTCCCTGTTCCCAGGACAGCACAAAGACTTTTATGCTATATAGTTAAAAATATAATATGTGTGGCGTGCACACAATTTTTTGGTTCTCCTGCTAGCCCCCTCTTTTGTGTCCGGGAGCTGTGTGTTTAAATACATCATACGGATACCAGTGACGCATACGGAGTGGGTTGACAGAGGGACCAAATCTCAATTGCATTGTTTCACAAAGAGGGTCCCTGTAAACACACATTCTTCAGTCCTTTAAATAATCATGTCTTGCAAATGAAATGTTCTTTTTGTACTCCAATGCACAAGAAAGCGTGCAGATGCATCTAATCCTCACTTAACAAACACAAATTATTCACATACTTCTTCCAATTCTCGGAGTGCACTGCTTAGTTGTATCTGCAGAATTTACAGGCTAGGGCTAACACAAGCTAAAAGAAGTTCTTTAGAATTACAAGAAGAAATTTCAGAAATGAACTTTCATGTATTTGATGTGAGTCCATCCGCTCGCCCAGAGATGCATTCGTCAAAACGCTTCTGTCTTTTCAGACACATCTGCCTTTACAGATAAGTTTGTTTGTGTCCCCAAGTCAGTCCTAATAATTTAATAATGTATCTCTACTGTGAATATGATGTTGAGGAAAGAAATTAAATGCAGTCAATCAACCTTGGCTTGTTCATAAAAAAATAATAAAAGGGTACAGGATGAAGACTTCAGCGAGATGAAACATCCTAGTGTGAAGACTCCTGAGGAATGTTTGTCCATTAAATAAAGCTGGTAGAGTTGTTCACCTTAGTAACAGCATGCAGAGAAATTCATAGCAAATTGTATTAACTCCATTCTTTATAGTGATATGTTTAAACAAGCTAATAATAACCACGGGATTCAGGCTTTCATTTTTAACTCATCATAAGAAATGGAAAAGAAGAATTTTAAATCTCAAGTAATCAATTCCTTGGAGTTAAGTGGCAATTTGTTACAGCAAATATTGGAACCACTTTGTTACAAGAATGGCTGTCCCCCATTCTTGTCCCGTTGCAGAACCTTCCTAGAAATCCTTGACTGTTTTTGCAAAGTTTAAGGCAAAGATGTCGACCTGCTGTATGTATCCATTCACTGCAGTACTACCAAGGGGATTTTGTACAAGCAGATAAATACTTTCTATATGCCTTTTTTTGCAGCAGTGAGAAACATTATGAACAGGATTAGTTTCCATTGGTCACAGCAGGTCTAAGAGAACAGTCTGAGGTAGAATTTATTCTGCTTCTTGGCAGACAGAATATTCCTATGTGTGGGCACTAAGATGAAGGATATAATGAAGCCCACACAGAACATTGCTTTCGATAGCTGCTGTGGTTTAAAGTTGACAGCAGGGATACTGCTTTTGCAAATCCCTTAAATGACTCACAATATATGCAAGAATACACAAATGGCTGCATGTTGTGCTGAGGAGATTAGTGGTATAATTGTGGAACTAGTCAGAGACAAAATCTTACTGGAGAACATTTGACATATTCTCAGTGATGTATGTGGCAGGATTGTATCACACAAAAAGCAAACACACAAAGCAATAAAGACAACATGCTTATTACAGTGCAGCAACATACATCTTAGTCAATCTTCAGTTTCAACATTTCCATGTTACAGTATGTATCTTTTTATATACTTTATTAAAAAAAGAAACAATATAACCAATGTCACTTAGGTAATATTAAACTAATGATGACAGCCACTTATAATGCTAAAGATTGTTTTGTTGGGAGGATTGCCACCGCACCTAATCGTCATAAGTGGAAGTCTATGTGGCTTTAATGGAGGCAGGAAGAGAAAGTAGGATTTGTTTTTTTTCACCACAATCCATTCTGTCAAGCAGTGCATGTGGAGATCAGGGGAGTACAGAAGCTAAAAGGACAACACCAGTCAGTGTTCCAATAATAAAAAAAAAAACAGTTCTTACAAACAACCTTTAAACATCAAAGCATTAAACAGCTTCGTAAAATGAAAAAGATTAGACCATAGTGCTTCTGTTTAAAAGTCGATATCTGGGATGTTTTTCCTTCATCTGAACCACAGGAAATCATTAAGATTTTATTGGCAGTACAAACTTTACAAGTGGCTAAATTTTAGCCATATCCCTCTCTTATGCAGGAATTCTCAAGCTCTCCCTAGACATTATTAAAAGCCTATTTCATTTGTTCAGATATGATCCACATATCCTTCATTTTCCAGATTACTAATGATGACTCTCCAAGTGTTATCATAAACTCACCATCGGGTATCCTCCCGGTTTACACCTTGTCTGTTGACAAACCTAAACACAACCTTAACTCTAAACTTAAATAACTTAACCTAAAATAAGACACGGACACAAAGTGCTGGCGTTTCAAAAGAATGTCAAATTTATTTTGACAACTAAAACTATGACTATAAAATGGTGGCGGCACTAAAGAAAGGTCACTATAGGAAAGGTGGGGTTAAAGATCACTATGCATACATACATCGCTGGTGATCACTCTCCCTGGTCAGCCACCCGGCCTGGTGGTGACGGCCACCCCCTGGACAAAAGCATGGCCCATGACAATCGATGTCGAGGGAGAGTGCACCCCACTACCTACACACACACAGAGTTCTTAAAGAATGACCGTTCTTTACAGCCACCGGAGAAGAAGAGAAAGAGGGCAGGGTGGGTGGGGCTTCATCAGACAGAGAGTCTATCACTATAACTCGTGATCCCTTCCTACCCTGTCTAGAACCCTCCCCCTGCTCTGATAGGCCTTGTGCCCATCCTCATTAACATACATGTGACCAACAGCACTGTGTAACCTGTGAAGAACCCTCAGTGGTTTATGCCCCTTCAGGCTTAATCAGCCCTCTGTGTTTCTTAACATTAGCTATGTCCCTAGCAGCAGGGTTGTAATCAGATGTTGTGATACCTGGGATTGACAAAACAGACAGGGTTCTGTATGTCACTTTTGCCAGCCTCAATTTCGGATTGGAAAATAAAAGTGGCCCTGGAATTTTTTTTAGAAGTGGACTCACATGAGCGGCACCAAATCAAATGTAGCCAACACCAAAATAGGTGGCATTAATAAAACACTATACCTGAGTAGAAACCATTAGTTTCAATGAACTTGACAGTCTAGTGACTAACAGACTGTTACGCTGCTGTGACAAGCCTTAAACCTCTACATTTCACCTAATACCTCACTCCCCCTTTGTCAAGCAGACAAACAAATCATGATCATAATCCCCTGAATATGACAACGTTTTACCCTAAAAATGTCCCAAAATCTCATAAGGTTTAAATAAGGAGTGCTACCATGGGATAGCAGGTCTCTTCTAGAAATGACACTAGTCAATATGGATGGTAGCTTTCCTAGGCTCTTTACAACATCCATTTGATGGGGCATGGTGTAACAGGAGTGAAGAGACCTTTGGCCATGCCCCTTGGTCAGAGGAGGATTTTCCACTAGGAAAGTTATGCCTCTGCCCATGGTCACAGGGCCATGCCCCCAAATTTCAGGCACGCAGCAAAGGCACACCTAAATGTCCCTCCTTGCCTCTCTCCAAAGTTAGGAGGTATGCATTAGAGAGAGATTTTGCTTTTGTGATTCATGCTGAATGAGGCCCATAATGCAGTGATAGTAGACATGTCCGTCATTGTAGCAGATGTGTTTTGAAAATGTCGTTTTCTACGGCAGTTGCCAGAGAAATGAAAGGAGATGTTGCCATGTCACGTTCAACTTGAGGTAAGAATTTTCTCACCAACAGCTCTTTGTGCCTCTGCAGATTTGTGTTCATCAGTAACAAAGATACAGGTTTATAATACCTGTGATTAAGTGCAGTGGCCAAAATACAGTTATCTGATTTCAATAGCTTGCTCACCCTTTTTGGCCACGGACAGCATCTCCTACATGCCCTAGTCCTTTTATGGAATAAAATTAGCCTCCGCTATCAAATAATTTGTGTCCGAAAAACATGGGAGTTTTTGGAATTTGCAGTTGTTTGTCTCACAACATAAATTATCCCTAAAATGAATGTGATTGAGCACAATAATACATGCGGTAAGGGAATATGGATAATAAACTCCACTTTGTCCTGTCCACATGTAGGTGGTTAAGTGGACAGTGGGTACAAAGGCATTTCTGAGTGAGGACACTAACAACACTATTTTAAAATGTCCTTTGTACAGTCTGGGAATTGCTAGTGTAGTGAAGTTGAATCCAGAGTGGGCACACAGTATGTCAATCAACTGTGTAAATCCCACTGCACTAATGGCGGATATTGCATGCACGTCTAACACCAGTATAGTTGCTATGGCCTCAGTAATCTGCTTTGAGACTGGGTGACTGCTGTCATACTTCATACAACTTGTTCCTGGTAAACCTAAATAGTATTCCAAAACAGAATTATTTTCCCACCAGCCAAGTGTAGTTAACAAACAGTATTGGTGTCAGGCCTAAACGTGGACACACTTGTACTCTGCTTGGGGATTTGTGATATCTGAATGCAAAGTTAGTTCCTGTGCTTTATTTTTTATTTTTTCATTTTTAGAGCAGGAGGATGGCTTCCATCTCCATGAGAAACTGAACCACCAGTTATGAGTATAGGGGTTATTCTTGTTCACTTGCAAAGGCAAATTCCTTCCCAAATGGACAAAACCATGTGCACTGCAAGTGGGGCAGATCAGAGGCGTAACTAGAACTTTGTGGGCCCCATAGCAAAATTTATAATGCCCCCCCCCCCCCCCGTCCCGCCCAAGTCGTCGTCGTCGTCCTCCCCCACCCCCATTATGCATTATGCGACGTACCTCTGTGCCCTTATTATACGACGCACAGTGCGTCGCATAATGTATAATGCGGGCACAGAGGTGCGTCACGCACCTCTGTGCCCGCATTATACATTATGCGACCCACGTATGCAGTCGCATAATGCGACTGCATACATTATGGGACCCACGGTGCGTCGCATAATGTATAATGCGGGCACAGAGGTGCGTGACGCACCTCTGTGCCCGCATTATACATTATGCAACGCATGTATGCAGAAAAATACAGTAAAGTAAATGAAATTATGGCCCAGCTCACCAGAAATATTAAATGCTGCTTTTTCACTTTGAGTGGCAGCCAGAACTGGATGATGGATCTGTATTCCTGAGGCAGCATCCTTCCCGCACGTGCGTCCGTCCACTCCAGGTAGCAGCAGGCAGCGTCACTGTCCCCCTTCCCAGATGGCGCTGTGCTGCTGCTACTGCTGCATACTCTGGTATTAGAGCAGAGACTCGCGAGATGATGACATCATCATCTCGCGAGTCTCTGCTCTAATAGAGTATGCTGCAGCAGCATCACAGCGTGCACGGACTCGCGAGATTACGTCATCATCTCGCGAGTCACAAGCAGGACAAGCAGCCGGCCGGGCCCGGGGCTATTACCAACAGCAGCAGCAGCTGCTGCTGCTGCAGACCCGCGAGATGATGACGCTACATCTCGCGGGTCAAAGTGCGCATCGGCGGCGTCCTCCACTCCCCGTCTGACTCCTGCCCCGGCCAGCCCGGCAGCACACTTTACAATGGTGCTCTAATGTCGGGACAGCTCGGCATTCATATTGGCGGTCACAGACGGTGTGTGCAGGGGAGTGCTTGCTTGCTGTCTATGGGGCCCGGCCGGGCCCCCCCAGCCGCCGGGCCCCATAGCAACTGCACCCCCTGCACCCACGGTAGTTCCGCCACTGGGGCAGATGTTACTTGTGCAGATAATTAGATTTGGGTGGGGTTTTACTTCAAATTGAGATCTATATTGCAGTGTAAAAATAAAGCAGCCAGCATTTTCCCTTGGCACGGTTTTTCAAACTGTCATCCTGTCTGCCGATGCAGTGCCAGTCCTAACGGGACACGTGTTTGTGCTACCCACTTGTGTTGCTTAGCATAATCATCCAGCTACCTCGGTGCAACCTTTTGGCCTAAAAAAACAATGTGTATGAGGTGTTCAGGATACACTGGAAATGAGTGGAAATAATGTTATTGAGGTTAATAATAGCGTTGGAGCAAAAGAAAATTCAGCGATTTTAGTTTTTTTTTATGTTTTTTTAATGCAGACCCAAAACACAAAACACAAAAATTGCCCGGTGCACACCCCTACCGGCAACCAGTAAGACGTAACTGATGTGCATGACCACTCTGAAAAACTGGCAATGAGTGTCATGTTCCAGCCCATTTTGCAATCCCTCTTTCCAGCAGGGCTGCTCCATTGAGGCGAATTGGCTAATATCCTAAGATTATTGTGCTAGCCCAGTGGTTCCCAAACTGTGTGCCTAGGCACCCTGGGGTGCCTCTGGACACTTGCAGGGGTGCCTTGGGCTGGTGGACCAGGATCAATTCAGATTATTTATGGTCAATGTCACAGGCAAAACCAGTGCTTGTGTCTGCCAATCATAATATATGTGGACAAACAGAAGTAAATCCTGTCTCTCACCAGATAACTGTGATATATAAACACAATGCACTTAATTTAATATTTTTTTCTGAATTTATCGATAAGAAGCATTTGGCCTGGGGGCGCCTTGAAAATATTTTGATGCTCTAGGGTGCCGTGATTCAAAAAAGTTTGGGAACCACTGTGCTAGCCAACACAAGCAAGCTCCAACAAGCTATGCTAGAAAACTATAAGGACTAGTACGAGGGCTGCAATTCTTCTTTACATTCACTGAAACCTAACAATACCCTTAAACATGTGGAAACTGTCGATATAAGACAGGATTATTTTATAAGCTTTATGGGACTGATCAATTTGCCCTGCACAGCATTGCCTAATATGGCAGTCTGGGGGGCAAGTTTAGGAGGAGAGGTGAAGCCTTATGCTGAGTCCCAGGTGCTGCTGATCCCTGTGGAACCATCCAGCACATAAATTACATGCATCATAATATGTTTATATGTGCTAAGAGGTTTCCTTTACACTATGTAGTCAGCTCTGCAGCCGCCGCTGGTCCTGTATATGTGTTCATAACTGCCTGATAATTACATGTATCTGTCTGGTGTAAGCATATAATTGCACCCACTTTTCTGGTCATGTACAGAGAAAAATCATGCAAATATCTGTATGCAAGCTGTATGTAAAGCCCTCTACACGCTAGAGGACATAGTAAAAGATATCGCTCAGAAAGGACTGAATTTTGTTAATGATTCTTGCTCCCATGCATCATTAACAATCCCCTCTCTCGTCCTGCATGTTCTGATGAAGGTGGTCCTCTTTGATGACAATCTGCAGCTGCAACATGGCCCCTGCTCTCCCCGCCATCGCTCCCTCCCCCTGTCAGCATCGCAAGTGTGTATGCAATTGGCGATCCTTGCACTCCGCCACTCCTAAAAAAATATCGTCATTGGCAGAGTTCGCCAAGTGTGTACGGAGCTTAATACTTGCTATGCATCGGTTCCATACAGTACAGTAGTTATTGCAAAAAGCGTATGAACCAACATTACTTAAACAATTATTTTCTTGGTACATTATAACTTTAATGTTGCTTCTTGCCTAATCGATATTCATACAGTGTTTTTGCTGGTACTTCAGTACTGAGATATACAGTAATCCGTAGCTTTGATGCAAAGACAAATGAATGTGCTGAATCGGTAGTAGAAAATGCATTGAGTAAACATATTTCTAGAAACACATTACATGTCACATTTTTATTTGGCATCAGTTTAAATTGATGTTCTAATAGAGATGTACATGTTCTTAGAAAAGCAACAGATAAAGCACTGAATGAGGCAATGCTTGTGTTACACAGAAGGTTATGTACAAATCATCCACAGCTGTTTTAGTATATAGCTCAGGGGTTCAAACATTTTATTATAAGAGCTGTGATCTGTGTGTAAAGAATGTTAAATATAATTACAAGAAGCAATTGGATGCTTTGCATGCTGTCACTTAATATGATTATACTCCAGCAGTGATCTGAAAAATAAAACAAATAACTGTTCCGAATGCTACTTTTTTCCTTAAGAGTAAGTGTTATTTATCTTATCTAAGTTCACTCATTTAATGACGATTTTTATAAAAATATTGGATCTGCTTTCCTGTTATGCACCGGTTTCTCCAGTAATATCCAAATAATAAAATATGGTACTTGTTTCCTAGCACGGCGCCCGTCGTGGGTCATCGCATACCTTAAGTTAAGGTATACGATGGACGTGACCGACGCGTTTTTTGGGCTATTTTTAGCCTTTTTCCTGACAATTAAAAAATTACGTCCATCGCATGCCTTAACTTAAGGTATGCGATGCGACCGACGCGATTTAACATTGAATGCATTGTATTCAATGTTAAATTCCTATGTAAAATCGGGTGCATTGTATGCCATTATAATGGCATACAATGCGACCGATGCGATGGACCTGATTTTACATAGGGAACAATGTTAAATGGCACAATGGACCCAATTATTGACTGTATACCCACCCTGATGGGTAATTTGTATGTGAAATGTCCCCCCATTGTTAACGCTACCCCACGATGAACGCCAACCCGAACCGTGGCGAGCGTAGCGAGCCCGCGGGGGGCAGCGGTACGCATCCTCCAACCTTTTCATACCCCCACTATCCACTTCGGCGTGGAGTTGATTTTATAGTGTGGCGAGCGCAGCGAGCCACCGAGCCCGAAGCGTGGCAAGCGCAGAAAGTCCCGTGAGGGGACGCGTAATACCTGTGAAGTAATGTGCGTCCGCTCGCCACACTTCGAGCTCGGTGGCTCGCCACACTATATAAAAACAACTCCACGCCGACATGGATAGTGGGGGTATGAAAAGGTCGGAGGACGCGTACCGCCGCCCCTCGCGGGGTTGCTGCACTCGCCACGCTTCGGGTTGCCGTTCATCGTGGGGTGGCGTTAACAATGGGGGGCATTTGACCCATCAGGGTGGGGATACAATGAAAATTGGGGTCTGGGGGGCATTTAACATTGGGGCCAATGTAAAATCGGGTCTCAGGGACCATTTTACATTGGTTCCAATGTAAAAGCCGCGTCGATTGCATCGCATGCAATTTGGTTGCATGCAATGTGATTGACGCAAAACAAGTACCTAAAAATATATCTACAAAGAGGTCAGTGTCCTTGGCCCCAATATGTCTGTTGCTGGCACTGACCCTAACTTTCCTGTTCTGGAGCCTAATTCTAATGTCAAGATTTTCACATATCGACTTTACAGATGTAGACATTTTGAGTTTGTCAACAAGTTGCCTGCCAGCATTTCAACAATGTCGACATAATAACTTGTGTTGTTAACATTATCACTGAAGACATTGGGGATGCTGCCTTATGACTGCATCCCATCTACAGTTCAGCCCACAAGTCACAATGGGCCTTATTCTGGTTCACTTTCAGAGGCAAATTCCTTCTCAAATGGACAAAGCCGTGTGCACTGCAGGGGGGCAGATATAACATGTGCAGAGAGAATTAGATTTGGGTGGGGTTTTCTTCAAAGTGAGATCTACAGTATATTGCAGTGTACAAAAAAAGCAGCCAGTATTTGCCCTGCACAGAAACAAAATAACTCACCCAAATCTAATTCTCTCTGCACATGTTACATCTGCCCCCCTCTGCAGTGCACATGGATTTGTCCATTTGAGAAGGAATGTGCCTCTGAGAATGAACCAGAATAAGGCCCAATATGCACCAGAATTATTTGGTAGAAACACCCAGCAAGATTGGTTGTCTGTGTTTTTTTTCTTAAATAAATTGCCAGTCTTGTACTTCCTGGGACATCCAGGAATATCACCTTGGACACTAAAGGTGCCCATACATGGTACAATTGCTGGGTGCGATGAGATGCGAGTTTCCGTGCATAGCTCAAAAAGTATGTGCTGCACATACTTTTTGTACTAGATCTCATTGCATTGCAAAACCTATGGGATGCGATGAGATGCGATGAGATGCTATATTGTATACAATAATTGTACCGTGTATGGGCACCTTAAAATATTATAGATTATACAGGAAGGAAACATTTCTCATATCTGCTTGTGGTTCTGGTTGAAAGGACAACAGTGTCTAGGTCGATCACCATTGGTCAAAAGGTCCACACTTGAAAAAGTTCACTTGAGTTTTTTTTGAGCGGTTGCGGGGGGCGCTGTGCATGTGGGGGCGCTGGGGGGGCTGCGGTGCTATAGTTAGCCCCCTCCCATCCACCGCTTGCCTGCCCGCCGCTCGTCCATCGCCCGCCCATCCGCCGCCTTACCTGTCTTCAGTGGTGGACGGTCACTCTTCTGCTAGTGAGACGGACCACAATAAAATGTCCGTGCCATATAACAGACTGTTCTCTGAAATTGTCTGCTGTACGGGGGCGGACATTTTGTGTTGTTCCGTCTCCATAGCAGAAGAATAAAGCCAGCAAGGGAGCCGGGACCAGCAAGACAGGTAAGGCTGCGGACGGGGGAGGGGGGTGCAACGGGGGAGGGGGTGCGGCGGGGGGGGGGGCGCCCCCCCATTAATGGCGGGGGGCGCCCAATTCATAGTTACGCCACTGTCTCCATCCATGTCGGCATAAGGGGAGAATATAATAGTGTAGCGAGTGTGTTACACTAATTGAGTATCCATATCAACATATGTTGACACAAACAGACAAAAAAGTGAAAAACTCATGTTGACCTTTTCATGTGTCAACCTTTTATCCATGTTGACCTAGTGTGTGTCGACATTTTTCGTATATCAACCTATTGACCCATCGGAACTGGACCAAAACCTATTGACTGTTAGCCTAGCCATTGTTGACTTAATGATAAACACTGCTCTGCTTGTACCTGTACCTCATAGTAGTGTGACCAAAAAACGTGTGGGGTTTTCTATTCATAAATACCTGCAGCTGCACTTCTTGCTTAATTGAAACTTACCCAGAGTATATATAGCTAAAAGATTATTTTATTGCAATACATTTGTCAAGGCAGGATAGAAGCAGCTAGACATTTTTCAATACGATTCCTAAAATGTCTCAACTGTGTAGTAAACATTATTGTCAGAAGGATGGTCATTAATCAAAGACATCCCACAAATCTGATATGTTATCAGTGCTTGATGCCTGGAGAGGGATAGTGTATA
This sequence comes from Crinia signifera, assembly GCF_055691185.1. Classification (NCBI taxonomy): domain Eukaryota; kingdom Metazoa; phylum Chordata; class Amphibia; order Anura; family Myobatrachidae; genus Crinia; species Crinia signifera. The sequence goes on from NC_139220.1 coordinate 140,536,991, forward strand.
AAACATAAGTATATCTTCACAGAGCTAAATTAAGCTCAAGTAATGTTCCTTTGAAGTTCTAATTTCATGAGCTGTGATATCAGAGGAGCCTGTGTGGTGACCATATTCATCTTATGTCAGTGTTACTGTATATCAGGAGGCTGCAGAAATGGTAATAGATTAAGATGGGTATTTACATAATGTTATTTACTGGCAGTAATATCAGGAAATACATTTCTCTTGAAGTAAAATCAACATGAAGATACTTGTTTCCAGCATTCCCTTCCCCCCATTGATATTTTAAAGTTAGCTTCAGGGTCAAAATGCATTGTTTTTTTTTTCTGCAGGAAAATACAAGATGTTAATTAGGTGAATTCTGAAAATAGATTATGCCCCAACTGACATTACTCACATGTAGGAGTCCTAAGGCTAAGACTAACTTACACCCCCATTACATCTGTGCAGAAAAGTGTAACCAGAAATGTGCAGTAAATCACAGACAATGTGTAATGTAGACATAGCACAGAAACAGCTCTGGTATGTGTGCTCAATGATCTTCTAAATGCAAGGGATAGAGGAGACTGTTCAATCCTAATCCTTCTGGACCTCTCTGCAGCATTTGACACCATTGACCATGGGATTCTAATTGAGCGCCTGAAGAATTTCTGTGGCCTGGGTGGCACAGTCCTTAGCTGGTTCAAATCATTTCTCGCTGGCAGGTCACAGAGAGTTGCATCGGGAGTATACTCTTCACCACCAGTGCCGTTGTCTTGTGGTGTCCCACAGGGCTCTATACTATCTCCCATGCTTTTTGCAGTATACATGCTTCCACTTGGTGACATAATCAGACGTCACGGCCTGGTCTACCACTGCTATGCAGATGATACCCAACTGTACCTGTCCTTTGCTCCAGGCACCGATAACACAATAACAACCTTAAATGGCTGCCTAGCTGAGCTCCAGGAGTGGATGAGTGCCAGTTGGCTGAGACTGAACCCAGATAAAACAGAAGTCCTGATGATAAATCACAGGACAAGACGGCAGCATAGCCAACTGACAGGTCTTAAGCTGGGGGGCACAGCACTAAAAACTCTGATCATGTGCGGAATCTTGGTGTTGTCCTGGATAATGGCCTGACACTTAAACATCAGGTGTCAGCCACAATCAAATCCTCATTCTTTCATTTGAGAAACATAGCCAGAATCAAGCACTTAAATCCCTCAGAAGACCAGCCTAAAGTCATACATGTATTTATATCATCACGACTAGACTACTGCAATGCTCTCTACCTGGGTCTTCCAGCAAAAGAATTGCACCGCTTGCAGCTGGTACAAAATGCAGCCGCCAGACTATTAACTAACCAGCCCCGCTCCTGCCACATAACTCCCATTCTCTACGCCCTTCACTGGCTACCTGTAAAATGGCGAATCGTTTTCAAGATTGGCTTACTCACTTTCAAGGCCCTACATGACCAGGGCCCAAGGTACCTGCAACAGCTGCTGATCCCTTACTGTCCTACTCGATTACTACGATCCACTGAAGAAGGACTACTAACAGTACCCAGAATCTCCCTGAATTCATCTGGGGGTCGAGCTTTCAACTTTGCTGCTCCAACTCTGTGGAACTCTCTTCCTCGCACAGTGCGAGAAGCGCCCACTATAGAATCCTTTAAAAATAGACTAAAGACATACTTATTTACTCAAGCATTTCACTGACATCTACTGTTAAGCTTGTTTTGTATTTCGAGCTGTAAAGACAATGGGCGGTATTCAATGAGCCGGAATCGCCAAGTTTTATGGCGATTCTGTGTTTTTATCGTGTCTGACGGTGATTTTTGGAGCCCCAAATGCGAATCACCCTATTCAATGAGCTGAAATCGCCGATGACGACCGGTGAATGAAGCAGCAATCGCCAAATGTTATTCTCTACAAATCGCCGTTTTTTGTCTATAGGATTTTACATGGGGAATCGACGGTAGTTGAGGGGAATCGCCAAAAGTGTATTCAATGAGAAGTTGGCGATTCCTTTTTCTTCTTTCATATCGCCGTTCCTCACCGAGTGTCCCTCGTCATCTTTTTCTGGTGAACTTTTATAGGAACATGTGAAATAATTGGTTTTAAGTGTTCTATTTAACTATGCAAGTCTAATGTATTATTATTTGCTGCCCTTGTGTGATGTCATGGTCGTAGAAGTGCTATACAAATATATATTTAATTTTTTCAGGTATTTTTTTTTTCTCCCACAAAGCACTGTTCTTACCCATGGTGCACCTCACTTACCCATGATTCTCCTCCCCACCTCACTCCTTCGTTTGCCCTTTGAGCAGATTACCCAGCGTTTGCCGTATGCTGTATGGGAAGCGTTTGTCCAGGGTAATTTGCTTTTTTCTTGCATTTCTCTGCATTTTTTTAAACAACTGACTACATTAATGCGGCTGTATAGGGAAACGCCGGTATGGCTGAGAATCGTCGTTAGGGCCGGCGATTCTCAGCCACGTTGAATAGGGTGACTTGGCGACTCCCCATGAATCCCCATGCATGGCGATTCACAGCTAAAAACCGGCGATTGGCAGGCGAATGTTAAATCTGGATCACTGTGACCAACGATTCTGGCTCATTGAATACCGCCCAATGTGTAAAGCACTTTGAGTCCTATTGGGAGAAAAGTGCTATATAAATATCATTATTATTATTATTATTATTATTATTATAATGTGCTTATTGGCCTCTCTCACATTTATAGGATATGACAGCCACTGAGGGTGATACAAGTGTAGAATTTATAATTCCATTTGTAGTAATAAATGCTGAGCAATATTTTAAAGAATCCCCCAAAATTAACACAATATTGCACAGACCAAAAACCTTCACACATTTCATTTATTCTATAATTCGTCAGAAATCCTGTAGGGTTTATATATATAGATGGATAGAAATGGGAGAGTTGCCTAGTATAATGTGGGACTCTCTCTAGCTCGGCAAAGTGCGGCAATTCAATGTGGCTTCGATACCACAAGTGAACAAAAGACTTATGCTTGGTACACACCAGGACGACTAGGGCCCAATCCCCTCAATCTAGATCCAATTCCGACCAATTGGATGTAGATTGTGTGGTGATTGGGCCCTTTTCTGTCCTGGTGTGGACCGATACCGATCTGATGCGCGGTCCCGCGGGTCGGTCGGTCGTTATTCAGATCCTACCTGCTGCAGGTAGGATCTGAATAACGACCATACTGCCGTGTGCGGGTCGCCATTGGATCGGACCCGCTCACGGTGCACATCGTGAGCGGGTCGTGCCCCCCCGCATCATCGTAAGCGGGTCTGAAGAAACACTGACGACCCGCTCACAATGTGCATCGTGAGCGGGTCGTCGTGGTGTGTACCCTACATTACTGAGAGATGTTTACTCTGGATAGCTAGTCTGCATAGCTAGTTTCCCACAGCTCCCTGATATTTGTAGGTGCAAAATCTTGGGTGCTAATGGATCTCTCCACCATATCCCATAAATGTTTGGGTTCATTTGGGTCAAACATGGTGGCCATACCATTCATAGAAACTCTTTACTATGTTCCTTGTAAACAAATTGTGACAACCTTGGGACAGATGACCCAGCTCCTTTTCCTGATGGAATATTACATTATTGTGAAGAAAAAAAAAGAAAAAATGAAGAGCTGCAAATGTTTACCAAGTACTGCAGTGTGGCGGTTACCAGTCATTTAAGTGTTAAGGTGGACCAGCGGGCCCAACCCATGCCACGTGGAAACCATCCTCACCATTATGAAACAACCACCCCACCAGTAAAGACATTGACTTGTTAAAAATTGAGATTCATGGTCTCAGTGTCACACCGAAACCATACCATTAGCTCGAAACATCTAAAACAGAGACCCTTCAGACCATGACACATTTGTCAGTCCTCCAGGATCCAATTAGCAACATTGCAAGCCCAGGTGAGGCACTGGATTGATAGTGTTACCGCTTTGGTAGGTCTGCTTTGGTGGAAGCTATAAAATGATGCGCTGACCTGCTGGATATGCGCATGGTACATCCTACATTGAACATGGATGTAATTTAAGTCAGTGTTACTTTTCTGTTATTATATATACAATGCTATGATGATTTCAGGTGCACTAAGAAAATAATGTGTGGGAGCCTCCATAATAATGTACAATCGAACCAAGGGATTTTACTATATGCTGCACAAAAAAAATTCTCGCTCCTTAATAAAATATAGTGATGCAAATAATCATTAATTAAACTTTATATAAAGTATAACAATGCTCTATAGTAGTTATCAAAGGGAAGCGCTATAATAACTACTGTTATGAATAAAATATAATTTATTTTACAGAGTTTACCTTGTGGTGATGTGAATAATGGGGCATACACACAGGGCGATTTAAGCCCCATTTCTAAGTATTGTGATTGGATCGCTCTGTATGTACAGTACAACCCCAAGTTATGGCAATGCCCAGTCTAACGCGCCACCATCGCCTGTAGAGATAGACAGTGTATGCACAGTCTATCCTACCTAGATCTCAGTGCTTTGCATATAAGCATAGGAAAGACACTGCTTTGCACAGATCACTCAGCACATCGTTGGTTCACTGCATTGTGCACTGATGTGTGCTGATTGATCTGTGCTTATCCAGCTCGCTCAGCACGGGGCAGCCTTCGTCCTGTGTATACGGGGTTATGTTATGTAGTGTGTTGTACGGTCATGTTTATAAATGAAGAAAATTCTCAATAGAAGCAGAGTAGATCTTTAAACATGAGGGTTACTGTCGGATCTCCAGAAAGAAGCCCACACCAGTCTATCCATTGTCATCATCATCAAGTCAGCCAATTGCCAGAATTCAAGCCTAGCGTTTCAGTGGTCTCTATAGGTTTACAGTTCCCAAAGAAGTATAGAAGGATGCTTGGAACACATGACCACTGCAGATCTCTTATATACAACTCCTCTCTCTTACCATGACTTGTACAATGACAGTGCTGGACAGTTCCTTGTTTACACTATCTGGGTATTGAAACAGGTAGAGAAAGAAGTTCAGGAAAGTTAGTCCTCTATTGTGGGACTGGACAACTGAAGGTGCAGTAGGTGGTGGTGTCTTGGAACCCCTGGGACCAGCTGAGGACTCCTAACTGGTACATTTGGATGTGCACACAATTTTGAGGTCAGTCTCTGCAGTCAGTGTATGGCCTGTGGCCTGTAGATATACCGGGCATCAGCTGGCAGATGTGATATGTATGTAAACAATATTGTTCACAGACATACTGGATGTACACTCCCACTGACCTGCTTGCTCTAGTCGACGATATGCTACCGACTATATAGCCAGCTTTTCACACCAGCATATCACTTTTTTGTAATTATTATTTGTGCCTTGTTGGATAGTAATTGCTCTCTCTTTCAGCATCATATTGTTTAACTATGCAGAGATAGAGGGCGAAATGTAATAGAGTGCGATTTTTTAGACATGTGCGATTTTTGGTCAAAAACGGCCGAAATCGCACATTTTCCGAAAATCGCACATTTAATAGGTTGAAAATCGCGGTAAAAAATCGCATTTTTTACCGCGAAATCGCACTTTTAGAAGTGCGATTTTTAGTCACATTTCAATTCGCATCCAGATGTTTTCCCATTATAAAGTATACAACTCGCAAATGTAATAGGGTGCGATTTTTGGTCAATGTTACCAAAAATCGCAAAAAAAATAGACCAGGTTCTGACAGGCGAATTTGACAGAACCATGCACAGATCATTGAGATCTGTGCATGGTTCTGTTAATAAAAATGTGTAAAAGTGTTTTTATAAAAAAAAAAACGGCGTGGGGTCCCCCCTCCTAAGCATAACCAGCCCCGGGCTCATTGAGCCGGACCTGGTTCCAAAAATACGGGGGAACAAAAAGCATAGGGGTCCCCCGTATTTCTGAAACCAGCCCCGGACTCTTGGACCGGTCCTGGTTCCAAAAATACGGGGGACAAAAAATCTGGGGGTCCCCCGTATTTTGAAACCAGCACCGGGCTCCAACAGCCCGCGGTGTCATGCCACAGCCGGGGGACACTTTTTATACAAGGTCCCCCGGCCAAAACATGAGCCCCGTGGCTGGTCAGCCTTGGACGGGGTACCTGGAGGAGTGGGGACCCCCCCAATAAAGGGGTCCCCCCCCCCAGGCTTCACCCGTCCAGGGCTGAAGCCCGGGGCTGTCACCGGCGTCCGTGGCCAGTGGACGCCGGCCTGATAGGGTTAAATCCATCATACATATCATTACATTGCTTTTTACCGGCGAACTACAAGTGCCAGCAGACCTCCCCCGCATGCTGGGACTTGGAGAACCACAAGTCCCAGCATGCAGGGCATTAATGGGCCCGCTGGGACTTGTAGTCCACCTGTAAAAAGAATGTTTATAAAAAACACACACACAGAGAAGTACAAGTTTATTACACACACACACCTCAATTTTACACCAGCGTTACTTACCATTCCTGGATCCAGCGCTGGTCTGGCTGCTTTACAGCCGGCTCCCCCCGCACTGACAGGCAGCGGGGAGAACCGCTTTCTCCGTTGCCTGTCACCGGCTTTCTCCGTAGCTTCTGTAGCTCTGTCCCAGTGCTACAGAGGCTGAGAGCGTGATTGGCTGAGCTACAGTATGCGTCTCCATGGAGACGCATAGCTCAGCCAATCACGCTCTCAGCCTCTGTAGCACTGGGACAGAGCTACAGAAGCTACGGAGAAAGCCGGTGACAGGCAACGGAGAAAGCGGTTCTCCCCGCTGCCTGTCAGTGCGGGGGGAGCCGGCTGTAAAGCAGCCAGACCAGCGCTGGATCCAGGAATGGTAAGTAACGCTGGTGTAAAATTGAGGTGTGTGTGTGTAATAAACTTGTACTTCTCTGTGTGTGTGTTTTTTATAAACATTCTTTTTACAGGTGGACTACAAGTCCCAGCGGGCCCATTAATGCCCTGCATGCTGGGACTTGTGGTTCTCCAAGTCCCAGCATGCGGGGGAGGTCTGCTGGCACTTGTAGTTCGCCGGTAAAAAGCAATGTAATGATATGTATGATGGATTTAACCCTATCAGGCCGGCGTCCACTGGCCACGGACGCCGGTGACAGCCCCGGGCTTCAGCCCTGGACGGGTGAAGCCTGGGGGGACCCCTTTATTGGGGGGGTCCCCACTCCTCCAGGTACCCCGTCCAAGGCTGACCAGCCACGGTGCTCATGTTTTGGCCGGGGGACCTTGTATAAAAAGTGTCCCCCGGCTGTGGCATGACACCGCGGGCTGTTGGAGCCCGGTGCTGGTTTCAAAATACGGGGGACCCCCAGATTTTTTGTCCCCCGTATTTTTGGAACCAGGACCGGTCCAAGAGTCCGGGGCTGGTTTCAGAAATACGGGGGACCCCTATGCTTTTTGTTCCCCCGTATTTTTGGAACCAGGTCCGGCTCAATGAGCCCGGGGCTGGTTATGCTTAGGAGGGGGGACCCCACGCCATTTTTTTTTTTACTTTTTTTTTTTAGCACAAAATCGCATTTATGAAAATGCGCACATTTTCATGACTGAAAATGCGCACATTTTCATGACTAAAAATCGCGGCAAATCGCGGCAAATCGCATTTTTTGCAGCTAATTCGCATCTCATTACATATGCGAATTCGCGGCAAAAAACGCGATTTTTAAAGGTGCGATTTGGTGCGATTTTTTTTTAGTCTAAAAAAACGCACCCTATTACATTTCGCCCCTGATCTGGTTTAAAAAAGAACCACAAAAGGGCTGTTAAATAAAGTCATCAATTATATTTAAGCATTTAAACTCAAAATGATGCCAATGCTGTGCTGCTTCTTATAACAAATACATCCAGCCATGATGAGGTAAATGAAGAAATGAGAAAATAGTCATGCTGAAATTAACCTCACCAGCTATGTGGAACAACCTGACTTACATCAGTGACTTTAGAAGATTGAAAAGCTAACCTCTGGATCTTTGATAAAAAGATACAGGGCCAGATGCACTAAGCTTCAAAAGTGATCAAATGGAAAGTGATAAACAGCCAGCCAATCAGCTCCTACCTGCCATGTCACAGACTGTGTTCGAAAAATGTCAGGCAGGAGCTGATTGGCTGGCTGTTTATCACTTTCCATTTATCACTTTTCAAGCTTAGTGCATCTGGCCCATAATCTCCAAGAAATGATGAGTTTGCAGAATCAAAAGATGTGGACAAGCTCCTCCAGGGTAGCGTATACTACCGTCATCATCATCATTTAATAACTAGGTGTCAAGACTAAAAGGCTGGTATCTACTTGTACATCTGTGTCCCATTCTTGAAACATAGCATCGACCCTCATACCCCTAAAGTAAGTACAAAATGCAACCGACTATTCACATGGTGGGAAATGCATAAAGGGACTGATTCCGACCCCTGTTTTTGATGGTGGGGTTCTGTGCTTGCGCATGTTCAAACCCCCTGTGCAAATACCTTCAGTGAGTATCACACTCAGAGAGGCTTTCGCACTTTAACCTCTGTGTATATATGTACATACACACAATGAGGCATAGACCGACACTCAAGGCTATCCCTAGAGAAACTGCCCCAGTGCCATTCAGTAATAGTACATCTAGACAAAGCTCCCCAGGGTTGGGGGAGCCTGGGGAGATCAAGTTCAATATACTACTACTGTAATATTGTATACTGACTTAAGCACATATAAGTACACACTAATTGCATTAGACATTAACAGATACATTTTTTCATACAACTTTGATCTCACATCCCGACAATCATTTACCCGACGTCGGGATCCCGACTGTCAAAACGCTGACAGCCGGGTGCCCCACGGCCACCCGCTATTTTCCCTCGTGGGGGTCCACGACCCCCATAGAGGGAGAATAGAATAGGTGGCTCGCGTAGCGAGCCACCGTGCCCGCAGCGTGGCGAGCGCAGCGAGCCCGCAAGGGGCTTTTTTGCACTCGCCATGCTGTCTGACTCTGGCCAGTCGGGATCCCGACGTCGGGATAATGACTGTCGGGATCCCGACTGTCGGAGTCCCTTACCACACCCCCTAAACCAACTTACTGTTTCTGGTCTCTGGAGCCAGCCTCGGTAGGAAATCCACTAACTCGTAGATAGTGGAGGTGGAGGAGAGGGGGTCAGTCTCTGCACACAACTGGTTAACAAATACTGACTGTCATAATCCTGGAAGACAGCTCTTTGCAGATAGAGACTTCTTGTGCCTATAACCAAGATGTCTGAAAGCCCCCCCCCCTCACCAATGACTACATTGTGTGTCTCATGAGAGCAGCCATGAGCCATTCTCTGCATGTCGCCTAGCCATAATATATATATATATATATATATATATATATGCATGCATGCGCACAGCCCCGAACAGCAATACTCCGGCCATGGTAGGCAGATGGCATGCTGGCAGGGCTTCCAATTGATATAATTGCATACCAAATTCCAGGGCTTAAAGTGGTCCTGGAGAGGTAGTGAAACTAATGCCGTCTGTGTACTAGGAGAGGTGGGCTGCAGGTGAAGGAGAACCGTGGAGCAGCCAGGACCTGAGGAGGGAGTAGGAGGCTGCAGCTCGTCAATGGTACTAGCGCCACATGCATCATCTATTGTCATGGGTGGCATGCTTTTCTGTTGGAATTACACTGCAGGGCCTGCCTGAAAATGGAACTAGTTCCACCTACAATTACCCCTGTCAATTTCCCAGATGTGTCTGCTAATCTATTGTATCTGACCCATTGCCTATCCTTATTTGTGTCACCTAATTTTTATTATCATATTCGGACGCTGCAAAGTGGCATCATTTCAACTGGATGATGATGAACATTGTCTAGTACCAGTTAGCAGCCTACCAATTACTCCAGAAAGAATGACTGTATTTCACAAAATATAGAGTACTTCTGAACTAAAAGAAAAATTGGATACTGTATGTTCAATGACACATTAAAAAGTGGGCAGCCTTGTTCATAAGCATCAATGGAATCATCTGAGCTTGTTTTCATCATAACTGTAATTACTGTACCACAAATATATGTTTTGTGAATATATCATTGATTCTCTTCAATCTGTTAATAAGGTTGTTCTATATACAAATAGAACATTTTTGCTGGAATATTTATCAAAATACGCATCTCTGATGCATATGGGATGTGATAAAATTGCCAAAACTCACACTGTAATAATGGAATACTTCATAAATATGTATTATGACATGCAGGGGACAGACCTTGTTAGAAAGTTGTGTCCCTGTGAATCCCCTCCACACACTTCTTTGTGATAGTTTTTTTTTACAAAAATACTGTTGAGAGCATGCTGTGAATTCACTGCCATCTGCTGTAAACTGAGATGCTGTAGATCAGATGAAGAGAGTCATGGAGGAGCTCACTATGGGCAACACTGTCTCAAGATAGCATTATTATCACAGGGTCCCATCTGGTGTTTGTTCACTATTTTTAGTAAATCTGAGAAGATCACATTTCCCATTACAACTAAAGGAAATTAGATCTGCTCACTACAAAAATGCAAGTATTTGGAGTGATTTTAACAAAAACTGCTCAAAAAGCCCTTTATTACATTTCTTTGAAACTAAAATAATGTAAAAAGGGTGTGAAAATACCACTTTGACATTACTTTACTAAAAATAATATTGATAAATATACAGTTGGAAACACGCTTGGCACTATTTGTGTCTATAAAAAGTCAGTGTCGTTATATGAATAAATATGTGCTGTGTTAAATGTTAGTTTAAATTTTGGTACACCTTTATTTATAATATGGGTATACTTTCACTTTTTCTGTACAGTAACTATAATTGATCATGCATTACTCATATTATTATTATTATTATTACTATTAACAGTTTCTTATATAGAGCAAACATTCTACAGGGATTCAGTATGAAATCCCGGCGGTCGGGATCCCGGCGTTCAAAATCCCAACGCCGGAATCCCGACCGCCAAAATCCCGACAAGGGGGGGACGTGGATCGCCCCCCCTTGCGGGCTCACTGCGCTCGCCACGCTAATTTATTCCCCCTCCAGGGGTGTCGTGGACACCCACGGAGGGAGAAAGTGTCGGGATTTCGGTGGTCGGGATTCCGGCGTCGGGATTCTGAACCCCCGGGATCCCGACCGCCGGGATTTTAACTGCATCCCTTCTGCAGCGCTGTACAGAAAATATCACATCAGTCCCTACCCCAGTGGAGCTTACAATCTATATTCCCTACCACATGCACACATATTCATTCTAGGATTAATTTTGTTGGAGCCAATTAACCTACCAGTATATTTTTGGGTTGTGGGAGGAAACCTGGAGTACCCGGAGGAAACCCACGCAAGCACATTGAGAATATACAAACTCCACACAGTTAGGTCCATGGTGAGACTTAAACCCATGACCTCAGTGCTGTGAGGCAGTAATGCTAACCATTAGACCATCTGTGATGCACTATCATGGCTTTGTGGAATACGTGATAGGATTGCGGTGGGGATCCCTGTGGAATTGGGAGGACTAATCTGCTATCACCGCCAAGTGAATAAGTGATAGTTTTGCAGTGTGGAGCTGCTGTGAGGGCTATTTCACACACTCTGGCTCCTGCCGGGCAGCTAAAACCCGCACAGCCAGGAAGCCGTGCAGCACACAGCAGTTTATAATGGAGGGGATGGCCACAGCCTGGCAGCCGTCCCTTCCAGTGGTGGGATCCGGCTGCAACCGGGCGGCCGGGCCATGGCCTTCCCGTGTGAATGGACACAATAGTGTCCATTAACAACTACTGTGCACGGCTTTTGGCCGTGCAGAATTTCGCCGCCCGGCAGCAGCCGGAGTGGGTGAAATAGCCCTAACTTTTACAAGATCTGCCTGTTTGGACTGCTACTGGGTTATTATTTCAACGCTACATTGGCCTATTGTTCCTGCATAATATTTATTGTTGTGTGCTGTAGAAAATAAACTGTTATATTAGTGTCATCTGCTTGGTGTTTTGATGATTGAACCCATATCCTCACATTTTGATATGTGAACGTTACAGCACACTTTGCAACATACACTATTGTATACTCTAATACACTAATACCAGTGCTTAAAGTGGTCCTGGGGATGTGGTGGAACTCACTTTTACTGCCATTTGCGCCCCCCCCCCCCCCCCCCAACAATATATGTCACAGCCAGGGTGGGTGCTAGGGTGTTCAGCGCCTCCCTACAAGCTTTACATTTCTGGTCTATCACACACACCCATGAATAGAATAATGTGGGGCACATAATATCATCCCTAATTGAAATTATGCCGAAAAGTGTGAAACAACCCAAAAAATAAGCAAAAATCATAACAAGGGCCCTTATTCTGATTGATGCGTACTTTTCCGCATACTTTCGGATAGCGTCTTTACGTCGTCTGCGCATGCGTGGAGAACGCAACGCGCATGTGCCACGCATTGACTCCGTACCTGTTCGTGCAAATCCCGTACAAAACTGTGCACCGCAATCAGTCTGGAAATATGGGCGTATTATGGGCGTCATGCGGAATGACACATGGGCGTAGTTTCAAAGTGGGCAAAACTGGGAGGAAACATGGGCGGACACGGGGGAGTACACTTATGTTGGGGGGCGTGCATTCGGATAGCACTCCGAATGCACGCGAACAAAACCGATAGAAATGTGCGGTGTCCAAAAGGCTAGTATTGCTTTGCGGAAACCACTCGGTCCTGCGGTAGGCGAACGGAACGCCTAATGACTACAAGCATTAACACCTGAACCCAATACAATCGACTCCTTTACTCATTACTCACTAATGGCACGCTTGTCAGTGCTTTAATTGAAACCATTGCTGCTTCAAGGAACCTTTACTAAACACACACATATGCTGTACTTGTCACACACTTTTAAACTGCTAAGAATGGACATCACTGAATATTAATACTATCAATACACATGTGTATTCTACATGTACTAATTAAACCACACAATTTTGGTTAACTACAGAAATTTATTTAAATACATTTCACAGACAATGACACTGTGAAGCACTAAAAAAAAAAAAAAAATACAAAATACCAAAAACCATGGCAGGAATGTACCGAAATAAATTATAATACAAAATAAATATTATTGCACACATTCAGAGCCACAGCAGAATCATTTGGAACACAAAGGGACTTAGCAACATCACTTCAAGTACAGCTGACAGTAATGGCAGGCAAAAGAGGGCAACAGGGGAACCAAAAATGACATATGAAGCAAGGGCTCATCTGGTTACCCTCAGCACGTGATTGGACACAAGAAGCTGACACACACAGCACAATGAAAGAGTTGGGATCACATAACGGTGGAGATTAATGCAGCCACAAGTTCATTTGCGAGCACGTTTGCCCTTGGTAGGCTCCTTGGCCTGTGCAGCAGCTCTTCGGCCACGGCCAGATGCTGGGGCAGGTGGAGCAGATGCTGGTGAGGGGGTGGATGGTCTACCCCTCCTGCCAGCAGGGAGTGTTGCTGGTGGTAATGCACCAGAAACGGATGACATTAGGACCCTATTGCTGTTAACTAGCTCCACCATAAGCTCATTATGGTGGAGGAGGAGATCATTTTGACGCGTGGCTTGCTCGGCCAGCACCTGAACACTTGCAGCCATGGCCTGATGCGCCTCAGCCATGGCCTGCATGCTCCCAGCGATGGACTGCTGGGTGCTGACCAAGCTCGCCATGACCTCCTCGGTCCTACGCATCCGTTCTGATGCCAACTCTCCCTGCTGGTTAATGTCCCCAAGCATCTGGGCCAAGTTGCCATAATCGGCTTGGACCGATGCCTGCTGCTGCACACGCCTACCACTGGGGCCAGGTGGCACGGACTCCTCCACCTCCTGAGAAGACTCTTCACCAAGCAGTGGGGTGTCTGTTGAAAATGATAAACACAATTAGGACACATTCTAAGATAATTACTTGCACAAGCTTATGGCATGACAAATATTTACCTTCCAGAAAAGACGCAAACACTTCAGCTGGGGCCTCGCTATCCATCGTGCTCACCCCCCTGACCTCCTCAACTGCTACACAGCACTCGGCCATCAACTCCAGGGGGGTGAACTCTAGCCCTGATGGCATGGGCCCGGCCCCAGATCTCTGGCTGTGTTCCCACCGCTTGGTCATCTTCCTCTTCAGGTTGGTTTTGAAGTCGTGCCACCTGCAATGTAAGTTGACATATTAATACAAGTCACTCCAGATGTTTGCTGTTGCAGCCATTGCTCTGTGCTACATATTACGACATGTGCTTAATGTCAAAAAGATAACATTACATTCAACTATGATATCAACCGTTACAATACACATTCACACTCACCCTACTCTAACTCTCAACTAAATAACATGGCAATAATGTCTGTGTATCGTACCAACCTCACCGGACATTTGCCAAATCCATCTAAGCATGAATTCAAACATTACTTGTCTATTACTGGGCACATGTATCACAAAACAACTTGCCTCTTCTTGACGTGCTCCGTCTCACGAACTTGTGGCGCCACTTCATTAATCTCTGCCGTTATGTCTTCCCAAATCTTCCATCTGCGTGTGTGTGTCAGCCTCTCCGGTGGACACTCAATCCAATCACGTGCTCGCGGAACCAGGATGGCAAGCTCCTGTGCTTCATATGCCTTATTTCTGGAACTTGGTTCCTCTGTTGTCCTCTTTTTCCCCTTGCCACGTCCATGCCCACGCCCACTGGCACGTGTCGCTGTACTTGAAGTGCTGGCCATGGTAGTATCTTGTGAAGTCCCCGGTTGTGTTCCAAATGATTCTGCTGAGGCTGCATATGAGGCAGCTGCAGGTTGCCCTGCTGTAGAAGGGCCAGGTGCAGGTTGCCCTGCTGTAGAAGGGCCAGGTGCAGGTTGACCTGCTGTAGAAGGGCCAGGTGCAGGTTGACCTGCTGTAGAAGGGGCAGCAGCCTCATCATTTCCCACTGGCTGCCTGTGCAGTGGCACATAGGAGGTGCTGGAGTCCATCCTGTCAAACAGTAGCTGCAACTCCTGGTCCACCTCTGATTGCGATCCAGACATGTTAGCAGCAACTTTGTCACATTCTAATACACCTTTATATACTGTTTGTGTATCCTGTTTGGCGTCCATCAGCGGCAGCTGCGTTCCGTGCGCGAGCGTAACGGCCGCCTACGTACATACGCCACGGCCATAGTTGCGGAAATGCCATTGTGTAAAACCTGGCGAAACTTCTACATGAAATATTGGTCACCAATTCTAACATTGCATAGGATCTTCTGATACACCTGTGACTATCGCACAATATACATGCTATTTGGTAGCATGACATGACATTTGGTTCATGACTACTGTGGTATTGTTGAGTTTGATTGCAATCTAAAAGTAGCCCAATCCCTTAGAAAATCCAGGCCACAAGTCATGCAATACTCATCACTACTGTTATAGACAACACATGTGAGAGGCCTATAAATAGTGAATTGCTGCTAGAATCATTTGTCTCCAGATCTGTAGTTGTCAGGGTCTAAGGTAAGCTCTTCCATGGTCCTTGTAGATATGATATACATTAACAATTTAAGTGTATGAATGTATGCACCATTGCCTCACTGACTACAGATTGTTGGGCCAGCAAAGGCTTTGTAGCATTATTGCAACATGTCACATGTTCACTATTTCACTCACAGGTCTTAAACCTGTGTGTGTCCCTCTATTGCAGGACAACATGTCCCATCAATAGGTGAAATGTCTCATATAGTACATGATGTCGCCAACAAATGCAGACACCTTTGATACTCAAGTAGTGTTTAGTAGTTAGATGTTGTAAGCATCTGTGTGTTTAGGACGGTGTGTATTGAGTTCATATTATTGTTACATCATTATAGAGTCAAATGGATATTCGTGATTTCACGGGGCGGCCATCTATTGTACGTATTGAAGCCTACAAATCTATTTGTTGTCGGATATGGCCATTATGTGCATAGGTGCATCATTATTTATGTTCATTTATTTATAGGTTGCTGAAGCAATGATGGCATTCATGGCAAGGAGGCTAAGGGCACTTGCGGCTCTCCCCACTCGTCGCCCAAGGAGGCCAGGACGTGCTAGAATCTATCGCACACGGGTGACTCTGTTTGGTATGCCCGATGATGAGGTACTTACTAGGTACCGGTTACCGCCACATGTCATTCTGGATCTGCTCTCGTTAATTGAGAGTGATCTGGAACCTCTTCACGGGATCACGACAGCAATTCCGCCTCACACACAGCTGCTGGCGGTGTTGCATTTCTGCGCCTCAGGATCATTCCAACAAGTAGTGGCAGTACTTGCTGGAATATCTCAGCCGGCCTTCTGCCGAATCCTGAGGCGTGTGATGTCGGCCATGTTTAGGCGCAAGGGGCACTTCATGGCCATGACATTTGCCACCGAGACCCTGCGCAGAAGCCAGCAGGCCTTCCATCAAATTGCTGGCTTCCCTAATGTGATAGGGGCTGTGGATGGCACCCATGTACCATTTGTGCCTCCATCTCGAAGTGAGAAGATATATAGGAACCGCAAATTGTTCCACTCACTGAACGTGATGGTGGTATGTGGCCCATCCATGGAAATTCTCTCCTTCAACTCGAAGTTTCCCGGAAGTGCCCATGACTCTCATGTTATCCGACAAACCGGGATTTGGCAAAGACTACAAGAGCTGGAAGGCCGTGATGCGTGGGTTCTGGGTGACTCCGGTTACCCATGTACGCCCTGGCTACTTACGCCGTACAGCTACCCAGCACCGGGCCCACAGGAGGCATTCAATCGGGCGCATGTTGCCACCAGGCAAGTGGTGGAGCGCTCAATTGGCCTTTTAAAGGGTCGATTTAGAGTGCTCCACCGCACTGGTGGTGACTTACAGTATGCGCCTGAAATGGTGTCGAGGATCGTGGGCCTGTGTGTATTTTTCCATAACATTGCTGTGCGGCGTGAGATACCCTTTGATGAGTGGGAGCTTCCATCTGAGCCGCAAGATCCGCCCATGCGCCCATCCCGCGCCCCTGAATGCCGGAGGGGATACCAGCTGCGGGACTCTGTGGTGCAAAGATTCTTCAGGTACATTTTATATAGTTGACCAGAACACACCAATTGTTTGAAAAATCACCCCTTCAAATAAGTACAGTGTGTTAGTTGTCAGTCTTACAAAACGACAATTAGCCAGCCTGCCCTCCTAATGGCAAAGAAATAGGAGATATTTATCATATGTGCTTAGTTTTGGTGGAAGTACAATATAGGTGGCCATTATTATACCTTGTGCAAGGGATCTTATGTGTTTGTTATATCTTCATTATTGTAGTTGATACTATCACTGATGTCTGGTGAGTACATTGATTTATTCTCTAATGTGGTGGTGACTTTTTTCTGTGTTGATGTATGATTTGTTTGCATATATATATATATATATGATATTTGAATTTATTAACATGTTTAGCAATTTCAAGGAGCAGCCAGGCAGGCAGGCAGGCAGGTAGGCAGCGCTGGTGTATAATGGTGGACTCAGGATACCTGCAAGTATGTGTATGTGTCTTTTAAACATAAATGTACACATACACATAGATGCATAGAGTAAGTAATGCGAAGTCAAGCTATGCGTTGCCAAGCTATAGCACGCGTTGCTTGGCGGTGCGATGCGTTATTCGATTTGCAAACTGCATACACACTGTGTTTTATATATATCAGATTTGTTCATTGCCATACATGTTTACATACACGTTTTTAAGGCATGCGAATTTTTCGCCAGTTGTGTTGGCGCAGAGACGCTGTTCATGTAAAGATGAACAATAAAGTTATTAACACAAATAACTGTGATAAACCAATGACAGCACATGATTGGTTGATTGATGCCAGTGCTAACATGGCGGAGACACGCAGAGCACAGCCATTTTCACCTGCGGAACTTAGGGCTCTGGTCTCCGTCATGGAGACAAGGCTGGGCCGTGCAGGGCCCTTTATTACAAATGGCCAGAAGCGGCGGGCCTATGCTGCGGCAGGGCGCCGTATTTACGCCCGCACCCGGGTGCGGAGGAGCATCGGCCAGTTAGAGAGGCGCTGGTCAGACCTCCGCAGGCGCCAGCCCCAGCTACTCCAAGAGATTAGGAGGGAGATAGCTGTTTGTGAGTATTTTAGCTATGAAATTTCGCACTTACATCATAGCATATATAAACAATAAAAATTGTCTAATGATAACTGGGTGTCCATGGCTTTACAAGTCCATAGACTGTTATGTGTGCTTCTTCCTGGTTAACATGCAGTCATGTGGCTTTTATATGTAATTACATAGCATTCTTGATTCTGATGCATACAATGTGCCAAATCTAATATGTGTTAAACATTGATAAATGCAAGGGTTGTCATGATTGAACAAATTACTAACAATCACATAATAACTTATATGTCACATTTTGGAGTCCATTAACAGTAAGGAGCAACTTTCAAGCATCGTTTTCGATCATTATCACCCTTCCATGTATCTCTTGTTATGGATTAATACATGTGCCCCAATGACCCTACATTGACAATGATGTTTGTTTTCTACCACACAGCACGAGCCCAAGCACGACAGGCACGGGAAGAGGCCGAGGCAGCCCAGGACGAGGAGGAGGTGACTGAGGAGAGGGAACAGCCTGATGAGGAGGTGACGGCGGTGGTCGAGGAGGAGGATGTGCTTGTGGAGGAGGAGGAGCAGCAAGTGGAGGAGGAGGAGCAAGTGGTGGAGGAGGTGGAGGAGGAGGAGCAAGTGGTGGAGGAGATGGTGGAGGAGGAGCAAGTGGTGGAGGAGATGGTGGAGGAGGAGGAGCAAGTGGTGGAGGAGGAGTATGTGGTGGAGGAGGTGGTGGAGGAGGAGGAGGTGCCTGAGGAGGTGGTGGTGGAGGATGTGGAGGAGGTGTTGGTGGCGGAGGAGGATGTGGAGGAGGTGTTGGTGGCGGAGGAGGATGTGGAGGTGTTGGTGGCGGAGGAGGTGGCTGAGGAGCCCAGGATTGTCCCAGAGTCGGCCGAATCAGAGGGGGAGGAGGCGTGTGAGGCGGTGGAGGCCGAACAGATCGGTATGTATACAAAATGCATCATTCATGAATTATTTGTACTGGTATTTGTTATGTAGCACTGGTGAGGATAAATTTTGTTACAATACTATTAATACATAACCCAAAGTGGGTAGCTACAGATACAGGTACGGGTTAGATGGGGTGTCCAAGGCATCCCTTTCATCCAGGACAACTCTTAATTACACAGGTTTGTGGGATGGCTTGGAGCTCCATTTTGACTGCCACATAACCGTTGTAGTTAAACAGGATCCTGGAGTAAATGGATGAGTGTATCATTTGTGGATTAAATTCACCTGCTGCAAGCGTAGATTCTGTCCCATCATATAGCGGAATATATGTTTTAGGTGAATGTTATTTATAAACTATATGATGTATGCTATAAATGGAGTATGGGCCGGCCTACCTTGGAATGGAGTCACAAGTTGACAGTGTCCCTGGAGCCTCCTCTACCTAAACACCCACTGTAGTTCAGATTGTTTTTTTCCCCTCACAGAATTGTAGGTTGGTTTAGACTGAATTATGATTTTGAGGATGTGTACTGTGCATTCCTGACATTTGCATAACTCCCATGCCACGAACCATCACTGAACTTATACTGAGGAGATTGTGACAAGTTGTTATTGACGGAGGACATGACATGCTTGTCATTGGTTAGTCATGGGTGGGTTGTGAATCAGAAGAAACACTATGACTGTTATGTCTTGTGCAGAGTAAAGGGTAGAGGGACAAAAACACAGTATTTATTAAATAAGTTTGCATGTATGTAGATATGTATGTGTCATATCTATTTATCTATGTGTGTCTCTATCTCTCTCTACATATATATATACTAGGTGATTCATCGCGCCCTACGGGCGCTCTTCACACCGTCGTAAGGGGCTGCGTCCCCTTAATTTGTGAACGTTTGTATATGAGAAATATGGTTAGAATTGTATGAAAGATGCCCTGTATTGCAACTTAGGTGTCCGCGAATCGCGGGAGGGGGGGTCGCGGAGGGTGCCGCGAATTGCAGGAGGGGGGGTCGCGGGGGGTGCCGCGAATTGCAGGAGGGGGGGTTGTGGGGGGGTGGATGCTGCGAATCGCGGGAGGGGAGGGATTGCAGAGAATCGCGGGAGGGGGGTCGCGGGGTGGGATGCCGCAAATCGCGGGAGGGGGGTTACGGGGGCGGGGGTTGCGGCGAATCATGGTAGGGGGGGTCGCGGGGGGTGTGCCGTGAATCACGGGAGGGGGGGTCACGGGGTGGGGTGCCGAGAATCGCGGGGGGGTGTGTGTGTGCCGTGAATCGCGGGAGTGGGGGTTGCGGGGGGGGGTGGGGGGGGTGTGACGCGAATCGCCACAAGAAAAAATCAACACAGAAAGGTCAACACATGTAAATGTTGACATAAGTGTGGCACTTCATTGGTGTCCATGTCGACACATGAGAATGAATATGAAAACATTCAAAAAATGAAAAAAAAAACTTCAAAAACTCATGTCAACCTTTTTCATTGTCGACCATAGCCATGTCAGTGTTTTCCATGTGCAATTCAATTCTGGAGCTGCCGCGAATCGTGGGGGGGTGCCGCGAATTGCAGGAGGGGGGGTCGCGGGGGTGGGTGCCGCGAATCGCGGGAGGGGGGGTTACGGGGCGGGGGTTGCTGCGAATCATGGGAGGGGGGGTCGCGGGGGTGTGCCATGAATCACGGGAGGGGGGGTCACGGGGTGGGGTGCCGAGAATCGCGGGGGAGGTGTGTGTGTGTGTGCCGTGAATCGCGGGAGTGGGGGTTGTGGGGGGGGGGTGACGCAAATCGCCACAAGAAAAAATCAACACAGAAAGGTCAACACATGTAAATGTTGAAATAAGTGTGGCACTTCATTGGTGTCCATGTCGAAACATGAGAATGAATATGAAAATATTCAAAAAATGAAAAAAAAAACTTCAAAAACTCATGTCAACCTTTTTCATTGTCGACCATAGCCATGTCAGTGTTTTCCATGTGCAATTTAATTCTGGAGCTGCCGCAAATCACGGGGGGGTGCCGCAAATTGCGGGAGGGGGGGGTCGCGGGGTTGGGTGCCGCGAATCGCGGGAGGGCGGGGTTCACAGGGGTTCCGGTAGGGGGTTGCCGCGAATTGCGGGAGGTGGGGGGTCACGGGTGGTGCCGCGAATCGCGGGAGGGGGGGTTGCGGGGGGGTGTGACGCGAATCGCCACAAGAAAAAATCAACACATAAAGGTCAACACATGTAAATGTTGACATAAGTGTGCCACTTCATTGGTGTCCATGTTGACACATGACAATGAATATGAAAACATTCAAAAAATGAAATAAATCTTCAAAAACTCATGTCAACCTTTTTCATTGTCGACCATAGCCGTGCCAGTGTTTTGCATGTGCCATTTAATCCTGGGGCTGCCGCGAATCGCGGGGGGTGCCGCGATTTGCGGGAGGGGGGGGGGTTGCGGGGGGTGGGTGCCGCGAATCGCGGGAGAGCGGGGTTCATGGGGGTTCCGGTGGGGGGTTGCCGCGAATTGCGGGAGGAAGGGGGTCGCGGGGGGGTGCCGCGAATCGCCGGAGGGGGGTTGCGGGGGTGTGACGCGAATCGCCACAAGAAAAAAATCAACACAGAAAGGTCAACACATGTACAGTAAATGTTGACATAAGTGTGCCACTTCATTGGTGTCCATGTCGACACATGACAATGAATATGAAAAAATTAAAAAAATTAAAAATAAATCTTCAAAAACTCATGTCAACCTTTTTCATTGTCGACCATAGCCATGGGGGGGTCGCGGGGGTGTTCTTTTTGCCGCGAATCGCGGGAGGGAGGTCGCGGGGGGGGGGGTTCCGCGAATCGGGGGGGGGGGGTCACGGGGGAGGGTTTGCCGCGATTCGCGGGAGGGGGGGGTCGCGGGGTGGTGGTTATGCCGCGAATTGCGGGAGGGGTCGTGGGGGGGTTCTTTTTGCAGCGAATCGCGGGAGGGGGGTCGCGGGGGTGTTTTTGCTGCGAATCGCGGTAGGGGGGGTCGCGGGGGAGCGGGTGTTTTTGCCGCGAATCGCGGGAGGGGGGGACGCGCGGGGGGGGAGGTTTTGCCGCAAATCGCGGGAGGGGGCGCTCACCTGGTGGCTGTGGAGTAGCAGTGCTGGGCAACATGGGAAGGCAGTGGGTGTCTGGCACTGTCTGTGGGCTCACTGGGCTGGTTCTCTGTCACATACCTCCCAACATGACCCTCTCCAGGAGGGACACAATGCTCTGTTTCTAGACTTCCCCTTAATGTATGATTGCCATCACCTGTTTTAAACAGGTTAATTTCTCAGAAAGGTGTTCAGCACAGATGAAGGCAATCACACATTGGCCCTTATTCTGATCGGTGCGGATATTCCCGCATTCTTACGGTGCGGTCCGCACGCCACGGTGTTTTGCCGCGTGCGGCCATCGTCCGTAGAAACGCCCACGTGTCCTCCGCATTCGGACGGACTCACTCATTAAGAACAGGGCGTGTTTACGGACGACATACAAAGCATGCGTGTGCGGGAGAAACACTCCGATTCGGCACGGTATTACAGAGTATTACAGAGTATGCTCGGGAATACCGCATCCGAACGGGAGCCAAGCAGTGCTACCGCACGTAAGCGGAGTATTTACGCCAAACAACCCACTATGAAGTAACTTCTGCAATACATCACATGACCCACTTATTATACATGTCAAATACACATGTGTATTGCTAGTATTAATATTCTGTCATGTCCATTGTTAGCAGTTTGAAAGTGTCTGACAAGTACAGCATATGTGGGTGTTTAGTACGGGTTCCTTGAAGCAGCAATGGTTTCAATTAAAGCACTGACAAGCGTCCTATTAGTGAGTAATGAGTAAAGGAGTAGATTCTATTGGGTTCAGGTGTTAATGGTTGTAGTCATTAGGCGTACGTTCGCCTACCGCATGAACGAGTGGTGTCCGCAAAGCAATAGTACACTTGTGGACACCGCACATTTCTGGCCTTTTTGATCGCGTGCATTCGGAGTGGTTTCCGAATGTACGCCCCCCAACATAAGTGTACTCCCCCGTGTCCGCCCATGTTTCCGCCCCGTTTTGCCCACTTTGAAACTACGCCCATGTGTCATTCCGCATGACGCCCATAATACGCCCCTATTTCCCGAATGATAGCGGTGAACAGTTCTGGACGGGATCTGGCCGAACTGGTACCGAGTCAAGGCGTGGCACATGCGCGTTGCGTTCTCCACGCATGCGCAGACGCCGTAAACACGCGATCCGAAAGTATGCGGTAAAGTCCGCGTCAATCAGAATAAGGGCCATTAAGAGGAAAGTCCAGGAACAGAGCGTTATAGACACAGACACCCACTTTGAGTGACAGATGTAGCCAAATATATAGGAGATATATATATATATATATACATGTCACCTAGCATTTCTGCGATTTATGTAGCAGTATGTGAAATGTATGCATGAATATCATGACTAATTTTTGCCCCTTTGACATGCCCACAGATGCCACAACACCAGCAGATGAGGGTGTCCGTGGGGCCCTCATGCGGATGGGCCACCATTTGCGGCTCCTAATTGCTGACCTGCAGGACCTCCGGGACTTGCTCCTTTAATTTTATTTTTTTGGTCCTTTATATTTAAATGTTTAATTGTTAAAAAAATAAATATTTTATGCAAGTTCGAAGTTGTTGGTTTTCTTTGCACATTAAACAGTATATGTGTAGATTGTTTATAATATTTTACACAGGGACAAATACAAACCATTGCACTTAAATTGCTGTAAGGGTTAATGTGTGCAATGCATGTGTTAGGCATGGTTGTAAGGATATATTGGCATGTAATTGATTCCAATTCCAAATAAACATGTTTTTATGAGGATAGGTAATTGAATAAGTGGGTCATGTGATGTATTGCAGAATAGACATAATAGTGGGTATTTTTGCGTAAATACACCGCTTCCGTGCGGATGCACCGCTTGCCATCCATTCGGATGCGGTATCACCGTGCATACTCTGTAATACCGTGCAGAATCTGAGTGTTTCCCCCGCACACGCATGGTTTGTATGTCGTCCGTAAACACGCCCTGTTCTTAAAGAGTGAGACCGTCCGTATGCGGAGGACACGTGGGCGTTTCTACGGACGATGGCCGCACGCGGCCGCACTGACTGGCGTGCGGACCGCAACGTAAGAATTCAGGAATATCCGCACCGATCAGAATAAAGGCCAATGTGTGCTGTAGGCGTGCTGAAAAAATTTAGGGCATGGCTTTGTGGAAAATGGGGATTATGCACACCGTAATGCCCATTACATACTGCACATCTACATTTCACCGCCTACATAACACCGCACGTCCCAGTCTCCCACATCACACTGCCCATCACCATTCCCTACATCACGCTGCACGTCTATGTACTCTACATCTCACCGCCTACATAACACTGCATGTCCCTGTCCACTACAGTACATCACGCCACATATCTCCAACCCCATACATCACGCAATACATCTCCATCCCCTAAATGACACTGCACAACCCCACATCATGCCGCATGTTACATACCTTGCATCACACCCCAACATGACATAATTTGCAGAATCAGAACACCATATACAACATTGGCACATGTGTTAAAGTGATGGAATTATAAAACCAATGATGTCATGGCCAGCACAGAGCCCCTCACCTTGATCTTTCCTGCTCTCTCCGCTGCTATGGCCTGCACTGATCTGGACACTGTGGGCAGAGCTGTGAGCCAGCTGTGCATTACCAGGCCACACAGTCCCGGTGACACATACCAGCCATCCCCTGCTGCCTGGGAATCCTGCTGATAACAACAAAAAAAGGAAATGGTACAGGGGGTTGCTTGCGGCTCTTCTGTTTGTGCGCATCTGTCATTCCAATGCCCTTGCCTGCAACACTGGGTAAACGAGACAGCCGGGCACTGTGGTGGAAAACCTAGCTGTCTCAAAACACGTCGTCCATCTGTCCACAGGCGGCGCGGCTATTTAAAATGACACAGTGGTGGCTCCTGATTGGCTGCCGTGCCACGAGCTGGCGCATCATTTCAAATAGCCGCATCTACGTGCTTTGAGACAGCCGGGTTTTCCACCACAGTGCCCGGCTGTCTCATTTAGCGATGCAGGCAGGGACAGGCAAAGGGGGCAAGGTGAGTGGATGGAGGTGGAACATTTCTGTCTCCAAAATGGAACTGATGGAACGCAGTTCTGCCCCATTCTGGCTCACTTTCACCCCTGCTAGAGACAGAGAGAGAGAGTGTGTAGCCATTATCAGAAAACCTTTTTATAATGCACTTTCCTGACTGAAAAAACTTCTGCAATATATAACCAGAAGAAGCACCAGGTAAATTGATTACTTGGTAATGCTAGCTCCTTCCTGTCCTTTACCTCAGCATTCACGTGGGTAAAAGGTTGGCTGTCTGCAGCTCCTCACCTGTTATCAGCACACACAGATGCATGCTGACTGAGCAGAGCCTATGTGTCAGGCAGCGCAGCTTCCATGTGTGGCAGTGTTGGACAGCGGTGATTCACTGACTACACTGTGTATGGCTGGCGGGGGTAGCTGTACACAGTATGCTGGTCTGCTGGGCGCCGCTATGCCGCTGATGAGAGGATGAATCAATGCTGAGAGGCAGACAGTGAGTCACGCTGTCTGCCTCTCAGCGTCCTCCTTCTTCTCATATGTGGCAACTCTCAATGGCAAGCAGGCAGCACTGCGGCTGCACTGATATCATTGTAGAGACATGGGCGGGCGGGCAGTGGCGTAACTATAGCACCGCAGCCCCCGCGGTCGCGGGGGGGCGCTGTGCATATGGGGGCGCCGGGGGGGCTGCGGTGCTATAGTAATCCCCCCGCCCCCCCATCCCCCGCATGCTTACCTGTCCGCGCGTCCTGACACCCCTCCTGGCTTCAATCAATGCTATGGAGACGGACCACGATAAAATGGCCGCCCCATAAAGCAGACTGTTCTCTGAAACTGTCTGCGGTATGGGGGCGGCCATTTTATTGTGGTTCGTCAGCATAGAATTTATTGAAGCCAGGAGGGGAGCCGGGATGCGCGGACAGGTAAGCATGCGGCAATGGGGGGAGGGGGCACGGGGGGCCGGCCAGACGTGCGGGGAGGGCGCCCCCCCATTAACGGCAGGGGGGGGCGCCCCAAAGAAAGCTACGCCTTAATATGGCTTAATGCCAGCCCTCCTGCTGGTCCATTGGACTTGCTGGGGATAATCTTAATTAAACTGTGGTCAGGCATGGTGAGTCTGAAGGAGGCAGAACTGAGTTCCGGCTTCAATTTGAACTGCCGGAATTCAGTTCTGCCCCGTTCTGGCCCACTTTAACCCCTGACTAATACTAATACGCTAATACAATATTGTATTTCCTAATTACTAAGTGGGGACGGATGATAATAATGGTTAAGGCTAGTTAGTTCTTTACAATCATTATCCTCATGGCTGCCAGACATTCTTTACTGTTCCCCAGCATATACTGTAATGCCTATGACCTGCAAAGCATTTTGCTGCTAACAAGCAGAGTTTGGTCTTTCTAGAATGAATCCTGTACAGCCTGAAACATGTTACATATAGTTCAGATTAGGAACACATTACCATTTCACAAGTTGGAGGTCACGAGCAGATGGTGGATGAGGCATACACATGACTCAAAGAGATGTTATTTTCTGTCTGGTTAACAATAAAGAATGTGCTGAAGTCTGCAGTCATTCTGCTAGAGCACTCCGCTTTAGTTAAATGAACAGAGATTTAGATACTGTATTTAGGTATAGAATATCACCAATGGTGTGGGTCGTGCTATAGCAGGTCAACAATGTCTAGGTCAATATGCACAATGTCAACACTGGAAAAAGGACAACACAAGTAAAAGTTAAAAACACAGAAAAGGTCACTATATTAACATGTCAACATTAGTTTTTCATGTTTTTAGGGTCAATATCCACACCTGAGCCTTGCTCTGCTCTAATTCAGAAATCTTGGTTACATATACAGTGGGACAAAAAAGTATTTGGACAGTCACTAATTGTGCAAATTGCCCCACCTAAAAGAGAAGTCTGTAATTTCCATCATAGGTACACTTCAACTGCGAGAGACAGAATGTAGAGACAAAAAACAGGAAATCACATTGTATGATTTTTAAACAAAAAAAGCTCGAAGGCCTTCGAGCTATAATGCACATTGCAACCCTGAATCTCCGCACCTTCACAGGTCTTAAATATATCAAGCAAGCCTCGGTATCCAAATTCTGTAATTGGGGTCAGGCCGGTGATCTTGTTCTGGAACAGTAAGACAAATGCAGAAAGGAACAGCCCTGGGTCAATGTACCTCCTCTGGAAGTCAAGTATAAAAAGCGGATCTTCCCACCATCCATTACACCTTGTTAAAGCTGTGAGTAAACACAGCGAAATGCGTTGGTGCTGTCTGGACCTGATATTGGAGAAAAATATCCATTACCAATTGGAGAGGAGTTTGACCACCTGCTTACCCTGGATCTTGTCCTTCAATCTGTCATCAGAGTTACTGTACCGTTTACAACAACCTGGCCTATCGGACTTCCATTACAAAGGTCCCCCGGGCTGGCTAAAAACTTCTTCTGCCAACGGGTTTGGAACCAGGAGACCACTAGGACATTCAGGAATATCATCTAACGGACTCACTCTATATTTGGACGCAAACTTTGATCGATGCAGGTTATATCAACCCCCCATTGGTGACTCTTTATCACTCCAACAGGTCCCCCTATCTTAACATATGTTGTCTATGTATTTTTAATATGTTATTAAATTGTTATCTTTTTAAGTGAGGCATACACTCGTGATTGTGTTTTAAGCGCTGCTCCATTTCTGTTTTTTTCCTGTTTGTTTAATATTGGGGAACTGACCACCCCCGGAAGCAGCTGTTCATTAGGAAATTACTCATATAAAGGTGCTCTTACAATTAACTTAGGTTAATTATTGAATTTTTTGTATATTGTCGAGTAGCTCATCCCAGCCTTGTGCAGCTCTACAATTTTGTCCTTAGACAGCTCTCTGGTCTTGGCCATGGTGGAGAGTCTAAAGCTGGGCATACACAAGGCGATTTGGTCCGATTTTGGCCAATTGCGACCAATCGGCCCGTTAAATCGGACCTAATCGCCTCTCCCTGACATGTAGTCGGGTCCGATGCGCGGTCCCATGCGCATCGGACCCGACTAGGTGGTCGGACCGGCTGGCCGTCCGACCACCCGTTTTGGGACGGGCGCTAAGCAGGGACGCATGCGATCCATCACAACGGATCGCATGCGTCCCTGCCACCGGGAGGTCCCGGCGGCTTGCAGTCCATCGGGTGTCTGTACACTGCTGCGAGACGTAGCAGGCAGTGTATGGGCACCTTAAGTGTTTGAGGGTGTGTTTGAGGGTGTGGACAGGTTTCTTTTAAACAGATAACCAGTTCAAACAGGTGCCATTCAAGAGTGGAGGATAGAAGAGCTTCTTAAAGAGAAATAACAGGTCTGTGAGAGCCAGAAATCTTGCTGGTTGCAGGTGTCCACAGAGAGAGAGGGTGCAAATGCACTATGCAATCATTACATTATAATATAATATATAATAAAAGGTTGTTGGTATATCATTGGCCAGTGATATTGGCCTGCCCACCAATCGTCCAGGTCACCTCTTGTCGAGCAGGTCCCTAACTGGTTGTAGGTGTCCAAATATTTATTTTCTGCAAGAATATACAAATAAATTG
The DNA here is from genome assembly GCF_055691185.1 of Crinia signifera. Lineage (NCBI taxonomy): Eukaryota > Metazoa > Chordata > Amphibia > Anura > Myobatrachidae > Crinia > Crinia signifera. The sequence continues at coordinate 140,565,763 of NC_139220.1, forward strand.
TTTCAAAATCATACAATGCGATTTCTGTTTTTTTGCCCACACATTCTGTCTCTGAAAGTTCAAGTGTACCTATTGTTAATGACGATTAAATATGACCAGAGAGACAATAAGTGAAAAGCGCTGGTTACGTAATAAGTCCGCAACCAACGTACCCTTTATACCTAACTACGTGCGAACAAAGCGTAGCGCAGCGTAGCGTACCTTTTATTGTATTATGTACACCAAGAACCAATACCTTAATCAGAGATTCCTTCGCAGTACTTTGTCTCTAATCTGCGAATATACCTTATCGGACAGTGTCCGTAATATACCTTGTCGCTATTATGCGAATAAACAGACACGACCACTGTATAGAAATAAGGAGATAAGAACTCCGTAAAAAGGTTGTATTTAAGTCCCTAATGGACAAAAGGGGGTTACAGAAATAAGAATAAACAGGTATAACAAGTAATACAATATACTAACAATGAATACTAAACAGACTCTGCTAAGGGGAAAGAAAACAGATACAAGACACAATCAGCCAATCAATACAATAAGAATAAATACCGTTAATGCAACCGTTACCGTTCTCATCAAATATGCGAAGTGTAGTCCGGTCAGAGCTCGCTATCGTTCAGGAATGAACTATAGCCCGGTGGACAGTCAGGGAAAGGTAGATGTGCCGAAGAGACTTTGGCTGCTCTGGGTCGCCTATCTTATAGGGTCAGAAAGGGGAGGTCAAAGGCCGTTCTCATTGGTCAGAGGTCGAATGTCAGGTCAGCTGTGATTGGGAGGTAAGATGATACACCTGGTTTGGCTAGGTCCAGGGGAGTGAACTTTAAGAGTCCTTTGTTTGGTGGTTTCGGCATCAGCAGTGATAAGAACCGGTTTCATCTAGATTCCTTTGTTACATACTTTCAACAGAAACTGTCCCTGGAATATGGATTATGTCCATAACTGTCGAGCCGTGTATATTGCGGAATATTCGCAATGACCGGAATACTTCGCACAATGAACGGAACGGAACGGTACTAAACATGATACAGACAGATGTATGCAGGGCTAACTAAGCTATGTGTGGCGTTCTAAACCTTTAACTATATTTTACTTAGTGTCAGTATGTATTTATGAATTTATGTGTGATAGTATGGCTACTCTTCTGGTCCACTTTGTCACGCATACTCGGGTATGGAAACTTTATTTGCGCAACTCTGCGAACCAAAATGGCGGCCATACTATCCTAAAATGGCGTGTGTGTAACTCGACTTCCATAGTCCACCCTTTAACAGTAATTATAAAACTGTTATAATACAAAACATTTCACACGATAATACAGAAATTCATAATCCTAACAAAGAAATTGGGATCCATGAATTAAACATATAAGGGGAGTAAACCATCTGCTCTTGGCCGATCCGGGATCACGGATAAACGATGGGCCGCATTTATCGAACAATCTACTCAGGGTCACGAAGGATAATGTACAATTTTGGGATAAAAATAAAAACAAGGGTGGTTACAACATATACACGTTCACAAATATGGTTTCCTTTAAAGGGAGGTGGTTTCGATTCTAGGGTCATATACCAAACCCTGGTCTTCCTCTGTATCTCTCGTTCTTACACTCATGATTTCGGTACGTTTTTTCTTTCCCCGGGTCACCACCTTTAAACATTTGAACAATAGCACAAAGACTATGATGGCACCACCGATACAGAGAAGGAGTTTTCCTATGCTAGCTATGATCCCTTGCGCCCATTCTCCTAAACCAGAGAACCAGTGCATTGGATTCAACCAGGAGGTCCATTCACTAACTTTGTTACCTATTTCTGCCAGGCTGATATTATGTTCCCTTCTAAATTCCCATTTAAGCTGAAGAATCTCATCCATCCGATGATCGATGATTTCTTCTGGGTCTTCAGTATTGTTGGTGATATATGTACAACACTTCACCCCAAACTGTGTAGAGAGGGTGACACAATATCCTCCTGTCATAGCTGTCAGATAGTTCAGCACCATCCGATGTTGGACTAGCTCTCTTTTATATGCTTGCAACTCCTTCCCAGTGTATCTAAAGGTGTCATCATAAATCTCTGTGATGTTATCTACCAAGCTAGCTAATGCTTGTATATATTTAAAATTTATGACTCCTCTGGCGGTATGGGTGATATCTAAAGCAATGAGGAGTTGGATACCGAACGACTCGTGTATCATTTCAGAAGCTAGGGGTTCTTTCTTGATTGTTAAATCCCTTTTATGGATTTGGTCATAATGGGTATGAGTGTAAGGAGGAGAGATACCTCTGTGTATGCCCACCATCTCATCATGTGTGAGGGTCATCACTTCAGGTAACACTCTGCCTAGATAACAAATACCAACGTAGTTCATGGAGAGCCATTTGTACGCCCTCCTACCACAAATATAATAAACATCGTCAGGGAGAAAATAAGGGACAGAGTATTTTATGATCTTGTCACACATTATCCATAAGAACATCCCCGTCCCCTGTTCCCTGACTTGTTCCTCACAGATTTCTGGTTGTAGGGTTACATTACAGTAGCCGGCTGATACTCTGCCGGCCATCATTTTACTTCTCTTCACCGTGTAGACATATTTATAGTGTCTCCCACTGGTTCGGATTTTTAACAACAATTCTTTATCAATAGGCTCTCCATCTGGACGCTGGGAGTAAGTTATTGTCTGGTTATGCCATGTCACTTCCCAAGTACCAATCGCTCTGGAACTCGAGAAGTTCATACATACCAGGGATTTATCCACTTGGTATGGGTGTAATCTAAGACTAGGGGACCTGGTATACAGGTATCTCTTATCCAATGGCCTCCCCTTGTTTAATACGCTTATCTCTGAAATATTAAGCGGGTATGGGACTAGGCCTACACTACTCCTTTTATGTAACACTTGTGAACACACCCAGCATTCTGTTTGGTTTAAGACCTTACCCACTAGTGAGTGGTAATCACTCAAAGGATGTCGGCCTGTAGTTGCCTTACTTGTCGACTGACATCGCTGGATGCATTCTTCTTCCATTTTAGGTTGACAATATCTACAGACACAGTACTCACCAGACAATAACTCATCACATAGCCCTTGAACTACGTTTTCCTCATACCTTTTACCTTCTCCTGTCATGGGCAAAGTGTCAAGCTGGTTTAGGGATTCTACCTCACCCATATCTGGGTCCATTATTACACTGTCAGAACTCCGCTCCGATCGCTCTAGACTGTGGCAGCCACCGAGTATCTTGGGATGAAGAAAAGAACACAGAAAGAAAACAAAGAAATATATGCATAACTGTGAACCTGTTGCTTGGAGTCCTTCCATCATCTCTACCCAGGAGACTTTTATTTTGCTCTGCTCTGGGACCTTTGTTCGCTCAGGTTGCTCGACCTTGGCTGCTTCTCAGTGTTCCCGAAACAATGCTTCTAGCGACACTTCTTCTCTTTCGCTCTCTGCACACTGGGATTCTGGGTTACTGGCTTTCTTGCAGTGGGACGAATGTATCCAAGTCTCTCTCTCTGCGACTTTAATTGATGTAGTGCTGGTCAACAAAACTTGGTACGGTCCTTCCCAACGGTCTATCAAACAACCTGAGCGTAAAAAATTTCGGATCATAACAAAGTCTCCTGGTTTAAGATTATGACAATTCTCGGTAGGCATATCAGGGTTCAATAAATTCAGCTGCTTTTGTTGCTCCCTTAGCTGTTTGTTTAGCTTTAGGATATACTGTACAGTTAGCTCATTGTTACATTTGAGATCATCCTGTGGGTCTATCATGATGTGTGGCTGCCGACCAAACAATATCTCGAAGGGGGACAAGTTGAGCGGAGTCCTGGGAGTGGTCCTAATGCTATACAGCACAATAGGCAATGCCTCTGGCCATAACAACCCTGTTTCAGCCATAACTTTACCCAATTTGTTCTTAATAGTACCATTCATTCTCTCAACTTTGGCGCTCGCCTGGGGACGATATGGAGTATGAAGTTTACTATTAATCCCCAGGAGTTTACACATGATTTGGAAGACCTCTCCTGTGAAATGAGTGCCTCTGTCACTCTCAATGACCTTTGGGATACCATACCTACAGACAAACTCCTGACATATTTTCTTTGCTGTAAAGGTAGCAGTGTTGGAGGCAGCGGGGAAAGCCTCCACCCAGCTGGAAAACATGTCAACACAAACTAATACATATTTCAAATTTCTACAGGGTGGTAACTGTATGAAGTCGATTTGTATTACCTGGAAAGGGCCTTCTGTAGGAGGGATGTGGGATGGCTCTGTTGGGATGGCTTTTCCAACGTTCTTCCTCAAACAGGTGAGGCATGACATTGCCACTCTACCTGCTTGAGAAGCGAACCCTGGTGCACACCAGTAGGCTTTTACCAGCTTGCACATACCTTCCTTCCCAAGATGTGTCAGCCCATGGGCCGCCTCGGCTAGACTAGGAAGGTATGCTCTGGGGGCCACTGGTTTCCCGTGTCCATCTCTCCAAAGTCCGGTAGACTCTTGGCCACATCCCTTCGACTTCCATACTGCTCTTTCCTGTGGGGAACACAAATTCTGCATGTCTATCAGTTTGGATGTGGATACCATGTTCAGTGTACAAAGGTTGGTAGGATGGGTGAAAATATTTACAGGGCATGCGGCCCTTTTCGCTGCCTCATCAGCGCGGCTGTTACCAAGTGACACCGGGTCCTTCTCTGATGTGTGAGCTTTGCACTTGATAACAGCCACTCTGTCTGGAAGCTGAATAGCTCCCAGAAGTCTCCTAATATATGTCGCATGCGCCACTGGTGTGCCAGCCGCCGTCATGAAATTTCGGAGGCGCCATAGGGCTCCAAAATCATGGACTACTCCGAAAGCATATCTGGAGTCGGTATATATGTTGACTGATTTTCCTTGGGCCAGTTCACATGCTCTGGTCAGTGCCACCAGTTCCGCTACTTGTGCTGAGTGAGGTGGTCCCAAGGGTTCAGCTTCCACAATACCTTCTCCATCTACTACTGCGTAGCCTGTGCACAGCTCTCCCGTGTCCGTCTGTCTATGACAGCTACCATCTGTGAATAAGGTTATGTCTACCTCACTTAATGGGCTGTCGCTTATGTCAGGACGTGCTGTGAAGGTCTGATTCAGGTAGGTCATGCAATCATGTTTGTCCTCACCCTCACTAAACTCTGCTTTACCATATTCAGCAACATTCCCATCACCCTCCACCCTTTGTGCCTTGGAGGGCACATGAGGAAGGAATGTGGCTGGGTTTAGTGTATTGCATCTTTTGATGGTAATATTTACTGGGGCCATCAGCGCCAGTTCCCACTTAGTGAACCGTGCTGAGGACACATGACGTGTTTGGGCAGAATTTAGGAGGGCAGAGACAGCATGGGGAGCATGAACAGTTAAATCGTGTCCCAACACTACGTCCTCACTCTTACTTACTAGTTGTGCTATTGCAGCCACACTTCGTAAGCAAGTTGGGAGTGAGCGTGCTACTGTGTCCAGCTGGCCACTGTAGTACGCTATTGGTCGGTTGGCATCACCATGTTTTTGTACAAGTACTCCTGCCGCACACCCACTTGATTCAGTTCCGTACAGTTCAAAGGGTTTCCCATAATCTGGCATTCCCAGTGCTGGGGCCTTTGTTAGGCTCACCCTTAGTTCCTCGAAAGCCAGCTCAGATTCCTCAGTATGAGAGACCCGATCTGGCTTAGTTGAGGAAACCATCTCTTGTAGTGGTAATGCCAGAATAGAGAATCCTGGGATCCAATTGCGACAGTATCCACACATGCCTAGGAACGTACGGATCTGATGCTGGGTCTGTGGCAGTACCATGTTCTGAATCGCTTGGATTCTGTCGTCGGTGAGGTGTCTCAGCCCTTGGGTAAGGCAGTGGCCCAGATACTTAACCCTGGTCTGGCATAATTGCAGCTTATCCTTCGATACTTTATGTCCTGTCTCTGAGAGATGCATCAGTAGTTGTCTAGTGTCATCCACTGATGACTCCAGTGACCCAGAACACAACAATAAGTCATCGACATATTGTATCAGTATCGAACCACTCATGGGTTGAAAGGATTGTAAACAATCATGCAAGGCCTGGGAGAAGATGCTGGGGCTGTCTATGAATCCTTGGGGGAGTCGTGTCCAGGTATACTGTACTCCTCTGTAAGTAAAGGCGAACAGATACTGGCTGTCAGGGTGCAAAGGGACGGAGAAGAACGCTGAACACAAATCAATGACTGTGAAATGAGTACAGTGAGGTGGGATTTGCATTAGGATGACAGCTGGGTTTGGCACTACGGGGAATTGGCTCTCAACTACTTTGTTTACCCCTCTTAAATCCTGCACTAGTCTGTAGCCCCTCCCCCCGCTCTTTTTCACAGGAAAGATGGGACTACTGGCCGTGCTGGAAGTTCTAACTAGGATTTCCTGTTGGAGCAATCGTTGGATCACTGGGAATACTCCTAGCTCAACTTCAGGTTTTAAAGGGTACTGCGGTATTTTTGGGGCTATCCTGCCTTCTTTTAAGCGGATTTCTACTGGAGCTACATTTGCCATTAGCCCAGCGTCTTGTCCATCTTTAGTCCAAAGGGAACCCGGTATTTGTGCTGTAATTTCAGCTACCCTAGATGGATTTGATTCTACAACAGTGGAATACAACATTAGCCTCTGAGGACTGTCCAGCATATCTTGCACTTCTTGTGTAAGATTTTTAGGAGTGTCTAGGAATACCCCATCGGGAGTGCAATAGATGACACATCCCATTTTACATAGTAGTCTCTACCTAGGAGGTTAGTCGGGGCCGCTGCAGCCAACAGAAAAGAGTGTTTGGTATGCAGAGGCCCGATTGTAACCTCCGCTGGTTTCGTCAGTGGGTAATGTTGTATTTTTCCTGTTACCCCAATTGCCGCTACTGATTGGTTAGTGAAACCCAAGTGAAGAGGAGTGTTGAGAACAGATCTGGCCGCCCCTGTATCAACCAAAAAGGTTTGCCTTACTCCAGCTATATCAACCTTCACCTGAGGTTCCTCTCTAAGGTGTTGAGTTAATCTAACTGGCTGTAGGATACAGGTATGACCTGTTTCCTATTGTCTGACCTGGGTTGCCCTTAGCACAGTGTCAGCCATCAGATGGGGAGGAGGCATGTTGCGTGACCTGTCTGTCTCCTCCCATTGTCTAGGGGCTGGGTATCTCCGTGTCTCACCTTTGTGAGATTCCCATTCTCGCTTATGTGTCTGATAACTCCTGTGGTTTCCTAACCTACAATGAGCTGCAATGTGTCCCTCCTTATTGCAGTTGTAACAGATAATTGGCTTTCTACCTGTGTCCCTGGTGTTTCGTTGGTATGCAGCTTTGTTTGGGGCATTAGTAAGGGCTTGGATGCTAACCATCATCAGTTTGTCAGTTTGCAGTTCCCTGTGCTTCTTAATGTTGCGGTCGTGGTCCACAGCAGATTCCCGTAGGGCATCCACTGTCATTCCACGCCAATTTGGAAAAGAAGTTTGGACTCTGGCTCTCAGGTTTTCCCTAAGCCCTTCCACCAGCACAGAGGCAATCATCTCCCTCAGGTGGGGGTCGTCCTTAGGTTTGGAGACACTAGTGTACTTTGATACCTCCAGTAAGGCTTTTGTAAAATAATCAGCAGCAGTTTCGCCATCTTTCTGTTTGATGGTGAAAATCTTGCTATATTCTACTGCTGCAGGAAAATACACTCCCAACTGTAAGTTAATCAGGCGTATATTCTCCTGGTTGATCTCATCATTTATCTCCTTGTCCACTTTCAATCCACTATCCTGAATGAATTTCGGGATGTCAATGTGAGTGGGGAGACAGGCCCTCAACATGATTCTCCAATCCTTGTTGGTGGGCTCATCAGAGTTTCCTAGATCCCTTACAAATTTCCGGCACAATGCCAGATCTTTCCTTGGGTCAGGGAAATCTGTAATGATGGACCGCATCTCTAACCGTGTCCATGGGTTTAGCATGGTCATCTTTCTGGTAGGTATCACACCCTCTCTGTCTGCCTTACCATAGGGAACCTCCAGTGTGCGCATAGGATATGTTTGTACCACATTCGCATTACTGGGACCTGCTTGGGAGTCATTTGTGTCTGTGCTGTGTGGTGCATCATTACCTGAGTCCAATACTATGCTGTTGGCATCAGCCGTCTCCTCCTCCTGTGCTGGGGCCTCAACAGCGGGTTGAGCTTTTCCCTCAATCATATTAATTGCATGAGAGACGGCCAGTGCCAACAGCTGCTCGTTTTCCTCTCGGGTTTCCTTGTAAGGGGATAAGACAGGGTACAGGTTAGCAACGGATACATTATTACTTATACCTTTCTTATGAGTCATTATCCCCTTCGGCACATATGGGGGTGGGGGAGCTGATTCTATTGTGGCAGCGGTTGCATTTATATTTTGGCTGATTGTGTCAGGTATTGCCAGACCTCTGCTTCCCCATTGTTCCTGTCCTTCCTTCTGCCACAATTTAAGAATATCTATATGCTTCACTCTCTCCTTACGACTGGAGAGTAGGCATATTTCATCTTTTACTGCCGATAAGATTTCCGGATCGAAGCTACCAACACTGGGAAATTCTAACTTGCTGCCTTGTGTCATTTTTCTCCATTTATTTTGGTAAACTACTGCGAGTTCACCGTGCTTCCTGCACATAATAAAAGCAGCCGATCCTTTTGGCCGGCTTGCTTCCTCCCTAACATGCACGTTATCACAGCGTGACCCGTTATTACCCATAATTACAGGAATAAACGTTCACAGCTTAATAGATATCGGTGGGTTATTACTTATCTGAGAGCTCCCCAAACACTCACTTCTACAGCTTCCTAGAACATCCCACAGTCAAGCAGGTGCGAAGGATACGAGGTACGATACTCAATCACCAAGTCTTTCAACTAGCAGCGAACTTCTAGCCAACTTGCTTGGTGCAGCACAATTTTTCCAGGGTATAACAAACTTGTTTTCCTATACCCCCAAAAATTGGATTTCTAAAGTAGCTAATCGGAAACAAGTGCGTTCCGATGTATCTTCTTGTACCCTCCTAGCGGAATCAATTCCACTGAAGGGGCAGTTCCTATGGGCACGTCGTCACGTGAACCCTGTCCTACCTGGACTGTCCTACACTGGACTACACTGCGCTTGAGTCGTGTCGTCACACACCCGTTCGCCTCAGTTATTTTTCACACTGGGCGCTGGTTACACCTTGGTCTTATGCATATATTTGAAATATTTCTGTACAGAAAATCTTCCCAGGCTGGTAGCTTTTCACTAGATACTTATGCAGGTATAAATCCCTTATAATACGCTATAGGAATCTATTAAAATAATGCTTGAGTTGCTTGCTTAATGAGAAAATGAACAAAAAGAAAAAAAACTTATTTTCTCTTTATTTAATCACCACCTTATCCACAGTATATTGCTATACTGTTTAAATAAAGCTAGTGGTTCAATACTGTTCACCTTTGAGTTCCTATGTGTGCTGCATGTGCAGTACCAATGAACAGCCACGTGTGTACATGCGCTGTTCACAGGCCGCCGATGAATTGGCCACCCACGTGTTCTATAGTGTATTTGCAAGGTTGCACTCGGGTTTCGCTATACGCAGTAATTGCGCCTAAATGTGGAATAAATCCCTTAACTCCGTCCGAAAGTTACGTATCAAGATGCGAAATAAATCCCGCACTTAATCCGTAAATCACGTACAAAGATGCGAAAATTTCCCGATATGGGCACGTGCGCGCGCACCTTGCGTGATACACAATAGACGCTTTACGTTACTGCAAAAAGGCCCAGGGCTTGTCGCCACGTGGCGGAGTCTCTGGTTTTGCAGTAACTAACAATAAAAGTTATAGTTTTGCACAGAGGGGATCCTCTATGTACTATAATAAACACAGACTCCACGTATGCGAACCTTATCGCACGTGGTACATATACTATAATAAACAAGCAGCCCAAGACACTATACCCCGTTAAACTACTTGTGGCAGGCAGAAGTACAGTTTACTAAACACTTAGGTATGATATGCTTTAAAACACGTGGCTTTCACTTATTGTACTCCGGGTTCAGCGCTAGCACTTCCCGAACCCCGCACCGCCGCGGACTCGGCCTATCCAGCAATGGAAACAAATAAATACTTCCACCCTTTTGCTGGTATAGGTCGAGTCGCACGCCTGGTACTGAGTTCTGGACTGTGGAGCGGACGGACGAGCCCTCAATTGTTAATGACGATTAAATATGACCAGAGAGACAATAAGTGAAAAGCGCTGGTTACGTAATAAGTCCGCAACCAACGTACCCTTTATACCTAACTACGTGCGAACAAAGCGTAGCGCAGCGTAGCGTACCTTTTATTGTATTATGTACACCAAGAACCAATACCTTAATCAGAGATTCCTTCGCAGTACTTTGTCTCCAATCTGCGAATATACCTTATCGGACAGTGTCCGTAATATACCTTGTCGCTATTATGCGAATAAACAGACACGACCACTGTATAGAAATAAGGAGATAAGAACTCCGTAAAAAGGTTGTATTTAAGTCCCTAATGGACAAAAGGGGGTTACAGAAATAAGAATAAACAGGTATAACAAGTAATACAATATACTAACAATGAATACTAAACAGACTCTGCTAAGGGGAAAGAAAACAGATACAAGACACAATCAGCCAATCAATACAATAAGAATAAATACCGTTAATGCAACCGTTACCGTTCTCATCAAATATGCGAAGTGTAGTCCGGTCAGAGCTCGCTATCGTTCAGGAATGAACTATAGCCCGGTGGACAGTCAGGGAAAGGTAGATGTGCCGAAGAGACTTTGGCTGCTCTGGGTCGCCTATCTTATAGGGTCAGAAAGGGGAGGTCAAAGGCCGTTCTCATTGGTCAGAGGTCGAATGTCAGGTCAGCTGTGATTGGGAGGTAAGATGATACACCTGGTTTGGCTAGGTCCAGGGGAGTGAACTTTAAGAGTCCTTTGTTTGGTGGTTTCGGCGTCAGCAGTGATAAGAACCGGTTTCATCTAGATTCCTTTGTTACATACTTTCAACAGAAACTGTCCCTGGAATATGGATTATGTCCATAACTGTCGAGCCGTGTATATTGCGGAATATTCGCAATGACCGGAATACTTCGCACAATGAACGGAACGGAACGGTACTAAACATGATACAGACAGATGTATGCAGGGCTAACTAAGCTATGTGTGGCGTTCTAAACCTTTAACTATATTTTACTTAGTGTCAGTATGTATTTATGAATTTATGTGTGATAGTATGGCTACTCTTCTGGTCCACTTTGTCACGCATACTCGGGTATGGAAACTTTATTTGCGCAACTCTGCGAACCAAAATGGCGGCCATACTATCCTAAAATGGCGTGTGTGTAACTCGACTTCCATACTATGTTTGAAATTACAGACCTCTCGCATCATATTAAGTGGGTCAACTTACACAATCGGTGGCTGTTTTTTGCCCCACTGTATTTGCACAAATGCATGAATAAGCCCCCAAGCCATCCTCAAGGCTTCTCTATATATTGGGGGTCGTTGTTACTATATTTAGGAGCAGGGTGTGGCACCCCCCAAAAAAAGGGAAAAGCCAGAAAGTCCATATCAGCACACCTAACACTAGTATTTGTTAACAATTTAGTTTTTTTCACTGGTGTCGTACTCTAGACTTTCTGGCTTATATATTGTAGCAATATGGACCCCCATTATACAGATAAGCCTTGATCACAGCTTGGGGGCATCTAAATACATTTGCACAAATATATGTAACCTATTATGTAACATATTATGTCTATTTGATATATTGTTTAAGTCTGTTACTGATTGTTTTCTTACTCTATACAAAAATGTCAGGTGGCATCCAGGTCCATCCTATCAGGCTGAGATATTGCTAATGAGGCAAGAGACAATCTCAGAGTAATGCATGTGGAAGTTTGGACTGTAGATCTTCCACATTAAGGAGTTAGTACCTAGGGATCCAGTACATTATGGTTTAATGTTAGTGTCAACAAGGGCATCCTAAGAACTACACAGTACACACACCTGAATGCAAATCCAGCCATATGCATAAGTGGTATAATAAAAAGTCTACTGAAAACACCTTAAGTTATGTGGGCAGCCTGCCTGGACATCTAAACTCTAATTAGCACTTTTTGAGCTGTAGCTTTATTGAATCCACTGTAGCCACTGTGACTTTACTGCACCGGCATTAGCCAGTTCAATAAAGCTTTTTTGTTTATGTTTGATGTCATGATATTGCGCAGCGCTGCTTGGAAAGGCAAAGCAGAGGAGCTACATCCACCATAATACAGCAAATCAGGTATGTGTTCTGGCTGGGGAGACACTGCGGCATTCTTTCATGTTTTTTTTAGATATTATATGTATTAATGTACACTATTTTAACAATGTTTTGGAAATAGGGCTGGAGAGACAAATGTGTGGGTTAAAGGGACACAAAGGGGGATAAGGCTGTCTGGGATGGGGAGCACAACACAATAGGGGAACAGGAGCATAGCACCATGAGGCCAAACAGATTCTGCAATGCCATGACCCTTTTGAAAAGTTCTCCACGACATCGAGCCTGTAACTACCCCTGGCAAATAGCATGCTATCCCCCATGGCAACAAGCATGTAAACCCCCCCCAGGCAATGAGCATGTATTGTAATCCCCATGATAAATAGCATGTAATGCCCCATGGCAATGAGCATGAAGACCCTTGCAACAATCATGTAACACCTGGCATTGAGCATGTAACCCCTGGCATCAAGCATATACAGTAGGTAAGCGGCACTTATGTGGTATAATGTGTAATAGATATTACGGTATGTGGTATAATATATAATTGGCATTACAGTTATGCCACTTGGCAGTATGAATGCACCTGGGAGCGCACAAACTAGATACCATGGAGAGGACCACGGACGGAGACACAGGGGCAGTGCTAGACAGACTCACAGAGACATAGGAACAGTGCAAACATCAGTAGTGAACAAGTAATAACACTAAAACAGACTGCGAGCATACACACAAGAGAGGATAATGGGGCAACTCACAGGCACAACGGATAGAGCGTCTCCCAGTATCAGAGAATCAGTATCTCTCCGGTAACAGGAGAGATACCTATAGTGGAGCTTGGTGTAATGCTTCGACACGTGAATGTACTTGTTGCTACAGGCAACCCCAGTCCCAACAGGGTACTACAGAGGGAGGCCTATAGATTCCTAGGTCAGAGATGAAGAATACCATAGGAAAGTATCCTAAACCCGTATCCCTCGCTTGCTGTACATGGGTTCAGCTAGCTGCCACCAAGATGACACCCGTGGGCTCTGCACAGTGAGAGAGGTAACACAGGAAATGAGGGAGTGTAACAGGAACCTAGCTGGATCCACAAGGTGGTACAGGGACCCAACAGTTACAGCCACAACTCCTGATTACGGCTAGGTCTGGATCAAGGCGCAAAGACACAAACTCTAAGACCTATATTACTGTAATCAACAAACAATACAATTGCTAGAAACTAACTAGGCACAGTACAAGGCTGACTGGCTATCTGACTAGGATTCTGCAGCACCTGTCTAGCCTGAGAGGAAGGTTTATATAGCAGGTGCTGCAACGCCCCACTAAGACATCACAGACTGTGAGCACAAAACCAGTGCTGGATTCCCTGCTGTGAACAGACTGACTGTCACCACTGCAACAGCAAAAACTCGAACCAGAGTCTCAGCTGCGCTCAGGTTACTTTGCTAACAGTGATATAAAATGTAATGGACAATTTGGTGTGTGGTATGTGTAAAGGGCATTAAAGTGTGATATGATGTGTGATGGGCCTTTACGATGTGTGGCATAATTTGTAATGGGCATTAGGGTGTGTGGTATAATGTGTAATAAGCATTACGGTGTGGCATAATGTGTAATGGGTATTATGGTGTGCGGTGTAATGGGTATTACAATGTGTGTTATAATGTGTAATAGGCATTAAGGTGTGGCATAATGTGTAATGGGTATTATGGTGTGCGGTATAATGTGTAATGGGTATTACAATGTGTGTTATAATGTGTAATAGGCATTAAGGTGTGGGGCACAGTGTGTAATAAGCATTAAAGTGTGCAGCATAATATGTAATGTGTGACATTGTGTAATAGTGTGCATAACCCTGGTGCAGTGTGTCCAATTGGCTCTACCTTGTGCAGTGTGCCTCTTAGGGGCTCTACCTTGCACCGTGTGCATAAGGAGGTCTAGTTGTCGCAATGTGTATAAGTGGCAGTACTGTGTGGTGTGAATAACGGACACTACTGTGTATTGTAATGGGATTTGGTACTGTTATGTGGCCACTAAAGGTATGCCCTAAAGTTTCATTCCGACAGATCAGGCTGAGAAATCAGGTGAAAAGTGTCCAAATCGTAGGTGTGTGACATCTGATCCAATCCAATGTGTGGTCGTGTGCACATCAGATCAGATCACAGATTGGTCCTGCTTGCATGTCCGACCTCCAAATTGGACAGCCTCCTCGCAGAGGGGAATTGGATCGCATGCAATATATATTACATACAAAATGATCCGGCCACCCTGGAAGCTACTGGACTGCTCCAGGTGGAGGCGAGGGGGGGGGGGGGGGGTTGGCTGCGACTTCTCCAGGGGAGAAGTTGCAGTAGCGTATGGGGTGCTTAGGAACTGTTCTCAGGTGGGAGCACATATTCTTAACAATCTGCATATAATAGGCAATGGTGAAGGCTTAAAAATAATTAGGTATGATTTTTCAAAGTCCTATATAAAAGTATTTTTGCTGGTTACATTTCGTTACTGAAAGTATCCATAAAATTCTGATCAATTCATGCAAGACAAGATGCCAGCCCTTCTATCTTTCTTGCCTAATTTATATGAGCTACAGTGCTAGACTGTGCTCTTAAGGAAGTGTGTAGAAAAAGATCTACTGTATATTTGCTCAAATTGCCATTTGAAGTTATTGTGGAGAACTGAAAATCCTTCCATGCTAATTTAAAACTCATGCATGATTACCTCTAGTACAGAGAAGAAAAGAAATTAGCTATTTTATTCAGTACATTTAACCCTGAATCAAGTGTCAAAATGAGGCTGTTGCCACTGACAGCGACAGTTAGGGAATGGGATGTGAATGTATTTCTGAATTCCAGTTTTTGCAGATTGTGATCCAAAGAAAGCAGACTAATTGCTTATCATTTATGCAAAATAAGTATGCAGCTATTATGTGTTCTGATTACATTACAGTTTCAAAATTTCTCTACAGGTTTTTTTTTCCTTTTGCCTTCTCCAAAAAAAAAAAAAAAAAGACAACATTCTTCTCTTTGAAGATTCAGATCTGAAAGCAAGCAGCTGTTGGAGATAATCTTCTTCACGTTCCAGGGTGCTTTTTATAGTTTATTAGCACTGACAGCAGTTGTCATCACTAGTTCAAACACAGCCCTTTAATACAATACAAAGCACTATTACAGTAAGTAGGTCCCAAAGATCCAGACATTCCTGTCCCTTTGTTGTGTCATTACAGAAAGTGTGGCTTACACCATTAAGGTAAGTATGTTGTTTTATTTGTAAAGATGTTATGGACAAAAGTCCACCTGTAATAAGAAAGCGTAACATATAATTGTACAGGTAGAGTCTCCCATATCCAAAATGTTTGGGAGCAGCAGTATTTTGGATTTCAGATTTTTACGTATTTTGGAATATTTGCATGCCATAATGAGCAGAGGTGCTTTAAGGAAGTAGGGGGCTTGGGTGCAGGCTCGGATTGGTCCCGCTCCTCTCCAGCGGTACAGTAGTCTCTGCCTGGCAGTGTGCCAGAGACCACTATGCATGGACAGGTCTCCAGGAACATGGTGTCCAGAATCAAAAATGTAAGTTTGTTTTCAGTAACTGGCATGATGGCCCCAAAATTTACAATGTACATACTGATCTCATCCAGGCAGTCCATATCTGATTATAAGCTCCATAGAGGCAATATTTTATAACTATTTTTGACCGGTGGCTGCTCCAGAGATACGGCTGCAGCACAGTCCAAAATTCAAATTGGGGAGCCGCACCAACTGCCAATGAGTCAATTTGAAATGGCAGTTGGTGGCAGTAGCTGTCCTTCCTCTATTTGGGGGTTATTTTGGTTCACTCCCCCTAACAAATTCCTTCTAAGATGGACAAAACCGTGTGCACTACAGGTGGGGCAGATGTAACATGTGCAGAGAGAATTAGATTTGGGCAACTTAATTTTTTTCTGTGCAGGGAAAATACTGACTGCTTTAGTTTTACACTGCAATATAGATCTCACTTTGAAGTACTGTAAAACCCCACCCAAATCTAATTATCTGCACAAGTTACATCTGCCCTACTGCAGTGCACATGGTTTTGTCCATCTAAGAAGGAATTTGTCAGAAGGAGTGAACTAAAATAACCCCCTTTGTAAGGATAAAGAGGAGTAGTATCACAGGAGAGTATCGGGTAGCCAATGGCCAAAAATGAATAGGAGTCTCATTCAAACCTTTTTGCAGAGGTATTACCCAGATAACAGAATAAGTAATTCTGAGATTTGGGGCAATGCTATTGCTGGTTATTGAGACCACTATTACAAGGCTTTTTATATCAGTAAGTGTTTGGGAAGGCATATTAATAAATTGCGTATCAGCGTGCTACATGGATCATGGTAGTTTTAATTATCACTGAGCAGTGGTGTCAGACAGTTGTGTGGGCTGTACTCAGGTGTCTTGTCCAAAAGGGGAGACACCAAAATGCCAGATTCTCCACAGTAACCGGGAGATGAGTACTGCAGCGTGACATTCTCCTGTAGCACTCCTGTCATAGGAGACGAACTAACAGTGCAGGGGCATCCCAGAATCTCCATTAGTGTTCATTCTAGTACCCGCTATCTTTGAAAACACATACAGTTCCCTGCCTGGGGTGTCACTGTCTGCTGGAGTGCTTCTAGCACAGTGTGGTCTGTATATTAGCACTGATATGCAAACCAGACCTGTGCTAGAAACACAACAGCAGACAGCGACACCCCAGGCAGGGAACAGGAACTGCATGGGTTTTTAACCCCCCCTAACCCTCTTTTCATACTTACCAAGTCCCCGGGCTTTCACAGCAGGCCTCCGGCATCTTCTCCAGGGTCTCCAGCGGTCCCAGGAATGCATTGCGCGAGTGTGCGCGCGCGCCGGTGACGTCACCGGTGCGCACGCACACTCGCGCAATGCATTCCTGGGACCGCTGGAGACCCGGAGAAGATGCCGGAGGCCTGCTGTGGACGCCCAGGGACTGCGTGGACGCCGAGGGACCACCGGACACCATCAGGGGACAGGTAAGTATGCTTTAAAAAAAAATATTCCAAAAACCGCAAAATTCCCCTATCCGGAATGCTCGTGGTCCCGAGCATTTCGGATAGGGGATACTCAACCTGTATAAGGTAAACATTACAGGTGATTATGATGAATAAAAATGTTTGCTGGGACAATTTTCACACCTATTTCGACAAATTCACTTGGCACTCAAACGGATAACATCCCCTTCACAAATTAAATCTTGCATGTGCAAACCCCAGCACTGAACGACTTTGGCAAGTTACACACTCACCAGGCCGTTCTTGGTGGGGAGGAAGCAGACAGGGTGGAAATGGGGCGTCCCCATGAAAATGCTGGGCGTACCCCTGGGAACGTGGGAGGGTCGATGCCTGCCGGGGGCAGGCAGCTGAAGTCATATGACATCAGCACCTGCTCCCTCTTTGGCGAAAACTGAAGTAAATAAAAGTCAGTTCAGACTGACTTTTATTTCCGATGGTTGACGACAGCAGAGTGTCTGGAGAGTCCTGGTGCTATTTAGTCCCAAAAAGAGATCCATGGGTGGTAAAAATAAAATTGTGAAATTATGGAAAAAATGATCCAGATGTGACACACCTGTGACACCGGGCAGAGCACTCCACTCCGGGGAGTCTCGTGGCCCAAGGGAATCTGAAGTATGGCAGCTTTTCAAACTGTATGCTAAACTGTTGCTTATTAAAAACTGCACTGGCTTTAATTTATTCTTATGATACATGTCTTTATATAGTATTTTATCACGGAAAGAATCTTTAGGTCAATGTTCTTTTGTGATGGTACTCAGTGGTATATAGTGCACGTAACATCAGGGTTGCCGACTTTCAAAAAATCCTCTCCGGGAGAAGCCCGGAGAGGAATCTTGCATTACGCGATTTGGGGGCGGGGCTTAACTGTGACGTCATTAAGCCCCGCCCCCATTACAACAAATAGTCGAATTTACTGTTATCCGTGGAGGGGGCGGGGCTAAAACGTCACGATTGTGCCGTTTTAGCTCCGCCCCCTCCCGTGAGACCCGCGGATTTCGGCATATAAATGCCGCGATCGGGGGGCTCAGTGGGGGTCCCCCTGATTCCGGGAGGGTTGCCCACCCTTCCGGGGGCCGGGAGGAAGGACCCGATTTTCGGGAGACTCCCGCAAATTCCGGGAGGGTCGGCAACCCTGCGTAACATTGCAGCCATTGGTCACAACAAAGCCCCAAGTGAGCCCAAGGCTCCTGAGAATGGCTGCTTCATTTCTACTGCCAAGGCCAGCAAGTATGTATTCTGTTTTCCAATATACCCCCCAAACAAAATCCTAAAGGGCATTTACAGATCTGCGTATTCACAGTGCAAATCTTGCATGCGTGCAGATCAAAAATCATCAGATATGTCTGGAAACATCAGGTTTACATCTCCAAATTCAGCCCTAATTTCATAAAAAGGGAGAAATAATTCAAATAATTTATAAATAATAAAATAAGCATCTGAAAACTTATGGAAGCTAGTATACATTTTGTATTGGCTTGTTCTTTTAGCTGAGGGCCAATACAATTTCTGAGTGCTGGTAATTTTTTTCCTATGAACAAACAGTACTGCGTTTAGCTCTGTAACTAAAAGAAAACCATGTCTTAAAAAGTTCAATACGCGTACAAAATTGGTATTAGAAGAAAACCTTTTTTTTGAGCAGTTACAGTCAACATGGTTCTTTCTTTTTTTGGTAAAGTAAAATTTTCTAGAATGAATGACTTTTAAAATATATATATATTTCTAACTACTATATCTTGATATTTCCTTCTATTGTCAATATTTGAATAAAGTTCTTTATATGGATTCGGTATGAAATCCCGACGGTGAAAATCCCAACAGGGTCAAAATCCCGAATGGGTCCTAATACCGACAAGGTCAAAATCCAGACATTTAAAATCCCGACAAGGACAAAATCCCGACATTTAAAATCCCGACATGGTCAAAATACCGACATATAGAATGTGCAGGTCGCGTGGTCGACATGGGTTTTTTCACTGTTTTTTGACCCGAATGTTGACACAGTCGACATGGACACAGTTGGAAGTGAACCGCAGCCGCTCGCTTTGCTCGCAATGCTTCGGGCACACTATTTTATTCTCCCACCACACCCTAGTGGATGGTAGGGCATGAAATACCACCTGTCGGCACAATCCATGTAGACCATGCGACCTATTGACCGAAAGTCATATTGACTGTTTCATCTGTACATTCCATATGTCGGGATTTTGTCCTTGTTGGGACTTTAAATGTCGGGATTTTGACCTTGTCGGGATTTTATCCTTGTCGGTATTATGACCCATTTGGGATTTTGACCCTGTCGGGATTTTGACCATCAGGATTTTGACTGCATCCCCTTTATATTATGCATTTCTCCTTTTGCTTGAACACTTCAGATTAACTACATCATTTTATAGAGGAGAAATGCAATTTGTAAATAAGAGTCTATTTTCTACTTTAGTCATTATTTGCATGCCTGAGTTATGATCTGAAGATAAGGTAGGGAATTATTTGGTAAATTAAGCAGCACTATAGCTCCCTCGCCTCTTCCGAGCATCTTCTTGACATACGAGCCCCACGACACAAGACTGTGAAATTTCATAATCTTAATTTCCTTAAGTAAAGTTTAAATGCTAACCTTTTCTGTGTTCCCGCATGCCTTGATCTGGGATTCCAGTAGCTGCTTTCAGTTAAACTTCCGAGAGTCTGGATAAGAATGCTATGTAATAATAATAATAAAAAAAAACATCCCTCTGCATTCCTGATTGAGAATTTTAGTTTGTATTTCATCTGTATTCAGGTCTTCAGGCTAAATGCAGCAACATAGTTAAGTGGAACCCTAACCCTAACCCTAAACCAGTGCTGCATATTATCCATGATTGCTTCAGTATTAAAATGAAGTTAATTTCTCAAGCTGTCCCACTGTTTTCTACTTAAAAATAGAATCCCCCAGTCATAGCGCACACCATCCACAGAATGGCTAGTGCAGGGCTAGTGCATTGTTGGACAAGTCTGCAAGAAACAACACTTCCTCAAAAGCAAGGCCAGACTGGCCATCTGGCACTTCCGGCAAATGCCAGAGGGGCCGATGGCCAGGAGAGCAGATTTGTCCCTATAAGGTGGAAGCACCTCCTCCCGATCGACGTACAGAGAGAGTCATTGGACTCGCGGCAGGTCCCGGTGGCACTCTCAGTGCGCCTATCGGTTTCAGGAGAGAGGTGGGCATCACATGAGGCTATTCCCCTCTCTCCTGCAAGCCAGGATCAACAGCGCACGCATGCCTAGCGCATGCGTGCACATGCTCGGTGTGCGCGCAACTTCACATTGCGCACGTGTATAAATGCCAGAGCCGATTCGGCAGCCCAGTCCGTCTCAGCCCAAAACACAAACAGACCTCCTGTAAAAAGCACTATGTTTTTACACAAGTATCGTTTCTTTTCTATGGAGCGAATGTAATGAAAAAGGTGTTACGCAGGATCCGTCTATGACTAAAATGAGGTCAAACCTCCAAAAATGCTGGGCTGAGCAGTCTTGGGATGGTTGATACTATGGGGTAATTCTGGTTGATTCGCATCCTTGCGAGTCAACATAACCCTGTCTTGCAAATGGTGGTACGCAGGCCCACCATTTGCAAGGTGTATACCCTTTGCACTGGCTGCATACATAAACATCCATTCACAGCATGCAGGGGAACACCCACATCATTTGATGGTTGGTGACCACCGAATGATGTGGAACGTGCACACATATGTAAGGGTACTCTTACATATGCTTGCATGTTCAGAAGGAAGTGGGTGGGCAGCTGATATCCGGTGATGTCAGCTGGCCGCTCGCGGCAGCCACGTCATGGCCTCATTAGCACAAGAACGCTCAGTACCTCAATGTAATAGTGTCCCAAGCCTTCAATGATTGAGTCTAATATTGGGTACCAGTTAGGCAGGTATTCAATACTTTAATTCCCCTTGTGCAGCGAATCCTGTTTTGGATTCGCTGCACAATCGCCGGGTTCTGGAGGGCTGCAGCATACGCTGCCAGCCCTCCCTCACCCCCTATTCAACGCCTCAGGGGCTTGCTGCCCCTGGCGGCGAATTTTAACCCCCCTGGCGAATGCCACAGGGAGCCGGAGGATGGCTGCAGGCAGGGAGATGGAAGCCTCCCTGCCTGCGCCGGACACTGTGGAGGTGAAGTAGGGCTGTCGTGGACACAGGGAGAGCCCCCCAGAGCTGGCAGGGGGCTGTGTTAGGGAGCCGCTACACACTGGTCCCGATCGTGCATATGTAATGATCGGGATTAGTGTGCAGTGAATATATGAATATTAATGAGCGACTCCCGGCTCGGCCCCCTGCTGGTGAATGTGTAAAAAAAAATAAAAAAATATTGCCCAAAAAAATATATATATATTCATGTGCTGCATGAATTTTCAAAGATCACATTCCAGTTCACCTAAAAAAGGTGACGAATGTAAAATGGAGAATCCTGGCGAAAATCACTGTAGAAAGCAGTTCTCCACTTCAGCATTGAATACACTCTTGGCGAATTCCACTGAAAACCCCATTGAAAACCACCGGCGAATCGCGGTGAATCACAAACGGCGAATCGCCAGCCATTCGCTCTTCATTTGCAGCGAATTGTGTCCATTGAATAGGGCAAATTGTTTTTTCTGTGAGAAAATTCGCCAGAAAACAGGCGAATTGCCAGATTCGCTGAAAAAATGGCAAATCAGAGGCATTGAATACTGGCCTTAGTGAAAAAAGGGGGTAACCCATGGCACCCCTCTCTCCTTTTCACTATTAGCCTAGACCAGGTTATCAATGTAGGGGCCATAAAATGATTTTATTTACATTTTACCAATGTTTTAGTACATTGTGGCATAATGGACTACATGGATTCGGCATGAAAAGCCGACGGTCGGGATCCCGGCGTTCAAAATCTCGACGCCGGAATCCCGAAATCCCGACAAGGGGGGGATGTGGATCCACGCAGCAGGCCCGGTGCCTCACTACGCTCGGCACGCTAATTTATTCTCCCTCCGAGGGTGTCGTGGAGAAAGTGTCAGGATTTCGGTGTTCGGGATTCCGGCGTCGGGATTTTGAATGCCGGGATCCCGACGCCGGGATTTAAACTGCATCCCGGACTACATAGATCCTATTGATGCGGGCAATGCTTGGAAACTAATGCAGATTTATTATTTGTTGGCAGGTTTGCAATGGGATATGTGCTTAAAAACTAATGGGCATTGGTGGCAAAATCAAAATGACAGTCAAATCTGAATCCTAGTGAACACTGGGGGCTGATGCTGCAACATCTTTTACATATGGTTTCTTAGTCGCACTTAAATACGTGCCCATAACACTCTCATGATGCCCATAAGACAGAACAGTTAGGTCTCAACTGTATGGTCTCTTCCTAGTCACTGTGCAGAAATGCCCAATACGTTCCATGCTCTGGCCACAAGAGATGGCTAACAACTTTTATTCAGTGGATAAAATCAGTGGATTTTAAATCAGTGGATACATTAACATTACTGGATTCTTCCAACACAGGATCCACTAGCGATATTCATTGGTTGACAAAAAATCTACAATATGTGCCTGTTATATATTGGTCCGAATTTGGTTATGATTTCTGAGTTAAATCCATGAGTGCATCTCACAATGAGTCTTTATTCTTTTCCAAGTGGGCCCCTTACACTTGTGAGATTTCTGATGTGCCTGATGTGTAGGACCCAATGCACAATACCGTGCGCATTGGGTCTAGCCAAGAGATTGATTGATCCTCCTGCACATAGGACAAATCTCAAGTCAATCAGGTCCAACTTTTAAAAGTGTAAGGGGGCCTTTAAAAATAGCAAATACTTATCATTTTCTTTTTTATAAAAAGTAGAGAACTTACTTTTTAATTTCTTATTTGTTTTTAAAACTGCATAAAAATAAAACATATTTCCTGGTTCTTGTCATGGAAAATAGAACAATAATAATAATTGAAAATACTTACAGTCTGGGTTTGGCAAATGTCCATCAATGAAATTGGGATTTGCTGTTCCCAGACTGATTAGATTAATCATCCCATGAGAGAAGCAACTGGAAAGCTTAGATGCTGCAATACTAAAGATTTGTCAAAACATATTTGGTAAATTTGCTTCACAATAAAATTGCATTTTTCCTAGTACAGAAGATTACATTTTACAAAATATCTACCAGTAGAAAAAATGATATAAATGAATGTGCAATATCTGCCCAAGTACTACAATGTCCATTATATTACTAGTTTTGCATCTACAACTGTCAGAATACTTTTTGCTCAGAAGTAATTTTTACTCTACGTCATCTTACAGTATGTTGTAAGTCTTTATAAGTGATATGTGCAACTGAATCATTTACTCTGATTTTGCTGTACTGTATGTTCATGTGCTCTCCCGCCAGTACCTCACCTCACTGCAACCCCTCCACCTCTCACTCCTGCACCTGACTCACTCCCACACTTAACCTCTCACTTGGCACCTAATTCCCTCCTGAGTTTTCACCCTGTACCTCGCTCCATCCCCATTTCTAACCTGTACTAATCTAGCCACAATGTAGTTGTGGTTGTCCGGCGGATGGACAGATGTGAGTGGGAGGGAGTGGGTGAAAAGGAGGGTCACTTAGAGCCCAATATACTATAGTTGCTGGCCGCATGTTCCACCCACAATTTCGAAAGGCAGAAAGGGAGTTAAGGGTGGAGCTATACCTGCGGCTTCAGTTTGTCACCACACTGGGCCGACTGTCATAGTACCCGTCATTGGCAGGTCTATTGGTTGGTGTCTGCTGCCCTGGAGGAGTCAACACTCTCATGAGAGAAGGGAGGTGGTCTTTGTCTGCAGTAGACACACTTTACTCTCTCTCTCTCTCTCTCTCTCTATATATATATATATATATATATATATATATATATATATATATATAAAGTAGCAGTATACGGTGGCACTCCCAATAAATAATGACACTGCATAGTGTGTCATTATTTATTTATTGGGAGTGCCATCGTAAACTGCTACTGTATTGCGGTCAGCTGTTGACCCCTGGAAGGCACCCTTTGAAAAGGTTTCTTTTTTATGACGGTAGTGCTGATCTTATCTATGTTGTGTATATATATATATATATATATATATATATATATATATATATATATACACATATATACATACACACACATACATACAGGAAAGCTGCATTGACCATTCCCAAATTGTATTTCTTTGGGTTCATTGGTGTTAATTTTTAATTAACCTCCCCACCATGCACGCTAGTGGCGAGGCACTGGTTCCTTCTGCTGACGCTGAATGCCTAGCACTGCTGCCACTGGTGGGAAGATATAGCTCCCCACTGCTACGACTGACTGGTGAGCATCGATGCCATGGAGGCCCTGATCCCCGATGCTGCAGCTTCCCCACTTACAATTAAGATTTCTCTCCCCCTGGGCAAAGAGCATTTATCCCCCTATGGCAGCAAGCATGTATTGCCCCCTTGCAATGAGCATTTAATCCCATATGGAAGCCAGCATGTATTCCCTCTGGCAATGAGCATTTAGCCTCATATGGCAGCAAGCATGTATTCCCCACTGGCAACAAGCATGAAAACCCTGGTAATGAGCATGTAATCCCCCTTGGCAATAAACCTGTAATCTCCCTGGTAATGAGCATGGAACTTCCAATGACAACGAGCATGCAATCCCCCCTTGGCAACAAGCATGTAAGCATGGAGAGAGAGAGAGAGAGGCTATGTAGTGGCAGTTAGTCCTCATTCCCTACCTGCAATGGGAGGAGTGGGAGCAGGACTTGAGCCCCTCCAACAGACCCCAGTAAAAAGTACCCACCCCACCCCCTCTCAGTGCCACTGCATTGGGACAGGGAGAGTGACAGAGGGACATAAGAATAGAGAGAGAGACCTTATTCTGGTTGACTCACAAAGTTGCACATTTTGCAGCTTTACGAGTCCACTAAACAACCCCCACCCGAATTTCCCCCGCACGCCTGCGAATGGATGTTTTGCACAAACATCCATTTGCAACTTGCATGCAGGTGGAGGAAATCGTTCGATGACCATTGAATGATTTCTACAGCGCATGCAGATGTGAGATACCTCTCTGGTGTCTCACATTTACAAGTGCCCTGTGCAGGAAAGCGGGTGGGCAGATGACATCCGCTGACGTCAGCTACCGCCCCCCCCCCCCGAACCCACATCATTGGCTCATTTCCATGGAAACACTGGGCAGAAACGCTGGACGTTACCATGGGCCCATCGCCGCCACCCCACGCCCCTTCCCCGCACTGCTATGTGTGAATGGGTTGGTGAACAAGCAGTTCCCCGTACCTGCTCACACCAAGCGTCTGCACATGGGCATAAATGTGCATGTGCAGACGCAAAACATTGTCTCCCATGTGAATGCATGGGAAGCAATTAAAGAGAGTGACAGTGGTGACAGAGAGAGTGACAGAGAAACATGGGAACAGAGAGTGACAGCATGAACATAGGGAAAGAGTGACAGAGGGACATAGAGAGTTACAGCAGGGACAGAGCGAGTGACAGAGGAACATGGGAACAGAGAGTTGACAGCATGGACAAAGGGACAGAGAGAGTGACAGCACGAACATAGAGACACAGGGAATAAGAGGGACATAGAGTGACAGGGGGATATGGAGAGTGGCAGAGGGGTAAGATTACCTAATGAACAATGATGAGGAGGCTGTGAAGACCATTGTAGACCATTGCAAATATTTTTTCATCACTAGTCCTGGAGTGACACCTATTCCACACACACACACAATTTAACATACACACATATGTATATCAGTATATAAGTATCTTAGTATTTATACTATACTTAATACTATACTATACTTAATACAAGCTGTTTGTTGTACAAGACTTTGCAATGAAACTAATTGCATTTGTATTATCTTACAAAAAGAACTACCCTTTGTGAAGCCACTGGTACTGGGTGAGAAAGTCCTCATGGGTCTCTCTCACGTCCTACGCCTGGGAGCCTCCTGCTGATGCTGTCTGCAGTGACTCTCGGGCTCCTCCTCCCTGCACCAGATAGGTGAAGTCAGTTTTGCAAAGGAGATCACTGCATCCAGAGAGCACACCCACAAAAGGGGAGGGGGCGGCGGCTCTATGTGAAGTGATGCGGTAAGAAGACCATAGGTTTCTATAGGGTAATGCGTTACCCTCCATCGTAAACTCGCCGGTCACTGATTGATACATATGAAAATGCAGTAAAAAACCCAGAGTATGTGGTTTTTACTGCAGTTTTCATGTGTTACATCATGCCCTTTTTCATGCATCTTTAAACTCGCAACCATGTAAGCATCTTGCAACTGGCCTCATATATTTCTATATTTTCCTCTCCCCTTGCAAAAGTCTTAAAATGTTGGAAAAGCTCCCCATATAAAACAAAGAAAATGTATGGTCTTGTGGTGAATCTTACCTCTAAACCTTACAGTACAATCCTACCTCCTTATGTTCGTACATACATAGATGCCATTGCTTTTGGGACTGTTTTAAAATCAAGCATTTTTGGAACAAAGCAAACTTTCCTTTTATATAGTTCCAAGAATGCATACCCTGGGAGTTGACTGCTAAGAGTACTTGCAAAAAGTGAAAAATGAAAAAAATAAATCTACAATTGTTCTAAAAATAAGTCACATTTACTGTAAGGGAAAGCAAAAATTCAGCCTCTTCCGAGAGTAGTTGAATGGGGCCCTAACTCTGCTTTATTCACAAGCCATGTATACACATTTTTCTAACAGTTGCTACCTCAGGAACATTCAGTGTGGTTTAATTGATTGCTAATGAATTGTTACTTGGCTTTTCTTCACATTAACTCTTCTTTTATGTAGAAATGTTCTAGTATATTTGCCTTATCATGTTGTGCAACTTTGCTTTTTATAGCTTTAGTCAATATACTACATAAAAGATCTGTTCCACCAGTATGTATAATAGCTATTTATTTCCATTACATAAGCGTTAATTAAGTATGTTTATTGTTTCTCTTACAGCTTAAATCATACTTACTGTTTTATCTTTTACTAAAGTACTATTTCATATGCTGACGCCTTCTCCTTGGGAAATTTGCATGGTATGAAATTAAAATTCTATTCTGTAGTATCAATCCATATTTCTGCAGACTTGTTTAGTTACACATCAGCTTCCTTCCATGCTCTTTATTTAGCATATATTTTACATAATAATAATAATAATAATAACAACAACAATGTAAGCCATTCGGTATGCTTAAAAGCTTTCAACGAGTGTTCTAGAAAAAGAGATAGAACCTCCCAAAAACGTAAGATCTGTTTTTATCTATTTAGTTACATTTGGTATTACTTTCAGTTTGCCCTTCTGACAAAAGTTACTTGGATCTCTTAGTATCTCTGGGTAGGATGCAGAGGAGAAGCTGCAAGGCCAGGATACAAGCCGTATAGTAATCTGTTCCTTAAGAAGTTCTTGTTGGTTGGTCCTAAAATGATGTCCGTGATTGGAATTGATACTGAGATGCCTGATAATATCAATGTCACATCAGGAAATTTTTAAGGACTGTGTTGGTGGTACAGCATGTGGCTCTAGAAAGTTGAGGGTTTTTTTGTGGGACTTGCACGTTGGGTACTAGAGATCTGGACAGAAGAGTGACAGGCTATAAAGGAGTCTCTGGGAGAGATGGACTTGGAATTGGCAAGCTTGGCTGAACCCAGTGAGCAGAATATGCTTGGAACTGGCAAGCTGGGCTAAACCCAGCAAGCAGGACACACTTGGAACTGTTGAGATGGGCTAAACCCATGAGCAGAATACACTTGGAACTGGTCTTAACGTAATGATCAGGATACACTTGGAACTTCTCTAAATCTAGAGAGTAGGATACACTTGGAACTGGCAAGCTGGGCTAAACCCAGCAAGCAGGACCCACTTGCAACTGATGAGCTGGGGTAAACCCATTAACAGGAAACACTTGGAACTGCTCTAATCTAGTGAGTAGGATACACTTGGAACTGGCAAACTTGGCTACACTCAATAAGAAGGATAGTTTTGAAATTGGTGAGCTGGGCAAAAACCAGCAAGCAGGATGCACTTGTGGTGCAAAATGTGGGAGTAGTGTGCTAGTGGACCAGATCATATAAACTCAAGGAAACCTAAGCACAACACTGACTTTAGCTACAGACCTGCACAAGCTGATATTAAAAGTTCCACAGCACAGGAATTGAAAACCGGAGCTACAGTCCATGGTTGGAGGAATAGCAGTTAGCTGATAAATAACCACATGGCAGCGCCCAGTAACTGGAGATAGAGGGTAAACTCATAAGTTACTCATGGAGGAAACTAAGGTGCATTTGGCGCAGCAGCAGACTCTATTATAAGTAAATATACCTTCAAGATCTCTGCATTTCACATCCAACACTATTTATTGGACTGATAACACTGCTGCAGTCTGTCAGGAACCCCAGTTCTCACTCTGCTCGCGAGTGCCACTTACCAGAGCGTTGGTGTATTCTGCGCAGCAGATCAGTCAGTGGCATGCTCTGTGGTTACTCCCACGATGTCTTTGTGTCACAAGTCCTGTTCGGCTGTCTGTCACCCTGTGCCCCTCGAAAAAGCCCAAGGTACATGAGTTCCATCATGACACCCAGGATCACCTGACCTCTGAACACCTCTCCGCTGTATCCAGCCTAGTCACATGATCCAGGTAAACTCCAGGGGTATTCCATGGTTCTGTGTGTGCTGCTGCAGCAAGTCATATGATCCAGGTAAATTCCAGGTATATTTCCTGGTTTTATGTGTGCTGCTGCAAACTGTAGCCACCTGGGGATATAAATAAGCCTCCCAGAGTACTCATCGCTTTGAACAACTTGTCAGTTCCCCTGCAAATTCTCCAGCATACATTCCCAAGGCTCCAGACTTAATCCAGAGATTTCTGTTTCCTGCGGTGCCTGCTTACCTGGCTATTCCACTTCTGCCAGAGACTCCACTACTTATCATCTTCAGTGTGATCCAGTCCTCTGGGTCCAGTCCAGTGTTAGCTCCACAAGCTCTGGATATATTCGATTTAATTGCCAACGGCTACTCCCAGCTCCTAAATTGCACACTGAATATAGTCACCGGCTCCCAGGCCATATCAGCAAATACCATTGACCGGCTCCCAGGCTGCATCATCAGTTCTCAAACCAACTTCACTGCTTGCGCCTAGCCGTACCTCGCACTTCAGTATTCCCTCTGTGTTCCCCAGTTATCCCCAGTGTTGCTATACAGCATTCAGTGCCATCAATCCACCCCACCAACTACTCTCAAAGCAGTCCAGCATTTTATTGGCTTGGTCAATGATTACAGCCCTCACCCAGAAGGGTGCAAACCCCACAGTTCAGTCTGAAGAAGCCTTGTCTTCATTCCACCTGCTAAAGCAAGCCTGACAATGATAGACCCTTTCTTCTTGAGGTTGATGCCTCTAATGTGGGTGTCTGTGCTGTACTGTCCAAAACCTCCATGATGGGAAACAGCATTCTTGCTGTTTCTTCTCATAAAAAATTCTCCCTGGTGAGAAGAATTATTTAATTGTTGATCAAGAGCAATTGGCAATCAAACTAGGATTAAAAGAGTAGAGATATGTTAGAGGGGGCCAAATTCCCAGTGAACATCTTCACAGATCATAAGAACTTACTCTACCTCTGCTTAAATCTGCACCAAGCTCATTGGTCATTATTCTTTTTACATATTGATTTCAAGATTATCTACCTTCCTGGCTCCTAAAATTTAAAGGCAGACGCATTGCCCTTGTCCACACCTTGCCTCATGAACAGCATCCCATTATCAGCACCACTGCCTTTGCTGTCACTCATGTGTCCCCTGTGCCACCACTGGGAAAGATGTTCGTGTCACCTGAGTTTCGGCTGAAATTACTGTCCTAGTCTCATGCCTCAACTTTCTCTGGTCACCCATGGGGTACTCCAGACTCTTGAACATATTCATCGGACATACTGGTGGCCCCAGATGAAGAAAGGTGTCCAGGATATTGTGGCCTCTTGTCCTACCTGTGCCCAACATTAAGCTCCTGTGGGTACACTCCTCCCATTATCTATTCCTATGTGTCCCATGGAAACATATATCCATGAACATGGTCTCAGAGCTCCCAAAGTCTCAGGATTGTAATACTATCTGGGGAGTTATAGATCAGTTCTCTAAGATGGCGCACTTCATACTGCTCACTGGTCTGCACCCTGCTCCCAAGCTTTCCCAAATATTTATACAGCAATCATTGACTCCCTGCAGAAATTATCTCTGACCATGGGGTACAATTCGTAGCCTGCTGTTGGAAAACCCTGTGTTCTGCCCTACAACTGAAGTTGAATTTCTGTACAGCATACCATCCCCAGTCCAATGGGCAAACAGAGAGGATCATCCATGATCTAGAAGCATTCCTCCGCTAATATGTTTATTCTTCACAGGACAACTGTGTTAGTCGGTTACCTTGGGCAGAGTTTGCCCCTAATTTCTGATATCACACGGCTAATGGCTTTTCCCAGTTATATATTGTCTATGATCAACATCCATGTCCACCTAATTGTAAGGTGTTACCTGCATTGGAAGTGCCGGATACATCCTCCACACTTAAACACTTTTCTCAGGTTTGGAGAAATGTCCATGTCTCTCTCAAGAAGGCTTTGAAGAGGTACAAATTCTTCGCTGACGGAAATTGAGAGCTGTTCCCTGTTAAAACCTGGCGACAAAGTTTGGCTCTTACTCTGAATCTTTAAAAGTTCCCTCCATGAAATCTGCTCCTCGATTTATTGGACCAGATGATCAACCCAGTAGCTTACAACTTAAAGCTACAAGCTTACTTGAAAATTCCCAATATCTTCCATGTAACCTTATTGCAGCCTCTTGTCCTCAACTGCTTTCAAAAATCTGCTCCCAAGCTCCCCAGAGTCTATCCCAATGATGGTTTGAGTTTAAGGTCGATAGAATTGTGGATTCTCTCAATCCATGGCCACTGCTCCCCTTTCCTTGACAACTTTGCTGCATGACTTCCACACTTTCTTGCCTTTGACCTCCCCTCTGTCATCCTCGGTGTCTTTAACATTCCTATTGATATCAATAATGCTGCCTCCTCTAATTTTCTTGTACTTTCCACATCCACTCATAATCGCGAACACTCCCCTGACCTAGTCTTCACCCACCATTGTAATCTCTCTGATTTCTCTATTCTTTCCCACTCTCTGACCACCATCTGCTTTCTTTCACCCTCTCATCTTCCCCTCCCCCCTCATTGCCTAGTCCCACCATCACCAGATGTAATCTTGGGTCTCTTGATCCTGCTATCCTCTCCTCCATGGAGACTTTCCTCTCTCCTCTTTCCACCATAACCTGCCCTAACAAGGCTGCCTCTTTCTATAACTCTTCTCTTCCCTTTGCTCTAGACTGTGGCTCCCCTCTATACTGTCCCCCTCCGACACACTGAACCCCAACCCTGGCACAACAAACTTGCACAATTTTCACAAAAATGTCACGCTCTGCTGAACGCCCGTGGAGGAAATCTCACTTTCTGGCAGACTTCCTCCATTTCAAGTTTATTCTCTCCTACAGCGCTGCCCTCTCCCTTGCCAAACAATCTTTTTTTCAAATCACTGATCTCTTCTCAGTCCTCCAATACCTGCTGTCTCTTTGAAACTTTCACTTTTCTCCTTCGCCCTCCTCCACCCCTCCTCCCATCATCTCTCACTGCCATTGACTTTGCCTTCTTCTTTCTCTCTAAAATTGAGATAATCCAACATATATCCTCCCATCCCCCTTCACTGCTTACCCACCCCAATCCTCCTCCAACTACCCAACTCTGTCCTCCTCCTACCACAGTACAGATGAGGAAGTCCATTCCCTTATCTCATCCTCTCCCACCTCTGCCTGTCCTTCCCTCCCATCTACTCTGTTCCCTCTCCCCCACTGGTTGCTCCAACCTTGCTCACCTCTTTAACCTATCCCTTTCTACTGGCATCTTTCCCTCACCGATCAAACATGCTCTGGTCTCACCTATTCTTAAAATACCAACCTGGACCCTTTATCAGAATCCTCTTCAAACTCCTCACCCTCACTTACAGGGCCACCTCTAACGCCATTGCTCCATATATCTACAACCTCATCTTCATTCATACTCCCTCCTGCCCTCTATGGTCGACCGATGACCATCACCTCTCCTCCACCCTGATCACTGCTTCCCATGCTAGCATTTAGGACTCTGCCCGTTCTGCACCCCTTCAGTGGAACACACTCCCCCACTTCATTAGCCTCTCCCCAACCTTGCAAAGCTTCAAACAAGCACTGAAAACTCACCTATTCATTAAAGCGTACCCTTCCACTGCATAACCCCCCCCCGCCTGCCTCATTCCTTGACCATCTCTGCCTGCTTACATCTTGCTATCAAGCCACCTTCCACTTACTTGTACATCATGTAATCTGCCTGTCTCCCCTTCCTAATAGATTGTAAGTTCCTCAGAGCAGGGTCCTCTTCTCTCCACATTCACTTACAGCTCTCCCATACTCAAACACTCAGCGACCATCTTCGTCCACATACCCATCTCCGTCTTTGGCCACCAGCCCCTAGTATTATGTTGACCACATCCTCACTACTTACATCTAAGCTGTACTGTATATTGAATTGTGGCACTTTTTTTACCTGTACTCTATTTTTGTTTTAAACTTAATGTAATGTTAAGTTTTGTCTCCTTGTACTTTTCCTTTGTACGGCGCTGCAAAAAACTTGTGGCGCCCTATAAATAAAAATATAATAACAATAAAGATATATGGGCATTCCTAATACCTTATCGATTGGAAGGGCTATGGCCCAGAAGAAAGAAGCTGGATCGATGCCACTTATGTTCGATTGATTGCAGCCTTCCACAAAGATAATCCCACCAAGCATAGTGTCTCCAGTAAACCTCCGGGATATATTTCCTGGTTGTGTGTGTGCTGCTGCTGCAGCAAGCTGCATCCAAACAGCAGCCACCGGGGGGGGGGGGGATATAATCCAGCTTTCCAGAGTCCTCCTTGCCTTGAACAACTTATCAGTTCCCCTGCAAGTTCTCCAGTGTCAGCTACCAAGGTTCCAGAGATCCGGATTCCTGTTTCCTGCATTACCTGCTTACCTAGCTATTCCACTGGTGCCAGAGACTACTCTGTCACTACTTATCATCTCCAGTGTGATCTAGTCCTCTGTGTCCAGTCCAGAGTTACCTCACAAGTTCCAGATACTATTCAGTTCCCAGACCGAATGCTACTCCCAGCTACTAAGTAGCACTATCGGTTCCCACACTTAGTCACCGGTTCCCAGGCCGCATCACTTAATACTAGTGACCGGCTCCCAGGCTGCATAATCGCTTCTCAAACCAGGTACTGCTGGCATCTAGCAGTACCTCCAACTTCAGTATTCCGTACATGTTCCCTAGTTATCCCGTGTTGCTATACAGCATTTAATACCATCAATCCACCATAGATGATTTAAGTATACCGTTATCATCATCATCACTCTGCATCTTGTCTCTGGTGAAAACCACTGGTGAATTAGACTTGGTGCCTCTGCCTTGGGTCATGCCGAGTGTGTCTCCTGTGGTGTTTCCCATACCATCCCTGCGCATGAGTTACCGATACCTGAAACCACATAAGCTTCCGGTTCCCTGCACCCTCCACTGGCTCACCCAGGTCATTACCAGAAACACAACAAGACCACTTTGTGACACAATCAGTGCAAACACTGCAGACTTCACTGAAGTAAATAGCCTGGAGGGAGATGTTGCAGTTTTAACCACAGACTCATGCTCATACTGATGGTGCCACAGCTTATGTACTGAGACTTCCCAGGCAAGAAATTTGGCAAAGCAGGATATCCTGTCTTGTAGGACAGGTGGAAGAAGTAAGTCACAAAACAAGCTAGTAAGATAAGAGTAGTAAATAAAGATCAGCAGCAATATTAACACTTCCTGAGCTTTATATTACATTCCTTTAGAGATCCTTTTTTTGTTGTTTTTTTTTTTTTTAAGTTATTGGCAATCAGCCTCATCCAAATGGGCTTAAGGGCACACAATGATTTCTCAAATTTACTTACTACTACAAACAGTTCATCAAAAGGTACTCTATAGTAGTGGCTCCTGCCACTTTCATGGCATGAAAATATTCCCAACTCAAAATTTTGGTCCCGAGAAGAGAAATAGGCATTTAATCACCTCAATGTTTTTGAGACAATCAGATCGATCATTGCTGTTCTTTATTAAGGTTGATGCTACTACAATTGGAGGTGGATCCATTGTGTCCCATATGGATTTCTTTGAGAAGTTATATTCATGTTAAGTCACTTGTCACCATACGGATTTCTTTGAGAAGTTACATTCATGTTAAGTCATTCATTTTTCCTCCACTGTGAGTCCACATTCAATTGATCAGCATGAGAAGTTGAAGATGAAACAACAGTTAGAGTCCAAGATCTTCAAGGGTTCTCTACAATTTCAAGTATACAGAAAGCGTCTGAAATTCATGTTATATGATTTCTATGATTTTTTTTCATGAGAATCTCCACCAAAAGCTTTTTCTGAGATGTACAGAATCCACTTCAATGTAAAGGAAATGTAAGTAATATCAACCGAAGCCTCATACGAATGGATATGACAGGCATCGACTGTATTCCAGGTAAAATATGACGATTAAAAAGTCTGATGTTCGTTATGGGCAGCCCGGGCAGGGGTATCCTGGGCTGAATAGATAGGGGGTACAGATGGAGCCCCTCTCATTCATCCCCAGTGCCCTCCAATATGTCCTCGATGGTGAGCGCTGGCTGAGAGGGACTCCATCAGACTGGGACGCGGGAGCGTCTCACACGCATGCACGTTCCAGTCACTCGGCAGCTTGGCGGTGAAAACCCTGCCCGTCTCCACTTCAGGGAGACGGGCAGGGTTAGGGGGGGGTGCAGGGAGGTGGTGGGGGCAGGAGGCAGCGGATCTCCGTATGAATGGGGTGTGTGAGCGTCTCATGCACACACGCACTCTTCTGACAGATGGCGGGGCCTGGCAATTCAATCACCAGCCTGCACAACAATCAGAGGGGCTCCATCTGTGCAAGGTTTTGGCCGGGGGAACTAGTGTAAATAGTTTCATGTGGCATTACCCTGCTGGCTGTTTGGGCCCAGTGCTGGTTCTCAAAACCTTTCAGCTTGGTGCTGGTTTTAGAAATAAAAGGGGAACCCTATTTTTTGTCCCCTGAATTTAAAAAACCAGGACCAGCTCTTTAAGCCCGGGGCTGGTCAAATTTTTATTTATTTAATCTATTTTTCCACCCGTCCAGGCTTCAGCCAAATACACATGGAAAATGAGGAGTATTTCCAGGTCAAATTCTGGCCGTATTTTACATAAGACCAGTTAGTAAATTCGGAATCACCATTTGAATGAATGGTGATTCGTATTCTTTCGGTGGCATATGCATTCGTATTCCAGAATACGAATACGCCAAGAATAAGAATACCTGTATACTGGCCGTGGTAAATTTAGAAATACAAATCTAGGCATAATCATTGCCATTCGTATTTTAGTAAACTTCCCCCAGTATATGAAAAGTGCCTACTAGATCTGTCCACAGCTGATCTACCTGAGGCTAAGATATACTCAAAGCTGACTGTTGTGGCCAACATTTCACTTTACTATTAATAGCAGATCTTACAGGTGTTGCTATAGGTGTCAGAGGTGTTTATCTAAGGTCGGTCTACACACTAAACCAAGATCAATGTATTAACCAGTTAGAATCGGTTGTAGAGTAACACATGGTTAAAGCAGTAGATACATAATACAGATTCTGCAGATCCAGTCAGGAAAATATGAGGGCTAATGTAGGTAAGGAGAGACACACACCTTTGAGCATGCATACTGTATATACTGGTAACAGTGGAATATGCAATGTAACACAATGGTATTTTTCAGGGTCACACAGAGTCTCAGACAATCAGGTCCCATTCTTCCTACAGTATATGGAGGACAGAGCTAGTAGGTGAGCGGACATGATGTGTATACATACACTAACATATTGGATCGGTGGTCCCTTTGTGTTGTGGCACTACAAGGTACTAGCAACTATGGAAGAAGAGGTAGCACACTCTCCTCCAAAACCTATAGGGCTGGGTGTGGCTGTAATCGTACATCAATCTTCTGACTACTAATGGGGAGTGTAGACAGCTGTTCAAACGTGCTTTCCTCATAAAAAAAATTCCACTTCCACAAATTTCCTTGCAGAGGTTCCTGTTGATAAGCTTTTGGTGTGTTCCGCAGACTCCGCAATTCTGTGACAGGTTGAGGAAATACTAAGAATAAAAAGAACTGTATTGTCACAGTGTGGGTTTTATGGAGACATGTCTTGTATCCCTTGGGCTTACAGGGAGGGTGGAACTGTTGCCCATTGGCAACAGTGTTTTTTTTTTTTTTATTGCAACCTTGCTAACCGTTCTTAACCAAGCCCTAAGTGATAACAGTGGCTGAAGTTGCTCCCAGAGACAGATGGTATTTGCAGGCACTTTGGTATAAAAGAGGCCACATGGAATATCAGTGGAAGATGACAAGTATAAAGAGCACTTGGATACAGCAGTTGGAACACACAGGTACAGGTATAGGAATCCATGAAGAACACAGAGGTCACAGTTGTAATTAGGCCCAGTGGAGATAGTAAAGCCTGGAGCCAAAAAAAGATCCTTGGAAGGCATGTGTTGTTCTGGCAAAATACTGGATCCAGGTGCAGGTTTAAATAGTTCAGGCTCAATGGTGCAGATGATCAGGTTATCATAACTGGAATGCTCAGGTTAATCACCTGACAAAGTGCAAAATGACCACGCCCATGCTGGGTTTTTTTTTACATGGGAAGTTTCACTGATGTATGGAGCACAGAGAAGTGTGACTGCCAGATCTTGTAAGTAACACAGACTCTGATGTTTGACACGTGACATCCAATACAACAGATGGATTTTCAACTGGTTCTCCTTTCAAAGCAACATAGGAGGGCCATCATTGAATGTGATAATCAGGATGTGTTGCTAGATTTATGATGCAAGAAAACTGAGGAGGAATGTAAAGATAGCTTTATGTGAAAGTACCAAGCTTTTCAAATGTAATCATAATCAGATTTTATTGTGATTGACATATTACATGAGTCCAGCGTTGAGGTAGGCTTCTTTTGTTTTTATGTTAGCCTAAAACCTGCCTGGGAAAAATATCTAAAAAAGTGGTGAAAACCACCTTACATTTGGTTCAGTAGTTTTGGAGTTTATCTCAATCAGACAGACTAAGTAATAAATACACATTCTCATTTGTAAGATCTATAGAAGATGTACAGAGCCTAGGTCACCTAATTGAATCAGGCTAATGCATTCAGATAACAGGGCAGGTTTATGATCAGAATCACTTTGAAGTTTCACCCTGTTTTTAAACTTTCTCCAAAATTAATATACATGGTGACTGTCGGTCATTAGGGAAGGGGAACGAGCTTCGGTCCTATCCAATATCACGTTACAAGGCTCATGTTTGAACCTTATTTAGAAAATATAAATGTTCAATAACTAAACATAAAAAAGCCAGAGTGAATAAGATTCGCTAAGAATCAGCAGAGCGCACTACTGTAACCTTGTATAGAAAAGTGATTGCTAACAATTCCAGACTCGCACCTGACCTGCATACCAGAGAGCTGCATCATTTTTTTCCCTCTGACCTCCTCTGTGGGTCACCCATTAAGCGAGAAAACATTGCCATAGCGCTTGTGCAGTCTCACATGTTCAAATTATCGACCGCTCAGTTCAATCTATAAATTACTGATCTCTAACGCTTTGCTTTACAGCTTCCATTCAGTTACTGTATGTCATATAGCATTTACGTCAGTAAATGTAATAATCTTCCAGGACGAGTGGGTTAGCAGCATGTTATTATAAATGGTCGATAAGTTAAATAAAAAAGACTACAGTTTGATCATTTCATTTTCCTAGACATGAGTTTGTATACAGAGTGTATACTGAAGATTTCTGTACCATACAGGATTATTCAGAGCTAGGTTCCCTTCTGGGTATGTTTGTGCCTGGTCCATTGTACAGAGAAGAATTTGTGTATTTTTTTAATTTCTGAGTCTTACTGTATACTCATTTTAGTGAAATGACTCTCACTTTGGGGTCTATTTAATAACAATTTTAGACTCATTTTCTCATTGTCATTATTTGCAGCAAGAAGAAATGATTTCTGCCAGGATGTATGAAGTTACACATGCAGGGACATGGGCTCCATAGCCCAACCCTGCCATGTGTAAAATAATCAGCGCCCAACTGCTTATGTGTGGTCATCAGACAGCACAAGTGTCAATGGACAGCCTTATCAGTGGTGTAAGTTCATCCCAGTTGCCTGGAGGCAAGATACATATTAGTAAGGTGTCTGTCTCCAGTAAGACAGGTCATGGGTTCTAATACAGGGTGTGCCACAGCGGCGTAACTAGATTTTCTGCGCCCCCCTGCTGACAATGCAGGAGGCGCCCCCCGGTAAAAAAATACGGAGCGGAGGGGAGCCGGGGTACGGCGGGGGGGGGGGGGGAGGGGGGGTTGTGTTTGTGTGTGTGTGTTTTTGTATGTATGTGTGACGTGTTGTGTGTGTGTGTGTGTTACCTCTGGCCGGCGTGGGGGGGGGGCAGCCATTTTCCAAGTGTCACCTTTTTGTATTAGAAGCGCTGCGGCTGCCGGGACTCGGGAGAGCTGGGACCCGGTGCAAATAAAACCACCGGCGGCAGAAGGCAACCAGTGAGTAACTATTGTCCCGCAGCCCCCCCCCCCCCCCCCGGCGCCCACATACCCTCAGCGCCTCCCCGCCACCGCGGGGGCTGCGGGACGATAGTTACGCCACTGGTGTGCCACTTGCAAAAATGATGCTAGGAGGGGGAGTCAGCCACCGAAGCGATATCAACAGCTTTCAATGAACTGATTCAAACTGGCAGGGGATGAGAGGTGCCCTCTTGGGAGCAGGAACCCGGCAGCAGATGACTCCGTTGACTCCCAGAGTTACGCCTCTGATCCTTATTCTAAAATATCTACCCTATAGTCTAAAATAGCGAAATCCATTAAAACATGGTGTTAGATACTAGGGGCAGGCTTAGTAACTCTCACAATACAGCCCATTGCAATTGCATTTTAATAAATATTCCTACAAATGTATCACTGAATGCCC
Organism: Crinia signifera; assembly: GCF_055691185.1. Lineage (NCBI taxonomy): Eukaryota > Metazoa > Chordata > Amphibia > Anura > Myobatrachidae > Crinia > Crinia signifera. The sequence continues at coordinate 140,605,350 of NC_139220.1, forward strand.
TGTTCATTCATTGAAAGTACCCATCAAAACTAATTTTATGAATTGCAGGCTTAACCAGACAACATTCTTTCATGTGTATGTACTGCCCATTGTGTGAGACTGTACCGTTTTACAGCGTGGTGTGCACTAAATCTTTTTGCCATTAGGTGGCAGAAGTCGACCACAAATTAATCTTATATGGAAGAATTGCATTGTCATTCCTTGGCAGTCACACTATCTTGTAAAAAAAAAAAAAAGTATGTCCCTCCAGCAAATACAGAGGTAATGCCCAAACATGTCACAGACACCGAATACGTTTGTATTCATGCTGCCAGACACATCATGGACACCACATTATTTGCAGTACAGCCTTACATTTTATATTTCTATTCTCAGATCACGTGTTAACAATACAGTATGCATTTTGTAGTTTCCAGAATACTTAAATAGTGATCCGAAATGCTTATTTTAATCATAGATTGAAGTGTTGCATATTGTCATATTTCTACAGTCAATAGCAAAAATAAATTAATAAAAAAGGGTAACTAGTAATTTCTCAGCTAATAGCATAGTATGCTTTCTGTGCCACCATTTCCAGTAAATCAAATCATTGGATAAGACTCAATTTACTAAGATGGGAGTCCTGTTTCACATGGTTTGTTGCTACGGACAACCAATCAGAATCTACGTCTTATTTAACACCCTCTAGAAGATAATAGACAGGATCTGATTGGTTGCCCAAAGCAAAACCCCATGTGAATATGGTAAATACTATGAAATATAATTTCCACAAATCTGTTCTATAAATTTACATTTTACTTTTTCTAAACTGAATATTAAACAATATGACAATAACAGGATGTTACATTTCCAAGATCTCTGAAAAACAAAAATCTACCAATTGGGAACGCTGTATCAAAACCAAATGTATCCACCCTGTTATCAACAAAAGATGGCATGGAGGAATTACAGCAATTAACATGGGCAGGTATCCAATTTATGTGTGTGATTAGGATTAGGAGAATGCAGATCTAACCAATGGAAAGTATAATTGTTCTGTGAGAACAGATCACAAATACTGTATGTGGAAGAAAATGTTTGTAATATTAACTATTCTGTAGCAATTAAGCTTTTAAGTGGATTTATTGCAATGTGTTCATGATTAGAGATGTCCAGTATACCAGTTGTGGGGAAACATAACCTTCCATACTGTCTTTACTTACTACACTCACCCTCAAGTGATCGCTCTGCAGTCTGATTGTAGGAGAAATAACACACACCCCCCCCCCCCCCCCCGTAGAGGTTAACAATCCCCCATAGGGTTAGCAAACCCCCGTGCAGCCGGTACCCAGCTGCTAATAACCCCCCCCCCCCCCCCGTAGGGTTAACAAACCCCCGTGCGGCCGGTACCTGGGGGATTTGTTAAGCCTACGGGCAGGGGATTGTTTTTTATTAGCAGCATGGCCCAGCAGACAGAAGCGCCGGTGGCAGGGGCAGACGGCAGCGGCTAACCATAGCCCTGAAGACCCCTGGTGCCAACACCTTGGGGGCTGCGGGGCTATAGTTACACCACTGGTTGGGAGAGCAATATCATGGACAATAGCAGTGTTATATACACATAGGGCCTTAATAAAGTTCACTCTTTCTGACAAAATCCTTCTTAGATGAAAACCATGTGCACTGCAGGTGGGGCAGATGTTACTTGTGCAGAGAGAATTAGATTTGGGTGGGGTTTTACTTCAAAGTGAGATCTATATTGCAGTGTAAAAATAAAGCAGCCAGTATTTACCCTGCACAGAAACAAAATAACTCACCCAAATCTAATTCTCTCTGCACATGTTACATCTGCCCCCCTGGAGTGCACATGGTTTTGTCCATCTAAGAAGGATTTTGTCAGAAAGAGTGAACTAGAATAAGGCCCATAGTAACCAGGTAGGGTCTTTTATAGATGCTATATAGTTTAATGTAATGATAGGTAGGAAATATACAGATTATATTAGATAGCAAATATGTAGCAACAAAAGCAGGTTTTGGTGAAATGTCAAGGGCAGCACCTGATTGTCTGGTGGTTGCATGTGGTCACAAATGGTATTTTGCCATACCTATTTGAAGCACCATGTAATTAGCACAAATCTCTTCAAATCAAGACCAAACTGCATACCTCTCAAAATGACCCTCTAAAGGAGGGAGAAAATGCTCTGTTTCTGGACTTCCCTGGTAATGTATGATTGCCATCACCTGTGGGGAGCTAGTTAATTGATAAGGAAGGTGTTTCACCACACATCATACATTACCAGGGAAGTCCAGGAGCAGGGCATTCTGTCCCTCCTGGAGAGGGTCATGTTAGGAGCTATGCAAACTGTCTGTGTTTATATTTCTTTCCAGCGATTGTTATAGGACAATCACTTCTTTACTAAAACCCCCACCGATGCCACACCAGTAATTGTCCTAGTATATCTGGAAACGCAAACTGTTTAACACATTCTGTACAAGCCATTGCAGCCCTCAGTCTCATTCATTTTGGGTGGTTCATCAAGTCCTCTTGGAGAGTCACATGTTGGTTGTGGTGGGGTTGGAGCTGGTGGGACCGATCGGAACTCCTGTCAGGCTACAGGTGCCCCACAAGCTGAATTTTGGCCTCCCCAGGTATATGCAGATTTGTTGAGCCCAATAATAGTTGCATTTGTATTTGTCTAAATTTGCTTAAACCAGTGGTGACCAAACTCAGTCCCCATGGAGCACTTACAGGCCTGGATTTAGAGCTACCCATGACTCAGCACAGATGGTTAAAGCATATTGACTGAGGCACTAATTCAGTAACTTGTGCTCAAGTATGAATATACTTAAAATACTGTATTGACAGTTAGTGATCCTTGAGGAAAAAGTTTTGGAACCACTGGCCTAAACTATTTATTTTTACTATTAAGAAGGCCATACTGCACTGCCACCGTATCACCACTATTACCAGCATGTCAAGGTTCCTGGGAGCTCAATGCCAACATCTTAACATCATACTCCCTGGTGCAAAGGGGAGCCGAGCTGATGGCCACGCAGCTCCAGAGGCGGCAGGACTCCTACCTTTGAGCTGCCCATGAGTGACAGGGGCAGCCCAGCAACTCCCAGAGTGCTGGGCATACTGCCATAATGAGAAAAACGAGGTGTGACACAGATATACCCCATGACGTATGGACACATTCATTTTTCAAGCATGCACAGAGTACTCTTAACAAAACTCTAATTGGACCACTGAATAGTTGCCATAATTAGCAAAAAATACAAAGACAAAAAACCACAGCAATACAAATAGGTCCTGATTGTGAGTCACGTGCGCTAGCACAGTGCAGGGATTTGGTCTTTCGTATGTAAAGAAGTTGCACTTTGCATGCATCCTGATTGTGTTTGTGCAGCTGTAATTTCAGATGCTCACACATAGAAGTGTAATGAGTATTTTTAAGAATGTTTAATGATAGTTCCCTTGACTTGGCTGTCGGGTATTGGGGCATTGCCCCCAATAAATCTCATAAAGTGTTCCTCTTGTTGGCACAAGGATGAAAGTACACTATTTCAGTAGCGGCATGGGGCAGCAGAATTGGATTGTCAATTGTCTGAATTTGGTCCATGGGCTTAGTAAGGTCACAACAACAAAACGACATTTAAAATACTAAATTTTAAGAGAAATTTAAGAGGTTTTTCTTAAACCTATCTAGTCATCATCATCAATGACAGGGTCAGTCTTTTTAAAACCTAATTTTATAAAAAATGACTGATACAGTAAAATAGAACAAGAGTTCGCATTAAATCTACAGCAGATCAAATTTAAGTACAATGTTATACTCAAGTTCTAACAAAGCATAGAAAACATGTATGTTATGGTTTTTAGGTGCGTAATGTGAGAGAGTGTGGGTGTGGGGGGGGGGGGATGTGGTGATGGTGCGGTGTGTATGGTGTGGTGAGAATGAGGGGGGGTTCTGTCATTTGGCATATTCATTCTCCTATGGAGCATTTCAGTCTCCTATTCTCTCATTACTTGACCTGCTGTACATTTCCTCAGTAATTAGGATATGCCTTAGAACACACAATGCATGTTTTGATTGTAATCATTCTAACAAGAACATTGAATACAATCCTTAATGCAGCACTTTTTCACTTTGTACACTGTTATAGATTTATAGTTCCGATAGCCAACAAGCAGAATGAGTAGGTCTTGTTTGTGCAGGCTTAGCACTCTATGGGCGTTGGCAGAAAAGAGATTGAAAGACAATTCTGCCTTGTAGCAACATGAATCATTAGATACGATGTGTAAATAATAGTTTATTTCTGCGTGACAATCTTCACTGTCTTATATAACTACAAGGTTACCAAGCATCCTTACTAGCTAAGTAGTGGAGATAAGATAATGTCGGTTTTATTTTCTATACAGTGTGAGGTGAGGCTGCCACACACAGAAAATCCTATTTCTACAATACTTACTTTAAGAACTTTTTCTGTTTATGAATGTATTCAACACACCAGATTGTTAAAAGAAATCACATATATTACATAAGTGGAAACTTTTGTAATTAATTTAAGTTACTACAAAGTTTTACTGTCATTTAGACAATGACCAATACAGTGGTGATAATTGATGAAATTACATTGGATAATTAGAGGCTTGCACTTTTTTCCTGAAACATCTCAAAATATCTCTCAGATCATTTCATTTTAATCAATAGAGATCGACATCATATATCATGCATGAAATGTATATAGTACAACTAGTAAATCAGTAAGTTACTTTTAGCATGTAAACAGGGAAGGGAATAGCGCACACTGGGGGAGATGGATAAAGCAATTAAAAAGGGGAGAAGTGAGCCAGTGAAATAATTGCCCATGGCGACCAATCAGTTGCCACTTATAATTTTCTAGAATGCTTATATCGTTGCCTCAATGTCCTGGCCAACTTCTCCACTGGCACACTTCACTGCGTTATAAGTCAACCGTAGGCATTCCCAACCTCAGTCCTCAAGGCACACTAGCAGTGCAGGTTTTAGTGATATCCAGGCTTTAGCACAGATGGTTAAATCAAAATACCTGTGGTACTAATTAAGTCACCTGTGCTCAAGCATGGATATCTCTACAACCTGGACTGTGTGCCTTGAGGACCGAGGTTGTGACTAGCTGATATAGCACATAGTTCCTTACAACCTCACAAAACCATTTCCTAATGTTTTTCAGGACACTAAATGAAATGACTCATACATCAAGGTTGGTATCCTATTAATTTAGTTAATTCCTAATGTCTTATCAGCTGAAAAATTCCCATTTTTGGGTGATAACACATGGGATCTGGGATAAATTGCCAGACCCATGGTATTAGGTAGGATTAAACCATGAGGGATCAGAGCTATTGATATATGTGGAGTTACAGAGGGTATGGGGCATCAATTAAAGTTTGGGTTGTGCGGGTGGACGTTGTTATGGCATGTCAATATGTCATAGACTATGGGATTCCATAGCCCTGCCACTTCAGGATAATATACAAACTAGTAAGCCCGCTCAAAGCAAATGCTTTGAAAGCTACATGTAGTTTCACTTGCTGCCAACAAATGTCAGTGTTTCGGGGACGCATGGACACTAGACATATAGATGATACATTCATGCCAGTTGCACCTCACTCACACACATACCAACCAACTCACACCCTCATCCTCAGAGGTGGACCCCCTTCTCTACCTGTGCCTTAGACAACAGTCCTCCTGATGGAGACCCTGGCTCCAGGCCTGCATTTGCAAAAGACTCTGAATAGAACACAGAAATGCTACTTTTCTTCCAAATTCACTTATAATTCCATAAGCATTTGACACTGTATAAAGCCTTGTATTCCTTAATGCCCTTATTCTCTTCTCCACTGTGTATGTGGGAGAAGTTTGTATTCATAGGGGTTTCAATTGTTGCACTTTAAGCACTTTAACAAAAATGCTTCTGACGCAGCGTCAAAATGACTCTTTTTGAGGAGTTTTTTTAAAATTAAAATGCATTTATTGTATTATCGTTATGCAGAGACACAAAGCAAGTATAGGTTGTAGTTCATGTAAATTAAAAATTGCTCCTGTGGCAAGCTCGGACAGTTCACAGTGATCTCAAAACCACCCAAATCCATATGGCATATACCCTGATCCTAGGGCCAGCCTGAGCCTATTATTTTTTTTGGTAAGCAAACATAGATTTGGGCTATTGTGGGTTGGGGGGGGGGGGGTGTAATCAATTGGCAATTTGCCCACTCACATTAAGCAAGATACACATATACTAGAAAAAGGCATAATGTTGGAATAGAGACACCTGTGCTGCACCAATCAGGATTGTAAAAGTAATGGCAGCAGGAACAGGAGGGGTCGGGTTAGTGATTCCCAGCAGAGTCTATAGGCTCCTCTCCTACAGGCAGCTCTGCCTGATAAGAGTTAATTGGTGAGCTGCAGCCTCTCTGCCAGCCGTGCAGTGAGGGGAGGAGGGGACAAGTGGGCCATTAACAGCAAGCACTCAGAGCCTGGAGGAGGTGACAGTGACACACAAGAGAGCAGCACCGTGAGGTAGGAGAGGAGGAGGGAAGTCTGCAGCCCGAGTCCTGCTAGCAATAAATCCCCTTACATGAAACAGCCAAGCAGCCTGCTAAATGGACCACGCACCCCTCTTACCTCTACTTCCTGCCCGAGTCTGCTCCGTCCTCACTGTCACACCTCCCTGGTTCTGGCCCCCAATGCTGGTTTCAGTTCGTTGTGCTCCGTCCTCACTCCAGCCGCAGCTCTGTTCCCCTGCTGAGCAGCTGCTTCTGGTGTTGGCTCCAGCCGTCTGTTGTTGAGGCACAGTGCAGGAGCCAGCTTACGCGGCTTCGGTGCAATGCTGCTTATGACTCTGCGGTAACAGGGACCCTTTCATTTTCGCGCCCAGCAGATGTATGAAGCGGCCGTAAGTCACGCTGTGTCTTCTCCACAGTCGCATCACAACTAAGGGCGAAACAGATCCCTCCGCCCTTGTCACACATATTAACACGGCGTGCACGCCGAAATGGCTGGGTCCCAGGGGACCCAGCCATTCATAAAAAAGGAGTCCCTGGTGCTCCAAAGTGGGTAAAATACTCGCTATAGCGAGTAATTGCGAACCCTGGTTCACACACAATATATATATATAAATATATATATTCAATAATACAAGTTAATATTTTATCATACTTATACTATTCCTATTATTTTTTAGATGTTTTGATGTGGATTGTACATATTTTTAAGGTCACTTTTCTTGGTAACCTTTTTTCAAAAAAGTATCTTGTACTGTTAAGTATAAATTTACTAAATAATAATTCTATACATTAATTGATGATATTGAAGTAGCAACCCTGCTCACACATTTATTTATTTTAAATAAATCACTCTAGTGTACTGTAATGGACTTTGTGCTGCATTTTGTTCAGTCTTATTAATGATTTACAGCTTTTTTAGGTGCTACCATGGCAGCATGTCACATGACAAAGATGCTTTGTAATACTACTGTTTTCAGCATACTCATTGCCACTAAAATACCACCACCATTACTTCAGTTGCCATAATGTCTGTGTAATGAGGGCTCTAACTTTGTCCTCCAGTACAAGCTTTAGTGCTGAAATTTATATGCCTTTCAGGAAAAAGAATATGCAGTCGTAAATTTGTCTCATACACGGGGACAAATTTAGAAAGAAAAAAAATAAAGGACTAGGAATTAAACTACATAAAATTTGGCACACAAGTACTATACAAAAGTTGCTCATATTATTTAAGACACAAAAAAAAGTATTTATTTTATTAGTATAGGTATGCTTATTATACCAATACTGGCGCAATAATGGATTTTTTTTACAATCCTATATTTTTGTTGAGTTTTATCATTTGCGTTATACTATACTAGCTATTTCTCATCCTGCTTCTTTTCCGGTCACTTGGCAAAATCATATCCAACCCTGGGTCCTGTGCAATCCCAAATATCATGTTACAATCCACCCCTGGATCTATTCCTACCCAACAACCATTCCACTAATGTCTCTATCTAGAAAACATCCCTCCCTACCACTATCTTTAGAGATTACAGACGTTTCGGCCTTCTGATTATGCAAACTAGTTTTGAAAGAAGATTTGTACAGTCAGCCTACAGTGTCAACAAATGCTGATAAACAGATCCCCTTCTACACTTCCATACCTAGTAGTAGTAGTAGTACGTTTATTTATAAGGCCCCGCAAAGTGTCCGCAGCGCCGTACATAGCAAACAAAAAAAACAAATTACAAGGTAACGTAAAGGGTGTGTTGAAAGATACAGTATAAATAGGGGTATAGCTGGTGGAACTAAAATCAGCATAAGTTCAGAAGTAGGTGTCAAAATTGTCAAGGAGACTGAAGATGAAGTAGAGGAAGGGAAGAACAGGACAGGAGCACAGGTGAGGTAATGAGGTAGGGTGAGTACGTGAGGAAGGAGGGCCCTGCTCATAAGAGTTAACATACTAAAAATAGGTGGGTGGACGAACGAAATACAATAGGATAAGTAGGAACGGAGGGGAACGGAGGCAGGATAGGAGGATCAAAAGAGGTTAGGAGGAGGGATAGGCTAGTCGAAAAAAGTGGGTTTTGAGGGAGCGCTTGAAGGAGGTAAGGGAATCAGATAGCCTGATGGGTGGCGGGAGGTTGTTCCAGTGCAGGGGGGCAGCGCGAGAGAAATCTTGGACACGGGAGTGGGAGGAGGTGATTAGGTGAGAGGTCAGTCGGCGGTCAGCGATGGAGCGAAGAGGACGGGAGGGAGTGTGGATAGAGATCAGTGAAGAGAGGTAGGGAGCTGTGGAGGAGGAGAGAGCCTTGTAGGTGGTGGTGAGGAGTTTAAAGAGAACTCGGAAAGGAATGGGGAGCCAGTGAAGAGATAGACAGAGGGGGGAGGCGGAGGTAGAGCGGCGGGAGAGGAAGATGAGCCTAGCAGCAGCATTAAGAATGGATTGGAGAGGTGCGAGGCGGGTGAGAGGTAGCCCAGAGAGAAGGATGTTGCAGTAGTCAAGGCGGGAGATGACAAGAAAGTGAATGAGAATTTTGGTCGCGTCAGTGGAGAGGAATGGTCTGATGCGTGAGATGTTGCGTAGGTGAAAGCGGCAAGACTGTGAGAGAGCACGAATGTGGGGGGTGAAAGAGAGGGAGGAGTCAATGATGACACCTGCCCTTAAATATCCCATGAAACCAAGCATCTTAAGCTGGGTACACATCTATACAATCCCTATTTCTGGCAACCGTTCGGCCGACCGTACTCCCGTCGGACCGTCCACAAACAACAGCCGCGTACACACCTGTACAATTTTACTTGTGACGTCTGAAGAAAGACGTCACAAGAAAAAGATTGTACCACCGTACACACGGTCTCGATTTGGGCTATTGACACGTCACATGTGACCAAAATTATCATAATGGGCTGGGTTAGGGCATAATTATAGCTGTCACCCTTTTACCAATTAAAAAAAAAATCGGCATGGGGTCCCCACCACAGCCGTAACCAGCACCAGGCTGAAAGAGCCGGGGCTGGTATTAAAAAATCAGGAAACCCGACAAATAGGGCTTCACTGATTTTTTAAAACCAGCCCCAGGCTCCAGGTCCGGGGCTGGTTCCCAAAATACGGGGGACAAAATGACATGGGGTCCCCCGTATTTTAAGAACCAGCCCCAGGCCAAACCAGCCAGCAGAGTAATGCCACAGGCGGGGGACACTTATTATATAAGGTCCCGCGGCCAAAGCATTCAGCCCTCTGACCGGTCAGCCTGGCCAGGGGTCCTGGGGGAGTGGGGAACCCCCCCCAATAAAGGGGCCCCCCCTCCTCCAGGACTTACCTGACCAGGCTGAAGCCTGGTGCTGTCCCCGGTGGCCCTGTGCGGTGGCCACCGGGCTGATCATTGTGTAAAAAAAATAGACTATGAGTCCCAGCAAGCCTCCCCCGCATGCTGGGACTTGGAGAACCACAAGTCCCAGCATGCAGGGCATTAAAGGGCCCGCTGGCACTTGCAGTTCCACAGAAAAAAAAATAGTTAGTCTCGGCTCCTGATTGGCCAGAAATCATTTTGAGCAGAGATGCAGAGGAAGAAGGATCTCTGCGTCTCTAGTATACAGCGGAGCAGAGCGGGTACAAGCAGCCGGGAGCAGCGTGTCTTGAAGTGAAGATGCCGGGGTGGACGCCAGAGGACAGGTGAGTAGGATTTGCTTCCCCAGGTACCCCTTTGGATTACTACGGATCCAGGACCCCGGACTCTTCAGCCCTGGAGCCCCGGAACCAAGCCACCGGACCGGACCCTGGGACCTACCTACGGGATCAAGATAGGTAAGTATCAGTGTGTTTGTGTAATGTATGTATGTATTAAACTTTTATTTTTCTAAAGTGTCAGTGTGTATTTATTTAACTATTTTTTTACTGTGGAACTACAAGACCCAGCGGGCCCTTTAATGCCCCGCAGGCTGGGACTTGTGGTTCTCCAAGTCCCAGCTTGCGGGGAAGGCTTGCTGGGACTCATAGTTCCACAGGAAAAAAACAATAGTTTTTTTCATCTATTTTTTTACACAAAGATCAGTTCGATGCCCACTGCCCAGGGGCATCGAGGACAGCACCAGGCTTCAGCCTGGTCAGGTAAGTCCTGGAGGGGGGGGGACCCCTTTATTGGGGGGTCCCCACTCCCCCAGGACCCCTGGCCAGGCTGACCGGTCAGAGGGCTGAATGCTTTGGCCGCGGGACCTTATATAATAAGTATCCCCCGGCTGTGGAATTACCCTGCTGGCTGGTTTGGCCTGGGGCTGGTTCTTAAAATACGGGGGACCCCTGGTCATTTTGTCCCCCGTATTTTGGGAACCAGCCCCGGACCTGGAGCTGGTTTTAAAAAATCAGCGAAGCCCTATTTGTCGGGTTTCCTGATTTTTTTAATACCAGCCCCGGCTCTTTCAGCCTGGTGCTGGTTACGGCTGTGGGGGGGACCCCACACCGTTTTTTTTTTTTAGTCAAAGCTGGAACGCCCACATGGGCGTTCCAGCTTTGGCAGTATAGTCGCAAGGACGGCAGCATATCGGTCGAACGTGCGTACACACTGCACTTTTGTACCGATATGAGGCCGTCCTGTCGGATGATAATTAAACAGCAAAGAACCGTCGACCGACCGAGTATGGACGGTTAAGACAGTTTTTTGCCATTTATTGCGCGTACGGGACAGCGTACACACATATACAATTGAACGGCTGTCCGACCCAGAACGAAAGAACAGCCCGACAATTGTATATATGTGTACCCAGCTTTACTCTTAAGGTGCCCACACACTAGAAAGATCTGTGATCTTAAGATTTATCTTAAGATTTCCATTGAACTCCGCATCTGCCCAACACAAAAGATTTTGTTCAAAAGAGTACATTTTGACAAAAGATTTATCTTAAGATTTCAGAAAAATTATAATAATGGGCTGGGCTATGTAGAAGGTAATGGGCTGGGCTATGTAGAAGGTATAAAAGTAGTGGCAGCTCAGTGCACATTTTGCTCTGTATATAATTATACAAATTATTACAAATGATAGCCTCCACCTCCTCACTGTGCTCCGTGCTCCTGTGCTCCGTGCACTCAGTCCCCGCTGCATCTCCTGTCGGGTCCCCCAACTGACTTCCCTGCTACCTCTCTTGCCAGGGCACACGCCGCTTCTCCTGCCGCTTCTCCAGCTGGGTCCCCGGCTCTGGTAGGTGTCCGGCTGTCAGCTGCCGGGGCAACACAGCTTCCTGCTTTACATGCCGCGTCAAAGCCACGCCCCCAACACATGACCAGAAATTGGTCAGAATATTTGCATATCTTCCCTGCAGCAGGGAAGATGAGCCGACGCCGCAGAAGACACACAGGGACGCGCATCGGATGGTAAGTATTAAAAATACTTAACGATGTTCACACAAAAATCGAACGATTAATCGTCCAAATGATCAAAAACAATGAAATCGGACGATTAATCTAGTGTGTGGGCACCTTTACAAGTCACCAAGCTCTAATCTTTTCCAATCTCAATCACAACAGCATAAAAATATCCTGAGTTTTCCAAGCCCACTGCATTTGCAGGTTAACTTGGCCCACTTTTGTAATTACTCATATTGGCCTTTATTCAGATCTGATCGCAGTACAAATTTGTTTGGAAAATGGGCAAAACCATGTGCACTGCAGGTGGGGCAGATGTAACATGTGCAGAGAGAGTTAAATTTGGGTGGGGTGTGTTGAAACTGAAATCTAAATTGCAGGGTAAAAATAATGCAGCAAGTATTTACCCTGCACAGAAACAAAATAACTCACACAAATCTAACACTCTCTGCACATGTTACATCTGCCCCCCTGCAGTGCACATGGTTTTGCCCATTTTCCAAACAAATTTGTATGCCTGCTTTAAGCAATCTAATATGACTGCCCATCTCTAGATGCTCCCATTGGACATATTTATTTAGCAGCTATTTGCCGGCTAACTACCGTGCAGAGCAGTTAAAGGCTATTAAATAAAAAACTGGGGATTACAGTGCATAAACTGTGAAATGAATGAATTTTCTTCACATGATCCCAATTCACATGGAGTTTTTACCCATAGCTTCAGAGACTGAAGGAGAATTCAAAGGCAGCAGAATCTCTGCTAATTGGATTGTAATTTTACATAGTGTAAACCTCACAATTATGTATTTGGATACCTATGTTCCCAAAAAACAATTTCAAAATTATTCACAAAACAATGCCCTATACAAACCCACTTCAATGATCTTAAAATAATCTCATCTCTTGGCCTACTAGATCTAATCTGACAGATGCCGCCTCTCAGTCCCTCCTACTTCTATGGTTATGCCACCCACTTATAGACTTCCTAACCATGTCTGAGCATACATTTTGAAAGCATTTTTTTTAAATGCTTTGTTATATTATAGTTATACTACTCCACATACTAATACATCCTTAACAACGGTCTCAATCTCCAATTCTGAACCACAATTAATATATTGGCAGTGCCCTCTTCAAGTTAAAATGTAAGGTCTCATGAGCAGGACCCTCACCACCCTTTTTAGTGTCTGCTTGTATGCCCTTATTTATGGGGGTTACTCAATAAAGATCTCAATAGCAAAATCTTTCTCTAATGGGCAAATCCAAAGACACTGCATGTGCAAATCCCCAATATTCAGATTTCCTAACTGCATCTTTGTACTGCAGAGTAATCGGTCACCTTAAAAAATGAAGAATAAATGTTAGATGTACTGTAGATGTGATACAGTGGTAGCCAACTCCAGTCCTCGAGAGCTACCAACCGTTCACGTTTTCTAGATCACCTAGCTGGAGCAAAGTTGCACTCATTACTGACTGACACATTATAAATTATCCACATGTGGAGCTAATTACTTCACTTATGATTCTGTGAGGAGACCTGAAAACCGTTAACTGTTGGTAGCTCTCGAGGCTGGAGTTGGCTATCCCTGATGTGATACATATGTTTATTAATATTTTTTTAATCAATTTTTAATAAAAATAGCTGATCCATGTATACGCAATTTGATCAATCGGTACTTATGTAGTATCTGGACGCCCGATCAAAAAATCGGGTCCATCGCATCGCATCGATCGTATGCGATGCGATGGACCCGATTTTTTCATCGGATTCAATGTTAAAATGGAGTCCATTTTAACATAGGATTCTATGGGAAAATGGGCCCATTTCATTTCCCCACTATCCAAGTGGGCATGGAGTTGGATATAAACCTGTGGCGAGCGCAGCGAGCCACTGAGCCCGAAGCGTGGTGAGCGAAGTGAGCCCCGCGAGGGGACGCAGATTTCTTAAACAGTATCCTGCGTCTGCTCGCCACGCTTCGGGCTCGGTGGCTCGCTACGCTCGCCACAGGTTTATATCCAACTCCATGCCCACTTGGATAGTGGGGAAATGAAATGGGCCCATTTTCCCATAGAATCCTATGTTAAAATGGACTCCATTTTAACATTAAATCCGATGAAAAAATTGGGTCCATCGCATCGCATACGATCGATGCGATGGACCCGATTTTTTTATCGGGCGTCCAGATACTACATAAGTACCGATCAATCACCTCTGTGAGCTCTCACATTAAAAAGGATTAAAAAGAAATATAAAAAAACATGCATTATTACACTGCATAAAAACTGGACACAAATGTATACCAATGGAGAAAAATCACTTTTTATATAAGTCACAGTACATTAAGGGAACTTCTAAAATGTGTACAGTATAAGGAAAATTTTTCTGTATAGCCAATGTTTTAAGTAAATAAAATGACAGATTAATGCAGTCACAACAAGTTCTACAAATTCATCATGTATTAAAGACTATTTCACCACTGCTATTACCATTCCAAAGACTACTACCATGGCCTCATGTGAAGGATGCATTACTAAAGCCTCATGATACAACCTACTGGAAAGATGCAATAATGTGCCTTCTTGTTTCCTTCATTCCGGTATTCTGAGGTTTGTGCAGCCATGAATGAAGCACATGGTTACAGACTTCAAACAATCCTCTCACTTTTGAAAATGTAAAGTAAAGCATCTTTAGTGTATACCGACGCATTGCAAAGTTATGTTAATATGATATACAATTATGTACAATAAAATTGAAAAGGACCATTGACATGTATTTTATTGTTAGAGTGCTAATGCACATTCTACAATGTTAATCTCTGCTATCTAATATTGAGCAATATTCAAGGTTGTTGGTATATTTATTGCTCAATAATACTAGCCAACCAACCAGCATCTAGGTGACCTTGTATACCTGGTGGGTCCCTAATACTAAGCTTGTATCTGGGCCGTAGGGCACCAAAAAGGCCGGTGAAAGTCAGTAACACCAGGACAGCACACTAGTGAAAACAAAGTATTATTGAGTAAATAAGAAAGAAGCAAAAGCTAGGGGTTAAAAAGTGCTACATAAGTGAAAAATAATTTACAAAAAAGTATAATATTAGAAGAAAATAGAGCTAAACAAGTGTTATGGTGTGCCAACCTAAGGGGAGCCATGTGCCAGACATCCCTAAAACTAGCAAATTGTATAAATTTGTAGGTTTTTCATACCAGGGACCAAACTGTTTGAACCGTTCAGATCAGACGGGCAGTGTGCTGCTCCATGGTGAAGAAGTCCTAATCTTCAGGTGTACTCAAGTACTCAATATTGAGTATATTTATTTCTTTATTTGTAGAACCACAAGTCCCCCCCCCCCCCCCCATGTATTGTATTATTGTAGGTTATAAAATACAGAAAGGGAAAAAATATATAATGTAAATGTTTTATTGGTGTGTAACCAGTAACATCGTAAAGGCACTAATTTGTGTACATTACTTTGCATAAAAGAACTGAAAAAGCCTCATGTTTAAGGAAATGAGAAAACAAATATAGTAAAAAACAAATCATTACAAATGCATAATACATTTCAATGTATTTGTTTTCAAATAGCTGTTAACAGATACGATCTGACAGGTAACATTTCCAGATGAACATTAGAGGGGGAAGTACCTCAAATTCTGTACATTTAAGGAAGTGGTGTTATGGCTATAATTTATTGTATAAACATTAAAAAATCTACACAATTATTGCATAATATTAAACAAAAATCAGTTAACTTTTAGAGCAGCGCATTTCATTTTTTAATGAGATGTCATACGACGAACAGAAAGACTAAAATAAAACTGGTGTCCTTTATTCATTAACTATTTAATAATTAAAAACTACTTCTAATTTGATAGATTTCATTTTGTGTTTATTTGAAAAAATATACTTTTTTCTTTTAATCAATAATTCCCCATGGTGTGGTATGGTAACTCTTAGAAAACAGAAATGGATTAAAAAAAATATACTGCATATTAAACATTTACTCATCTGTTCCTATGTCACAGGTCAAGTAAAAGCTGCAGAATGCTACACCTTTTGAAGATGGTATTAACAAAAATAGAAAAGGACTAGAAAACACATACTGTACATAGATCTGCATTAACAAGGATTGGTCCGAAAAAGACAGCATGCTTTTATACAAACAGATGTAGCGGCAATCACCTTTGCGGCTCTTGGAAAATGGTTCAGCTAGAAGAGGCGTGAATGAGATGCACGTGTGAGATGCTTTTGTGCCCCATTCACGGCAATGGACGTGCAAGCATGTGATCAGCATGCCAAGACAAGTCGTCTTGGTGTGCCAGCATTAACAATGACCACAACTCCATCTGTAAGTCTGAGAGAACGTCAAGCAATTGATCTTGTGCTGTATTAACAATGTATTAAAAAAAAGTTAACTTTTCCAACTTTAAGAAAGGTATATAATGTATCAATCCACATTCAAAATAGGAAAATACTACTTTATACACAGGTAGTTTTATTTTATCAATAGCTCTTTATTGCTGCCATGATATACAAAGGAAGAAGAGAGATTATATAGCACAGGAGGCCAAAATGTTGACTGCAAACATGCGACCAGGGGAATGGGGTTGAGTGGTGGCACGGGAGCAGGGCCGACGGGGAATGTCAGACAAAGGGAATACCTTGCCAGCAAAGATGGTGGACATGGAGAGAACTGCAGCCACCACCGACACTGAGGCTGCCACAGGACCTGCTGTGGCTGAGGGTAAGGAAGGGCTGGGGGCTCCAGTCTAACAGTCTTATGGGGAAGGTAGGAGGAGGAGAGATGGAGGCAGATGCTATTTAATGTTTTTTTTTGTTTGATGGGGGCCGATTTTCCTGTATCAGGGCAACTGTTTTTTCTTTTGTGTGGGGCAATGCATTCATTACTGTGGGAGCCAATGGGTTATTTTTTTAGTCACTACAAACGTCCCCTTTTGTATGCACCCCACCCTCTTTTTCAGGCATGAGTCTGCAGTGTGCACTAATACTTTGCAAAGGTGGATCACAAGGTTTTTGAGTGTTCAAAGTAGAGCCCAGATTCTAATAGTTTGGCCACCTCTGTGTTCAAAGTGTTCAGTTTCTGCAGTTTCTCTTCCCTTCCTGGAGTGTCGCTTCCTGATATGGTGCTTTTAGCACAGGTCTGGTCTACATATCAGGGCTGAAACACAGACCACTTTGTGCTAGTAACATCACAGCAGAGAGGAACTGCTCTGGTTTTGGAAGATTCAGGTATTATAAAGAACACTACTGTTCTATAACATGCTGGTAGCACACAAATAAAGTTGGCACCTGCCACTGTATCTTTAGGTGTACAAAAAGTACTGTTTTTTGTTGTATAACACCACTGTCTTTAAGTGGGGCTCAAAAGGGTCAAGTGGGTAGAGATATATATATATATATATATATATATATATATATATATATATATCTGGTGGTGGGTGGTCCGGCACTCCGCTCGATCAAATGTGAAGTGTTCCGGTGCCTTCAGCCATAAATGGATAGTAGCAGTGGGGGTTGCTGCGGCACGACAGAGGCTGAATTTATCATACAAAAAGCTTTAATGTGGTACAAACACACATCACGTGCCCGACGTTTCGGGGTCTATCATGCCCCGTTTTCAAGGTGAGAGATATATATATATCTGTATCATTTTAGCCTGTTATATAGAAGTGTTTAAGCAATGGTGTCCACATTTTTCAAAGGCTAAGACAAAATGCAGCATTGTAGGATTTATTACTGTATATTATACTGCTTTATTTCTGTATATCATTATGCGCATCTAAAGTAAGAACACTTATTTGTTCAGCATATAAATACAGACAAGCCCCCTTTTTCGACTGAGCCCCAATACTTGTGTCCTAAATGTTGCTCTTTAAAGCCCCCCAGACTTAAATGCTCTGTGCCCCTTCAAATCCTTAATCCAGCTCTGCAGTATAGGCCATATGGTCTAAATACTATGCAGCCTTTGCGACTCGCTCATCACACTCTCATAAGAACACATTTCCATGGGTCTATATAGCCCCCACCTGTTACCTCTCAGGAAAGGCACCATACATTTATGCTACCATGTGTCTAACTGTGTATTTTAATTCTGTACAAAGAAATGTGTGATGTGACAAGAAACAATGCTCCACTGTGTATGACATGGCCGCTGTGTTCATTTCGGAATCAGAACCTTTAATTTCAACATCAAAACAAGACAGCTTTACTTATAACTATCTTTTGAACAATATATGACATCTCTTGTTTTATACGATTAGGAAAAGTATCAAAACAGTACACAAATTTTTAATACGGAAATCCTTTCCAGTATTTGGTGCTTTGAATAACTACAAAACTAAATGACTAGATTTTGACTTGAGAACGGTTTTATTTTTTCAAATTCATGAAATAATTTACAAAAGAATATAACAGAATTTAGAACTTTAATATGATTTTATTTGAAGGACTTCATTAGTCAATGCTGTGTTGTAAGCCAAACAATAAAGGAAAAACAACAAATGATGTGCACGTTCTCAGTATAAAATGTCAACATTTCTCTTGGGCAGCATTAAACTTGAAGTAGTGATTACAATCCATAATCCATCAATAACAATATATTTTATTCAGCTGTTAACTTTCTCATAGAAATAAAACATTTTTATTTTATAATATCACAGAATATTGCAATAAAATGCAAGGTAAATAAGATTACTGATAAATCAGACCTTAAGAAATGATTATATCATGACAAAGCGTAAACATTGCCAGTCCTGTGCAGACATTAGTATAGGTACAACATCGATTGGCAGGCACCTCTTTTAATCTGGATAGGTAAGGCGTAGAGGAGGGGATAGACTTTGGGAGGGCTCAGTAAGTCTGTGGGGTAGAGTTAAGCCCTGTACACACACACATCAATATGCTTTTGATTTGATGTTAGATTCGATTTTCTATTAGATCTGTCATTAGATCTTTCCTCTTTCCATTTGATTTGGCATTAGATCTGTACTTTTGAATAAGATATCGAATTCGATATACATTCATGGTACATTGTACACATTCGATTTACTAGATCAAATTCGATATTTCCTTGGCTGCACAGTAAATTTTTCTGTTTGATTTTTGTAAAAACGGGAGCGTGCATCGAATCGAATGTAGATGGAGTGACCCAAAACCATTCGATTTCATTTAGGATACTATTCAATTGTGCTTTTATAAGCAAAATCGAATCGAAAATCAGGAAAAATCGATGCACGTGTACAGGGCTTTAGACTGGGAGAGGGGGTCAGACTGTGTGAGGTTTTAGTATGCATGGTGGGTTAGTAAGCAGGATGTTAGGCTGTAGGAGAAATTAATAATCTGGAACCATGCTGGAACCAAGGGTGCCAAATTATGGATGGTGTACCTATATGTATAACTGCATGTACTGCACACATCATATTTCTACTTCCTATGCTTCCAAATTTCAATTTTAACTGATTACAAAAGTTTTTTTCTGTAAGGACACATCCTCATCCAAGTCACCTGGGCTTGTAAGCATAAAAACTCTGCAATACAATTAGACATTCACACTGGAAAGATAAAAGTTGCACATACAAGGTCTACTTAGTACATGAATGGAGGTGTGACATATAAATAATTGCCCGTGTAATCAGTCTTTTGTTAAATTGTTCAATGTCATTGTAACTAGGGTGATTTACACAACAAATATAATGTTCTCCATTTGCAGAAATCAGGTGATTCACCTATGTGTGCGTTGCCTTTAATAACAAGGCAGCAAAACACCAAGGAACACATTGATAACATGATCTGTGCATAGGAAGTACGGCTTGTTAAAGACTTCGTACACAATATCTTGCTATGCAGTTTTGTTATGCCAATCTTTATGCGTTAAAAAAACCCAACTATTTTACAGACTCCCTGGGAGAAGTGATTAGCACACTTGGGAAGTGCAGCGGGTGTGCATCATGAATTGCATTCATTACTGCTATGACACATCACAGTGCACCAGTGGGAGAGGCCGTGATGATGGGATTCATCGCAAATTATGGTGTTAACACCCCCAACCTGTTCAATTTTCTGGGGAAGGGAGCTGATCTAATGGTGGGTACACACGGTTTGACTTCCACTATTTTTCTATTAGTTTTTCTTATAAGGGGTGTACACACGCTGTGATTTTGACAGATTTTGATTATAGAAGCGAAATCGAATCAAAATCAAATGGTTTTTAAGAAGCTTTCGATATCCGTATTTGATTCGAAGCGTGCAACCTCTTTCTCTATATCGAAAAGAAAAATAGACTGTACAGGCAAGGAAATACCAAATTTGATCAAGTAAATAGAATGTGTACTCTGTGCTTTGAATGCAAATTGAAATAGATATCGAATGCAAAATTGCACATTAGGGGGGAAATTTACTAAAGGAAATTTGTAAAAAAATAGGTGTATTTGTATCCAGAATCTTAGCACATCAATACGAATACGAATTGCCATATTTTCGGGATAGTAAATGTCAAAAATAAGTGTATTTCTGGATACAAATACACCTATTTTTTTTTACAAATTTCCTTTAGTAAATTTCCCCCTAAATGTGAAATCAAATGGAAAGCGAAGGCCAAATCGAAAGGAAGTGGATTTGGGGAAAATGAAATTAAATCAATGCGTGTGTACACACACCTATAGAAGCAAGATCGAATAGAAATAGAATGCACATCGAATGCTTTTAGTAGCATTCAATGCAGATTCTATCCCAATGCACGTTCATGTTTAGTGGAAATAGAAAAGTTTTGCCAGGCAAGACTATATATATATAGTAGAGATGTGCAGGTTTGGATTTACCGGGATCTCGAAACGGGATCTTATTGGCTATCCAGCTGTCACATGTTTTGGAGCCAAAACATATGACAGATGATAGTCAATAAGATCTTGTTTTAAGATCAGGGTAAATATGGATAAATTCGAACCTGTACTACGATATAGTAGAAATTTAATCAAAAGGCATATTGAATCGAAATCTAATCGAATTCCACATCGCACCATGTGTACCCACTATAAGAGGCTGATCTACTCTATTAGGAGTAGAGGAGAGCTCCAAACATTTCAGACTCATGAACATTCTGGGGGAATAGGCAAGCATGGTTTACAGTCTAGACATACATTTAAATCTTTACTTTATTATGGTGGGGGCACTTTAACTGCAAAACTGCTATACACAAACATCAGTGAATAAGGGTTTTAAACATAATCAGCCAAATTATCCTATATACATTTTTACACTGTACAATATAGCAATACATAAATGAAAAGTGCTAACTAAAATATTTAAATACAGCAATGATAAAGTACTTTAGGTGCATATTACATACATAACAGAGTCTAAGTTACAAGTGTTTGTATTCCCTTTTCATTCAATATTCCATTAATTTGGGGTAAACTGGAAGTGAACATAATGACAAAAGACAAACAATCTAAATATGCATTCAAATATCATACACTATGTCATGTAAAACTTTATCTTCATTAATGAAATATCATTGCTTCCCCTAAATTTGTATGGCGCCAAATTTATGCCTCATTAAGTATGCTGCAAGTAACAAATATAATATAGTGGTTTTATCAAGTAAACGTACACATATGAATGAGCCAAAGGCAGAAAAATCATTTTCCTGGAAACCTCAGCACCTAGATATGCATTTATACACTTTTATTGCTTGGTTGCATTAACCAATCTAGATACAAAATTTAGCCTAAAAAAGCCATTTTGCTGTCGCAAATTTTGGAATATGTCATGAAAAAAATATATTGCAGGTTATTTCAATGCACACAGAAAGACAGCAAATATAAGTTTCTTACAATACACAACAGAGAGGACAAAGATGCTGCCATGATGTGGCTGGACTTGATTTACCTATTTAATATTCAGTTTGCTGTAGCCCACAACAAGGTTACATCATCAACTTAGCACCTGCAGTATCTCAAGCAAACATCGTTTTATTCAATATATAATTCAGTAATTATTAAAGCAGGAGAGTTAGACAGGGCCAAAAGTTCATGAAGTAAAGTGTTATCAACTATTATCGTATTTTACTACAACTTCCAAATAGGTATCAGTCCAAAAGAATGAAACAAAAAAATGCCAGCATTAACCTTCTTATCTGTGTATACAGATATATATTCCGTGTGTCAAGTCACAAAATTTGAGTGCTATTCTGTATATTACAGTTGCCAATAACTATGTAGATGTCAGTTACTACCATGATCAGTAATATGGGTGCTGTAATAGTGGCAATGAGGATAGATTAAATTTTTTTTTTAAAAAGCTCAACAATTCTACATGTTAAGATTAGGTCTCACCAGACATGAGACATTCCTTTGCAGTGACTAGGTTTACATTCCTCTTCCTTTACCCTTTGTCCTCTGGGGATTTCTCCAGACACTTGTTTAACAAGGGCAGGGACAGATCTGTCTGCCTGTCGTACTTCCTTGGGTACATTTGACTTGCATATAATTATATACATTTAAACAAAACATACATATTTAGTGTTCTTTCTCCACGCACAGATGACTGATGAAAGTGTGAACGATTATACAAGATACAGTATTGACCAGATAAATTCCACACCAGAGTTACAAGTGAATGTGCATACCTAAACTTTCAAATTATAATATGAATCATGTTGATCACATATAGCTATAGACTTTTTAATCTGGTGTAATTTTGAATATCTCAAGGACATAATCTATAATAATAAATATACAATCTTAAATGTTCTCTCAAATCTTGGAAAACATTGGGTGCACCCCTTCATCGAAGAGGTTGCCTTAAGAGCCCCTTATTCCCTTAACTAATTTCCCCTATTCTACCCTCCCGCCTCTCAAGAGAAAAACAAAATCAGTAGTGTTTTATTCTACAGTGAAATTCAATATATCTTCTATCTTGTTAGCTGGCCAACCACTTTGAGAAGGGTCTTATTTTCTTGTTTTAGCTGCTTATTTTCATCCTCTATATCATCCAAATCCTTAGAAACAAAAAGAAGAGAGGCATTCAATAAAAATATTCTTTGTACAACATTAGCATAAAATTGATTGTAAACCAAATCCTTATTTTAAAATACAGACAGACAGTAATATGCATCTGGGAATCTAAAACAAAAAATGCAATTATATTTCTAGAAAGGCTACACAAGGGTGATCTGGCAAAAGGAAATATCGAGAAGGATATTAAGGATATTTATTGCATTTGCTTTTGTCCCCCTCTTTTAAACAGTTGCTGTTTAGAATTAGCACCATTGGTGCACCACCATCAGGGAGCACACCCCACCCGCCTGGCTCCCCCGTCTCTCACATCCCCGGCGATCATTCTCCAGATTGCAGGATTCTCCTGCCGGTGCCCCCCACCGACACCAGGCCCCGCTCTGGGAAGCTTGTGGCCGCTCAGGAGCCCTCGGGCGATCATGTGTTAGGGCACCTGAACACGCGGATACCGAGCGCCCGAACACCCAAGCCCTCCCCCCTAGTGGCTCTGAACTTCCCTGAGCGCCAAGCAGACGGAAACAGCCAAAGCCGGCAACAGAAGCCCCATGGGAGCAGGGGCTGATGCAGAAGACCAGTGGCTGCAGCTTGAGTGGTATTTCTGAGACAGTTTGTCGTGCCCCAGTAAAACCATCACTCAAGGGGATTTATCTGTCCAATCTGTCTGGTGAGAACAAAAATCTGTAATGTATGGGAGCAAACAATAATCAACCGGTCTCTCCCAAATGCTGGAAAAGGACAAAAAAATATTGTTTGGAAAAAATCTGTTAAATCAAATGGATTTAACCAATTTGTCTGGACAACCATGGCCAGTTTTCCAGTGTTTGGGAGCAAATGGTTGATTGTCAAATACTTTCATACATTACCATATTTTTGTTCTCACAGACAGACTGGAAAGGTAAATCTTTAGGTCTGTACCCAGCTTTACTTTAATTATTCCACCTGGCCTCCGATCCCATGCGATATTTCATTGTATAAGCACTCCTGTGCATTTAATATGAACATAGCATCGCACGGCACTATACACGCTGCGCGATCCGATGCAAACGCGATTTCACTACGAAACCATAACGGTACACGCTGCGCGATCCGATGCAAACGCGATTTCACTACGAAACCATAACGGTTTTTTCATTACAGGAAACCGTTCTAGTTCCCTCTCTCCACCCCTCAGATGTCAATGAACACTGGGACTTATCATAATTAGAACAATTACACAATTTTTTGACAACCACTTAACCACCATAGGTCTCATTTTATACATATGAATGATTCCTCTCATTTGCTCCTCAGAAGGAGGTCAACATTTTTTTTGTTAAAAAAACAAAACAGTAATTTCAGTTAATCTGAAAAATACACAAAACTAATGTAGACACAAAAAAGCACGAGTGTCCAAAAATACAGTTGTGATAAATGTTCATGGACAGTCTACGTCACACCCACCCTTTGGTCCCTTCTATAAAAAAACTAAATATGTTCCACAACACCATAAAACAGCTGTCTGTATGCTCCCTGGAACTCAATATGTAATGTAATTGAGCAATTCTGTCTGGCTCCATGTACAAGAATTGTTATTTGATAAATGCCTGTCTACTTATATTAGACTTTTTCCCCCTAGTTCATTTTAATAGAATCAATTAAAATAGCCAAACAATGTCCACATTAATAGACTCAGAATAGTAACTTATCCGCTTATATGCAGGGCTCACCGGGAGTACACAGGATAAAACAGCACAGCACAGTAAGGAGTAACATGTTGTTCTCTAACAACATATACTATTTATTGCTCCAAATATACCACTTGGGAGTACATGAGGATAACTACTCCCAGTGAGCCCTGCATATAAGTGGATACATTACTATTCTAGTAATGTGGACATTGTCTGTATTTGAATTGATTCTATTTACATGACATTGTCTTGCTGATGATTACCCCTGGAAGGTTTATTGTATTTTTGGTACTTGTGTAGTTTCACGGCGCCACCGCGCTCACAGTCTGTGTCTGAAACTTGGCAGCCTGCCAGACGCTCTGTGTTTACTGTGCGCGTGCCGCTCTAGCTGTTCTCAGCGCAGCGCGTGGCTGCTTTCCTTATGTTAGCTACGTTATCAGCATAGCGCTGGGCAGCAGCAGTGCACCCAGCGCTGACAGGTCACTGTGGTACTGGTAGTTCCACAGTGAAATAGGCAGTCCAGCGCACCGCTGACAACCCTGCAATTTATACGCTAAAGCGTCTAAATCCAGACTCCCTGAACTGGACACCCCGGCAATTTAGAAGTCTAGATTTAGACAACTAAATCCAGACTCCCTGCAAACCGCTAAGATGGGGGCATCTAAATTTAGACACTAAAGCGTCTAAATTTAGTAGCATCTAGGGGTATACTATTAAACCTGTTCACAATGACACTAGTCGACATAACAGCTGTCGACCTTGTTAATTCCACTATCCACGCCAACCCGAAGCGTGGCGAGCGCACGCGGATACCTTCACAGGTATCCGCGTCCCCTCGCGGACTTCACAGGTATCCGCGTCCGCTCGCCACGCTTCGGGCTCGGTGGCACTTTATAAAATCAACTCCACACCGACGTGGATAGTAGGGGTATGAAAAGGTCGTAGGACGCGTACCGCCGCCCCTCGCGGGCTCGCTGCGCTCGCCACGCTTCGGGTTGGCGTGGATAGTGGAATTAACAAGGTCGACAGCTGTTACGTCGACTAGTGTCATTGTGAACAGGTTTAATAGTGTACCCCTAGACCCTACTAAATTTAGATGCCCCCATCTTAGCGGTTTGCAGGGAGTCTGGATTTAGACGTCTAAATCTAGACTTCTAAATTGCCGGGGTGTCCAGTTTAGCATCTAAATTGCCGGGTTGTCAGCGGTGCGCAGGACTGCCTATTTTACTGTGGAACTACAAGTACCACAGTGACCTGTCAGCGCTGGGTGCACTGCTGCTGCCCAGCGCTATGCTGATAACGTAGCTTACATAAGGAAAGCAGCCACACGCTGCGCTGAGAACAGCTAGAGCGGCACGCGCACAGTAAACACAGAGCATCTGACAGGCTGCCAAGTTTCAAAGTTTCACTGTGCGCGCCGTGGGGCCATGAAACTACACAAGTACCGTATTTTTATATTGTAAAATAAAGGTTTTAAACTTAAATTGATTCATATGTATTATTATTATTATGTATTAGTGCTGCATAATAGTGTGCTTTTTCAGTTTTTGGAGGCTGGTATACTTCCATTACTGTGGCAGCAGATATACATACTCTAGTCAACCACCTGCTCTAGAGTCTAAAGGGGGTATTCAATCTAGGATCATGGCTGTCTATCCCATACTGGCCATTTTGCGGTCAGCCCGACAGCTGAACGTCAGGCGGGATTCAATGTCCCGCCTGCCGATCGGTGCAAAGGGGGCGTGGCCGTGAAAACAGACGTAGATTGTCACCACTATTTCCCCCGTCGGAAATAGCGACGGCACATTGAATACCCCCCTAAGACATTTTTCCTAAAAGTTTTCCCCCTAGTA
Organism: Crinia signifera; assembly: GCF_055691185.1. Classification (NCBI taxonomy): domain Eukaryota; kingdom Metazoa; phylum Chordata; class Amphibia; order Anura; family Myobatrachidae; genus Crinia; species Crinia signifera. The sequence goes on from NC_139220.1 coordinate 140,631,780, forward strand.
GCTGTCAGGGCCGCCGAGATGTATGCCGGGCCCCGGTAAAATTTTGGGGATGTGGCCTATTTGTGAGAGGCGTGTCCACCCCCGCGATTAGGCCATGCCCCCCAAAATGTTTAGAGGGTGTGAAAAACACTCTAGGGGGGTGTTATTGCCCCCCCCCCCCCCAACAAGCAGCAGCAGCACAAACCTACAGCATGTGCTGTGCTGTCAGTGAGACGCTCATGCTGTCAGAACAGCACATGCTGTAGAGGTGGGTGACACATTAACACAGTTGTTCAACCTGCCATATTGTACTGTACACACAAAAGCAACTTGTCTTGCGCAGTCTCTAATACCACTTTCAGACAGAAGTGTCCCAGCCTGACCCCCCTTTTCTCACAGTTAAGCAAATTACCGGGTTAGAAATTCCGGTACTCTTTACTTAGCACGGCGCCACCGATCAAAATCGTGGTCATCGCGGGGTAAAAATCGCGGTGATCGCGGTAATCGCGGGCATCGCGGGTAAAATTGGATGGTCGCGATGCCCGCGATGACCGCGATCACCGCGATTTTCCCATAGGGAACAATGTTAAAAAAGGCTGATTGACCGCGATTTCACTGTTAAATGGCTCAATTGACCCGATTTGGCCATATTAACCCTGAATTAGGCCCAATTAACCCTTAAATGTCCCCAAAAAATTTTAACGCCACCCCACGATCCACGCGAACCCGAAGCGTGGCGAGCGCAGCGAGCCCGCGAGGGGCGGCGGTACGCGTCCTCCGACCTTTTCATGCCCTACTATCCACGTCGGCGTGGTGTGAGAATATAATAGTGTGGCGAGCGCAGCGAGCCACCGAGCCCGAAGCGTGGCGAGCGCAGCGAGCCCCGCGAGGGGACGCAGATACCTTCACAGGTAGACGCGTCCCCTCGCGGGCTTCACAGGTGTCCGGGTCGCCACGGACACCTGTGAAGCCCGCGAGGGGACGCGTCTACCTGTGAAGGTATCCGCGTCCCCTCGCGGGGCTCGGTGGCTCGCTGCGCTCGCCACACTATTATATTCTCACACCACGCCGACGTGGATAGTAGGGCATGAAAAGGTCGGAGGACGCGTACCGCCGCCCCTCGCGGGCTCGCTGCGCTCGCCACGCTTCGGGTTCGCGTGGATCATGGGGTGGCGTTAAAAAATTGGGGGGACAATTAAGGGTTAATGGGCTCTGTGGCCCATTTAACATTGATTCCTATGGCCAAATCGGGTTGATTGAGCCATTTAACACTAAAATCGGGTCCATCGCGACTTTTAACATTGTTCCCTATGGGAAATCGTGAGCATCGCGTCGCGGGCATCGCGGGTACGTTTATGGCCGGCCGCGACGCGACCGACACGATTTTTATGTTTTACATTGATTTCAATGGCAAATCGGGGGCATCGCGTCGGTCGCGTCGCGGCCATACATTAATGTACCCGCGATGCCCGCGACGGGCGCCGCACTAAGTAAAGAGTACCGAAATTCCTACCCGACAATTTGCTGAATAACATGGGTATTTCTTCTGTGTGAAAGGGTCAACCTGGGTAAAAAATCCCAGGTCCTCAACCCTGGTAAATCCCTGGATCAGACACCGTAGATTTACGACCTGGGTTGACCCTTTCACACAGAAAAAGAACCCATGATGAACAGCAAATTACCTGGTAGAACTGCTTCACCCGGTAATTTGGTTTCCTGTGTGAAAGGGGTATAATAGACATGAAGAGTAATGGTATAACCTGTTATTATATAAACAGAATATACACAACGTAACTGTTAGTTTTTTTATTATTCCCAAGACGATAGTATTTATATGGTAAATAACATACATACTGTACTTACTCTGTTTAGTAAGTCGATTTCTTCCTTCATTTTGATAACTAATTCTTCTTTGTCTTGCATTATTTTCACTAACCTTAGATTTTCTTGCCTCTCTTTTGCTAGCTCCTGTAAAGCACACAACAAATGTGAATATATTTTGTATCCCAGTCGTGCATCCCAAAATGCAGGCAGTTGATTTGGATGATAAAATATCTTACCCTTTCCAGCTCTTCAATCTTTTTTTCAAAGGAACTACCCTGCCCAGAATTTACAGAAGAAACAGTGTCTCTAGCATAGCGATTGCATGTTGTCCGATCATTGCTGGTGTAACGATTTAGGACGTCATCATCGGGTGCATTGTTTGTGCTATGAAAAAAAAGAATAATTTCCTTTACATTCAATCAAGAACATACACTAAACATGTAAGGAATATTAAACATGTAATGCCAATTATGACATTTAATGGGATTGAGAAAATATACCAAGTTTCCCACTTTAATAATTTATTGTCTTATGAACAAAATGTGGGGAGGGGCGGATTCTTTTTAGCTGTCTTTATAATGCCAGATTCTATTTTTATTGTGATATATATATACAGTATATATATATATATATATATATACAGTATATATATATATATATATATATATATATATATATATATATATATATAGCACATTGTTATTCTATGGCTACAACTGTATGTAATGCAAAACACTAGCAGAACTAGGTCATGGCTACACCTGCTTTATTGGAATAAATATACACATTTAGCATTAGATACAGGAGGAAATGTAAACTCCAACATATAAGGTAATCTTCAGATGGAGACTGCTTCAGATTTATTCATGTTCAAGAACAGCGATCCTGTACAGTAGTGACACCATGGTAAGTACAGAGATACTTTGCATGAGGGTACAAAAAGACACCTCACGTGTTAAAACAAACATTGATTCTTTTCCCACTACTAGGGGAAGCGGTACATCTGTCAGAACAGACTTAGGTCTACAGTCATTAGGTCGACCCGGAAGGTCGACTGGCCCCAAGGTCGACAGGGTTAAAGGTCGACATGGGTCAATGTCGACAGTAATTAGGTCGACATGAGTTTTTCACAGGTTTTTTACCCGAATGTCGACCCAGTCGACATGGACACAGTTGGAGTTGAAGCGCAGCCCCTCACATCGCTCGCAATGCTTCGGGCACGGTGCCTCGCTACGCTCGGCACACTATTTTATTCTCCCACCATGCCCTAGTGGATGGTAGGGCATGAAATACCGCCTGTCGGCTCAAAAAACAGTGAAAAACTCATGTCGACCTTGGCCCATGTCGACCTTTAATCCTGTCGACATTGGGGCCAGTCAACCTTCCGGGGTCGACCTAATGACTGTCGACCTAAGTGTGATCTGACAGATGACCGTTTCCCCTACTAGGAGATAGAGCTTGCTTCTTAGCAAGCCCCTGCTGTCCAGCATTTTATTTGCATTCAGACAGCAGTCAATTGATATATCAAATGAATGAAGGGACAAACAATTTGTGACAAATAACTAAAGATGTAGCCATGCTCATCATTGCCATGACAAGCAGGGCGGTTGGCACGACCCCATTGCTATGCACGAGCATCTAATTCACTCCTGCAGCTCATAAAAAAAAGCACTGAGTGGTTATGTTGCAGCATGTTAATTTGTGCCACAGGTACAATTTTGGTGCAACTGCCGGTTTGAGGCAGCAATGGGAGTGGCTACATCTGTACCTGATCAAAATATGTGGCAGATCTGATGAAAATGTCCATTGTTTATTGAGTCCACTCCATGGTTATTTAAGTTGATCAGACCATCATTCTGTTGGCTAATTGGGAGAATAGATGCTCACTGTCCCATATGGCTAGCTCAAGATGCATTTTGTACAAAAAATATACAAATGATTGTAATTCAACCAATACATGTTTAGACTATAAAGGGTAAATCAGATTCTGTCTATCATTTTCTAGGATACAATAGAGAAAGGATAGACAGACTATGATTGGTTGCTATGGGTAACAATTCCCTTTTTTTCAATTTTAGAAGCTTTAGTAAATGTATCCCTAAATGTGAAACATTTAGATACACAGGTTTATTAGAATTTACCTTTAAATAATTACAATACCTCTTAAAATTATATATTCTGAAAATACAGGGGGGTACCAACAAATCATTTCCTAACTTATTATTTTTTTTAAAAGCCTCTAAAATATAAAGAGGAGGCTGATCGGCAAAAACTTTATCAATCACAATTTTATCTCTTTCTATGCTTTGATGAAAACCCACATACAAGGGATGCGGGACCATTTGTCTACAACAAGAAGATAGACAGCCATTAGGTCGACACCATTAGTTCGACAACTCAATAGGTCGACATGCCTTTAGGTCGACATGTCATTAGGGCGACATGCCATTAGGTCGACAGTCAAAAGGTCAACATGGTTTTTTCCACAGTTTTTTACCCAAATGTCGACACAGTCGACATGGACACAGTTTGAAGTGAACCGCAGCCCCTCGCATTGCTCGGTTCGCTATGCTTCGGCCACGGTGCTACGCTGCGCTTGGCACACTATTATAATCTAACTCCACGCCGTAGTGGATGGTAGGGCATGAAATACCGCCTGTTGGCACATGTCAGCTCAAAAAACAGTGAAAAAAACCATGTCGACCTTTTGACTGTCGACCTAGACACTGTCGACCTAATGGCAGTGTCGACCTAATGGCATGTCGACCTATTGAGTTGTCGAACTAATGGTGTCGACCTAATGGCTGTCTATCTTCTTGTTGTAGACAAATAGTCCGGATACCCATACAAGCACTACTAACCGAAAATACATTTTAACATACCTACATACTGTAGTAAGATATTGTTGCGTATTTAATGCAATTTATAAACAGACACTCGCATTTAGAATTATCTCAAACAAAAAGAAGTTTAGTGGCTATAACAGCTTATGCACAATAAACATTTTGTTTGAAGCAACTGTAAATTGAAAAGCAAAAACAACTGCAAGAGTTCTACCATTATGAATGTAACTATGCCAACTGCCAAAATAGATTTTCCTAGTGAGACTATATAAGACAGTGTACAGAAGCCTCAGTCAGAACAACATTTGTCTTTTTCATAGACAAAATGAATGAAAATGCCAAGGTTAATATTGTTTAACTCGGGCTTGCACTGGAGATAAAGAAATTGCCAATAAAAAGTACAGTACAACAATATTAGCTGCCAGTCACACTGTAAAATTTCTATGTATCATTGTAAATAAAATATAGGTAGATTGCCTTATCTCATTACCTATTGTATATTTTAAGAAATATTGTCCGATAAAACTAAAAGGTGCACTCTTATTTTCCCACAAATAGGTATCGGATCTAGTCATTTACAAGGGTTGGAAATGCCTTTCAAGTCTTGCCTGTTAAATATAAACTTACTACAGTACATACTTGACTGCAGCATATCTTGTTTCATAGATTATACAAATTCCTCATTATCCAAAATATGTTCCAGACAGCCTTCTGAAACCAGTATTTTCAGAATGTTCCCCACCTGAAAAGTGCACTGCATTCCATTAGATGCCTTAGGCCAGACATAAGCGCAAGTACATTTTGTAGGGTTAGTTTTCATAAGAACTGAGATGACAATTCTAAATTAGGGGTGGGATGTTCTTAGGGAAAAGAGTGTACCTGGGCAACAAATTAACTTTTACATGAAAGCCATGTTTAGTGTAGATATGTCTGGTTGGGATTGCGGTTATGCAAGCTGTGTACATACAAAGATCTAAGCCAGGCCCAGCCATATTCTGCTGTGCCTGTGCACAAAACTATAAACTGACACTCGTCTTTACTGTGGGAGAGGTTTTGGGATGAAATGTAATAGGGTCAGAGAAGCAGAAAGTGAGAGATTTGGTATGAAATCTCCAGTTTTTTTTAAAGTGGCAATCATTTACACGACAAAACCGGTATGATTTTGCGGTGTAAATGATCGGCACTTTAAAAAAAACCCCTGGAGATTTATTACCAAATCTCTCACTTTCTGATTCTCTCAACGTATTACATTTCACCCATGTGCTCAATGCATATGCAAAAAACACAAGGGTGTTAATTTTTTACTAGGAACATGATACATTTCCAGGGGATACATTTCCATAAATCTCCTTTAATCAGGTTTGCCACCTAAAATACAGATGGAGCGAGCTCCATCTTTGCAGGGGCAAACCGCCAGCCGTCGCCAGGGGGTGTGCACACGAGATGCTTGCGCATCCCATGGCGACAGAGCTCCCCCCGCCATCATCGACTATGCCCATCGCCGCCCCTGACCCCCCCTCTAACCCTGCCCGTCTCCCTGAAGCGGAGACAGACAGGGTCCCGCTGCCCAGCCGCTGAGAGACTGGGACTCGCGTTTGCGTGAGATGCACGCACGTCCCAGTCTGATGGAGTCCCTCTCCACCGGCTCTCGCCATCTGAGACAGTCTGGTGAGAGCTGAGCAAAGAAGAGAGGGGCTCCCATCTGTACACAATACATAATATGTCTGTCACTTTGGAGTCTTTAATTCCTCCCAGATTATTACATATCATGCCATGTTTTTCCTGGGAATTGACATGTTCTACTCAGTTTGCAACAGAATTTGCTGTAATTTTGAATATGTTAGATCTTGAATTTGTTGATCTTGCTTAAGGGATTCTGAATAAAGACATTTTATAAGAAATAAGTAAATCTGCATAGCATCTATTATGCCAGATACCACATGCACACATTTCACACTGCCCTACCATGTGCCATGAGCAGGGCATAAACAGCGTTACCAGCCAATGCTGATAGAAATGCTGAGTGGAGCAGATAGAGAACATAACATAGAAGAGGTAAGCACAATATTAAAGTATATATGGCTCCAGATTGAGTTCTGCAGGTTATTCCTGGCATGAGTTCGGGTTATGCGAGTTGATCAGGGCATGAGATGTGGCACTGCAATTGAATCTCTTCATCTCAATCTTTGTACCAGTTAGGGCTACTCAAACACCTTAACAGGCTTACCATTACTAGTCAAAGGTTTACTTGTAGTATTCTTTTACCCCATTTTTTTATTTCCAATAGTAGCTTTTACCATACACCCATACAAATTATTTTATTTGATCACTATGCCTCTAGTATTAATCACGTATCCCAACTGTGACCTGTGCTGTTTATAGATATTTTACATAAAATTACATCCTGTGCTTGACATGGCTTTAAATGGAAAGCAACAATTCTTCGTTGTAGCTCTGTCGAGGGCAGTAAAATGAGATTCCCACAATAAAATGTTCAAATAGGGAAAACATAACTAACATTTCATGTTTTTCATTAAAAACAGAGGATCATTATATTTAACCACTTCATTTCAGAACATCAATTTGCTACCATATTGTGAGTGAAACACTGTAGTCATATGTGTCACGGTTATGTACTAACACCGCCTTCATACTTTTAGGCACTACATTGTGTGCAACAGAAGGAAACGTGTGGACTGGCTCGCTTCTGATCAACAACACAGCTTGGCAGGCAATTCTGTATAAGAATACTGTTCTGCTGCTGTAAGTGCCAGGCTTCCAAACACATTATCAGAACTGGAATTTAGAAAACTTTGTTTTGCCATATTTAGACATGTTCCTTTCTATTGGGTATTTTTTCATTTTTATAGTAAAATGATGATCTTAAATTAATGCAACAAGTGCCAAAAATGTGAAGGTTTTTTGGGGTCGTTTCTAAGTGAAGTCAGTCTTTTCAAATCTAAAACGGGAACAGGCTTATGCAAAAATAATAACAATAATAATAGCTACGGCAAGAACAAAATGTGAATACAAGTAATGGCACATTTCTGCTCCTTCACATTCCATAACCCCATTTCATACTTTTTCCCAAACTTAAGCAATCAGCTTTGTTATAAAAAAATAGTAATAACATATTGCTCTAAATTGTCATTTTGTTTCAGCCACAAATTTTTGCTTTGATTTATACTACTAAGAAATAAAAAAGTTAGAATGAGAAATCTGCATCATTCTAATTATAAATCATGTTGTCTGTAATGGGCAAAACTGTAACAAGAACAGAATTAAACAAGTATTGTTCGTATGATATATTATAAGTTCAAGAGCAAGTTTTAGTTGCTCGATAATGGTGCTTCATAGAAACATCGGAAAATAATGCACAGAAAAATGTTTTAGGTATATTTAAAATTGGTAAAAGCATAATACATGAAAAGCACATATAAAATGCATCACTAAAAACATGTATAACGGACACAATTTTTAGAGCAGTATTAGTTATTTCTCTAGTACTGTATGTGTGCGAATGATAACTTCATGGTACCTGACTATAGAATTGTATCAGTACCACTTTTTGGGAGTATTACCTATACTTCATTCCCAAGGCTCTGTCCATGGTGCTAATAGGGCCGACCAAATTAGTCAATCAAAAATAGAAGATACAATGAATTAGATGTATTTAATGAGGTTATGGAGGAGAAACGATACTAGACCATGATGTTATGTGTGCTGATATTAGTGTCCTAAGTTTGTCCAGTCACCTGGAGGCAAGGGATCCAGCCTTTTATCAAGTCTTGATAAAAGGGTTGATACCCTGAAACGTTGACAAGCAATTCCCTTTCTTCTTGTAGTTCTTTTTAGATGGATCCGTATGACGTCCTTTTTTGGACTTGTAATATATATATATATATATATATATATATATTCTGTGTGGTGACCGGCACTCCCAAATAGCAGGCTCAGTATATGCTAGCCTGGTGCCTTCCAGCATGGACCCTCCGGTCCTGTCATATGGGGTAGAGATCAGGCGGCACTCACGGACTCAATTTCTTGTGCAAAATGTTGTTTTATTTGTCCAAATAAATGGACAAATAAAACAACATTTTGCACAAGAAATTGAGTCCGTGAGTGCCGCCTGATCTCTACCCCATATATATATATATATATATATATATATATATATATATATATATATATATATATATATATATATATATATATATATATATATATAGTAATTTGATAGATGCGGCACTCCACTGACCAAATAAATCGCAGACAAGCCGGTGCCCGCCGACAGGTGTATCCAAAGATACTAGTAGACAGTGTGTGGTGCGCGGTGGCACTCGAATAAATGAGACAGACTGCAGGGATAATCCCAATGTTTCAAGACCTTTCGGTCCCTTTATCAAGGTCTTCTGCACCTTGATAAAGGGACCGAAAGGTCTTGAAACGTTGGGATTATCCCTGCAGTCTGTCTCATTTATTCGAGTGCCGCCGCGCACCACACGCTATATATATATATATATATATATATAATATATATATAAGGTAAGTAGGTGCGGCACTCAGCTTTCTCATCCAAATAAGGAAATGACGACAGGAGCAAGTCGACGTGTCGTGTCAACGTTTCAGTGCTTTTATTTGTGCACTATCATCAGGATACCATCAAGTATCATCAAGGTACCAAAGGTTCCTTTGAAAAAGTTGTCTGTGGACGACGAAACGCGTCAGGCCAAGCATATACAGCCTATCAATTTGGGATTACAAATAAGAACCTTACTTGGACCAGCTCTCCATTTCACCACATTTCCCACTGTTGGACATTTACTGGACATTTCAAGGGACACCACCACCTGCTATTACATCTGGAGCTACCGCATCAAGGACTGAACCCCAGGATCCATTAAAATCTGGATCAGGTCCCAAGAAAACTCCAGCAGGTTTATGGACACCCGCCATTCCAGTCTCCATTGATTCACGTGGGAGATTGTCACACTCCACCCCAGGAGAGTATTTCTAGGAACAAGTGAGATACCTCCATTTGCATACAAGTTATCTTTGCATCCCAGATTAGGCTGTATATTTTTATTGTAATACGAAATACGCAATTGCTTTTTAAACCAATTCAATATCTTAATTTTTATTAATAGTAAATAAAATATTTGTGATACCCAATTGGTCTTATATAATTTTTATGTAAGCGCTCCACCACCTGTTTGTTTTTTCCCTTCTCTATTTTCTGGGGGCTGACCTCCCCAAGGTGTGAGCAGCTTGTCAAACAACCCACCTCAAAGCGCCTGTTTATACCGTTCCACCTAGGTGGTCCAGTATATATACTTTGTTAAACTGCAGACATAGTTACATTGGCCTCTTGAGCATTATCCGATCAAAGCTTATTTGAACAATAGAGACCTCACTGCAAAACTGCACAAAAGACAGGACCCCTTTACAAAGTCTATGTACGCTGTATGGGCTTGAGTTACTTTTATTATTCCCCATATTCGCCCTTCTTTCATCCTTTACGAAGATGTTGGGTTTCCTTTGTATGTGTGTCTTCATATTATTCTCTTCTTCACTTCTTGGTCTGTTTATTGTCTATTGGCTTCATATTTCTAAATAATCTATAAGCGCAATAATATGTTAACCTAGCAACCTAATTTCAAAGTAGCATAACACTTTACTGCAAAACAATACACTGCTATTGATGAAAAAACTATTTCTGCTATGATTTGGTTCAATTCATATAGTATGACATTTCTGTTTTATCCACAATAAAGAATGATTGTAATACAATGAAGTACATTATGTTCAGTTCCAACTTGGTGAAATCTTTCACACCTTTTTAAAGGTTATACTTATGCTATTAGTTTCATGACCACACAAAATTTAAAGAGTGCTCAACATAAATGTTGCTAAAACAGGAATTTATCTCTGCAGAAGTATTGTCAGGCGAGATGCAGCAAAAGTTAAAATACATCCAAACCAGGTATGGCTGTGCTCCGCATATGTACCAAGCCTGGAATTCAATGCATTCCAGGGCTTGGATGTGGTGAGCAATGCTATCTACAGATCAGTATTTCCCTATAGTAGCCTATGAGCCTGTGTCACGTTTTACAGCTATATGGGATCCAATCGTTAATAAACTCTGACATACATGCAGAGAATGGTGGTATTGCAATGCTTGCTGTATCTAAACCATTGGCTGGTATTAAATTAGCACCAATCCTTTTTCTCCCAGAAAAAAAAAATGGGCTAATTTTTGACTAGTAGTTGTTGGGCTATCGTTTTGACCCATTCTGATGCGATAACTCATGGAATCCAGGAAAGGAAAAGTTCCTGGACCCATGTGTTATCATGGCTTTTAGGGCTGCTGGCTTTGGGGTTAATTGGATAACCCTGGTGAATTCATTAGCCACTGTATTTAAGACTGTTGACTTTAAAGCAATTATCTTTCAAACAAGGGTGCACCTAGTCTTTAGGTACTGCAATGGGAAGATAGAAGCTAGTGACCTCTTATCTATAATATCCTGTCTCGGAGGGCATAGTTAGCATTTGCACAAAATATTACTAATAGAAAATGCACAAATTCTGCAAACTATGTAGGAGCAATTTCGGTACTCTTTACCTAGAAGGGCGCTTATCGCGGGCATTGCATGTACATCACATGCCATTTGCGATGCGACCGATGCGATGCCCGCGATTTTACATAGAAAACCATGTTAAAATGTAAATTGCGTCGCTCGCATCGCATGCGGCCAAAAAAATCGCATGCGATGCGACCGACGCGATTACCGCGATTTTACATAGGGAACAATGTTGAATGGGTCAATTGACCCGATTTAACATTGGGAACAATGTTAAATGGCACACAGACCCCAAATAGCCACCCTGGGCCCCCCCCAATTGTTAACACCACCCCACGATCAACGTGTACCCGAAGAGTGGCGAGCGGCGGCGGTACGCGTCCTCCGATCTTTTCATTCCCCCACTTTCCACGTCGGCGTGGAGTTGAGAATAGATAGTGTGGCGAGCGCAGCGAGCCACCGAGCCCGAAGCGTGGCGAGCGCAGTGAGGTATCCGCGTCCCCTAACGGGGCTCCCTGCGCTCGCCACGCTTCGGGCTCGGTGGCTTGCTGCGCTCGCCACACTATCTATTCTCAACTCCACGCCAACGTGGATAGTGGGGGTATGAAAAGGTCGGAGGACGCGTACTGCCGCCCATCGCGGGCTCGCTGCGCTCGCCACGCTTCGGGTTCACGTTGATCGTGGGGTGGCGTTAACAATTGGGGGGGCCCAGGGTGGCTATTTGGGGTCTGTGGGCCATTTAACATTGTTCCCAATGTTAAATCGGGTCAATTGACCCATTTAACATTGTTCCCTATGTAAAATCGCGGTAATCGCGTCGATCGCATCGCATGCGATTTTTTGGTCGCATGCGATGCGACCGACGCAATTTTTTTACATGCGATGCCCATGATCAAAATCGTGGGTGCCCTTCTAGGTAAAGAGTACCGCAATTTCTTTAAATAAAATCAAACTAATTTGATAGTACTTGAGTAATTTCAAAGTCATTAACTTACCTTTTATATCTGTTTGGCACATTTCTTTCAGTTTCCTAAACAAAAAAAGAGACAGATTCTTGTTAAACATCAATAGTCTGCATTGCGGTACATTACAAGTTAGAATTAAATTTATGTGGGTTTAAAGAAGAGCTGAAAAGTAATTTTTGTTTAGCCAAAATTCAAAGTATGTTTGCATCAGCATATAAATCAGATGGAAAATATTAATGCAATCCCAAAAGCTATTACTCCAAAATATATTTAATTTTTAGGCTGATTCGTCTATTTTTACCACTTAAATTTGAGGCAGTGCAGCGCAGCACACCACAAACAGTAGCATTTAAAAGGAGAAAACCTTTTTTATGTCACATGATTTGATTTACATAACATTTCAGCACATTGCAGTTTAAGGGCTCACAAAAACAAGCAACTCTTAACCCCTTCAATGCTGAGGCTTTTCTCAGTCCCATGCTTAACCCACTTTCCTCTACATGTGTACTTTTTACATTCCAGCGGAACTAATTTTATTTGTGCTACCCATACAAATTACAGTATACCGTTTTTTTCTTCTACAAGATGTATTTGTGCAAAAAAAAAAATTTTTTTCCCATTCTAACACATCAACTGAAATGTAGCCAAAATGCCCAAGTGTGTATTTTATTTTTGTAATTGTCCCACTAGTCCTCCAGAACAAAGGACTTTATTGAGCTCAGTATTAAGCAACATGTGCTGTTGATAGGCATAGCAATAATACATGCAGCATGTTGAGGAACGTGAAAACTTTATGTTGAGTGTGATACTATACATGCATTATGCTCTTTTTCTTTCAATTTTAACAGCCATATTCAATTATTATAGAACTAGTTAAAAGCCTGTCAAAATGACGGCTTCTGCAATGTACTTTCATTTTGAGCTGTGACAAATTTTAGCCCACAAACTCTGCAACCCCCTTTGAAACAGACCAGTGTCCCTGCAAAATGTGCGTTCACTTTTAAAGGAGTCATTTGGTCCATCGAGTGGCCTCTAGTGGTTAGTGGCAGTAATTCACCTCATAGAGGGGAGTAGTTAACCGTTAATATATAGGAGCTGTATTCTCATATCATACAGATAATTACGGTATGTGTAAAATGTTTTGTTTGTTAGCAATAAAAAGTGCAGTTCTCTCAGTTCCAATTTCCAGCACAAAGATTACTAGGCAGTAGTCTCCAGCAGCCTCTACTCACACATACTAAATAGAATGCCCACGTGCTATAGCTTGTGAATTCAATCTTTAAGGTGAACTTTATAACCACTTGAAGAAAGGTAAATTAACTAAACTATAAAAAGGCATATTCAAAAAAATCAGCCTGCTCCAAACCACTGTGAATATTATCATATACAACAAAATACATCTTTAAAGTATAACAATCAATTAAAAATGTTATATAAATGCAATAAACATATTTAATTTGTCTATTGATCACCAAAAGAAAAAAAAAATAAGTATTTCCTTTTGCCTTACTTGTCTTCAGAATGTTTATCATGAGTTGCTAATATCTGATTTTACACAATTTGACACATGAAGCTCAACAGGAAAAAACAATCCTTGTGGCTGTGCAATTCCGTATACTCATGAATCAGGCCTAAAGTGCATAGTAGGCAAAGTCAGCATAACACAGTCCAATGAATCCTATATATTTCAGAAGAGGCAACACAACTTATGTCTAAACACATTATGCTTCATCTGTAGATTAAAGATTTAATAAATGTTCTTTCATATTTATTTCATTTAGCACTGCCAAAATGATGACGGTACTTATGTAGTATCTGGGCTGCCGATTTTTAAATCGGGTCCATCGCATTGCATCGCATGCGACCAAATCGCAGGCGATGCGATGGACCCGATTTTTCCATAGGATTCAATGTTAAAATGGACATTTAACATGGAATTCAATGGGAAAAAGGGGTCCTTTTCATACCCCTACTATCCAAGTGGGCATGGAGTTGGATATAAACCTGTGGCGAGCGTAGCGAGCCACCGAGCCCGAAGCGTGGCGAGCGAAGCGAGCCCCACGAGGGGACGATATTCTGTGTCCCCTCGCGGGGCTCGCTACGCTCGCCACAGGTTTATATCCAACTCCATGCCCACTTGGATAGTAGGGGTATGAAAAGGACCCCTTTTTCCCATTGAATTCCATGTTAAATGTCCATTTTAACATTGAATCCTATGGAAAAATCGGGTCCATCGCATCGATCGCATCGCATGCGATTTTGGTCGCATGCGATGGACCCGATTTTTTAATCGGCAGCCCAGATACTACATAAGTACCATGATGACTTTATGTAAAGGAAGTTATAGTATATGGTTTGGTGACTGTAGACCTGATATAGGTTTAGGTCATGGGTCTTCAACCTATGGCCCTCCAGATGCTGTGAAACTACATGTTCCAACATGCATTGCCACATTTTTTCCTATAAGAGCATTACAAAACTGTCAGGGGAAGCTGGGGCATGTAGTTCCACAACATCTGGAGGGCCACAGGTTGAAGACCTGTGGTTTAGGTTGTAACAGTCAATCTCTGACAGTAGGCAGAGGCTTAAGGGGATGGCCCGACCCTGTCCCATTCTCGGCCCAGCCGTGACCCAGTCCCATTCTCGACCGGCTCGACTTGAAATCAGCAGATGTGATTCAATGTCCCTCCTGCTGTATGCCAAAAAGGGGGCGTGGCCCTGAGATTGTGGTGATACGGGAGCACGTCAATCAACGTCCCTTCTCAGCAGAACGGACCTGACTGCTTCTAAAGTCGGGCCATTCTGCCGAGATCCCGGTTCAATGCCTTCGGGGAAGACCGCTTTAAATAGGGCCCGCCACTATTTTACCCGTCACGAATAGCGGCGGGAGATTTAATACCCCCCATACAGTGTTCATGATCCCCAATCAGAGAATGAGGTGTAGAGTGAGATAGGATAAAACTGGATTAAAAAAAAAACAACATTGATCTTTTAACTACTGATCATTTAAACTACATCATTACACAGTAATAAGCACTGGGGAGAGAGATAACAAACCAGCTAATAAGCTCCAAACTGTCATGTTATAGGCTGTTTCGGTAAATGACAGTTATGAGGTAGTAGGTTGGTACATTATGTGAATATAATTTATTTTGCGCCAAAGTTCAGTACATAGACCCCAGAGCCTGGAATGGAATAATCCCTCCTTTCCCAGCAGTGATGGACATGGGATGAGGACCCACAATATTCCAAGGAGGAGGAAAAGTCAAATACTGGCAGAGCCCAATAAGTTAGATGAGATAACACATGATGATTTTGCCTTAAAGTGGTGACATGCTGATAAAATGGTTATAACCATCTCTGGAAAGCCATCTACTCAATGTGAAGGAAACAATGGCTCCCTGTCATCACTGGGGCAAATCTATTGTTGTATGTGGCAGACACCTCTGCCAGTGGAAACTCATGGAAGCCACATGCACCACTTAATTTGTAATGCTTGCATAGTCTGTTGTTTTGGTGCCTTACTAGTGCTTTAGATGGGTTTAGCCAATCTGCACAACTAAACATGATGCTTTTGGGCACAACTAACTCATTGGCACCCAAACAGAACTAATGGATTGCACCGTAAGAGAGCCTATTCATATAGAGGTCCAGGGGGTGCACAAAAAAATTGAATCCCCTAGATTGAAAAACAGTGCTGTAGTGATTCCTGTCATTGGGAACAGAGGGTGCTATTTCAGTTTGAGCCCTGGAAGGTAGATCCTGGTATCCACTCTACATTTTAATTGGTCATCCCTTATTATGTTGTGAGGGGAAATATTACACAAAGCAGACACAAAGAGCACAAATATGAAAAGGAGAGTGGACTATAGAGGTTGAGAGTTCCCATATACAAAAGCCCATAGCAGCCAGTAAAGGGAGGGGTCACTGCATAGGTTAAAATAAAAAGAAATTTAAAAGCCCTTAAATAGAGGAAAAGAGAGGACAAAGCCATAAGTGAGGGACAACTAAGGCAGCCAAAGAGTGCCAAAAGATGATGGGCAGAACTGAAACAATGTGAAGGCTGATAATACCCCTTTTACACCAAAATCCTGGATCCAACCCAGTATGTGGAACACTGTTCCGATCCAGGGTTTTTCCCATTTACACTACGGTGCAAACCTGCAGTGTAAATGGGGGGGGGGGGGTGCTTGGAAAGGAAATCATCTCCAAGTCCCGGGACCACCAGTCGCCCTGCCAGGACCACCAATCGCCTTGCTGGGGGAAAGCCTAGCACCAAGGTAGGAAAACAGATAACAAGTATCTGATTGGGCGCTGAGTGGTGAGCTGCTGTGCTAAGATCACCACTCAGTCGAACATGCATGTCACTCCCATTAATGGATGCAAAAGAAGAAAGGGGTAGGTGGGTACCACCGGTGCTTTCTGCAAATTACCTGTCCAGCTCAATCACCAACAAGCCACCATAGTGTCCGGACCATCCTTGCAATCCCAACACTTGGTTCTCCCGGGTCACGACCCATTCGAGACCCCATCCACTCAAGTGAGCCAGTGCAGCAACATCCCAGGCTATCACAAGCATAGGAGGCTGCATCTTCCATAAAGCCACTAAAGAAACATTTCCATTTGCTTCCAGGAACAAGCCTTACCAAAGAGGCGGCACTAGGAACGGACACAGAGCTACAACAGGTCACATGAACTATCGGTGACTGCATTCATTCAATCCTCCTGAGCTATAAGTCACTCGTCAATTATTGTTCTTATCCATATAAATGTTGAATGTCAATTTTATCTTTTCAATATATTTTTCATTAAAATTGTGATCTATATAACTTTTTGTTTTTACAAAGCCGTTGGTACCCACCTACACAGCACAGCTTACCCCTTTCTTCTCCAGCACCAAGCTGTTGGGTTGCCCCTAGCCTCCATGTACACTGCTAGACCCCCCGCGTCCGTGAGTTGAATAGATGCCACACACAGAAATCCATTCACCTCTTTCCTGCCTCCGCTGCACATTACAGCAGACAGCAATAGAGGCTGTGTGCACCCCCGCTCAACCTGCATACTCACCATAGGACTTTGAGGTCAGGAGGTTGGACTCCCCCATTTGCTGTAAATGGGAGTCGGTCCGATGAACGGGCATAACTGTTTACCCTGTCCCCCCACCTGGGTCCTCCCCATGTTCCACCCTGGTCAGAACCAGGGTAGGATTCGCGGGGAAATAGACCAGTGTTTTGTTTTTTTCAGCTAACCCTTTTACACTGACTGGAGGCTACCTACGGGCTCAAGATAGGTAAGTATCAGTGTGTTTGTGTAATGGATGTATTAAACTTTTATTTTTCACATGTGTCAGTGTGTTTATTTAACTATTTCTTTTACTGTGGAACTACAAGTGCCAGCGGGCCTTTTAATGCCCCGCAGGCTGGGACTTGTGGTTCTCCAAGTCCCAGCCTGCAGGGGAGGCTTGCTGGGACTCATAGTTCCACAGTAAAAGACAATAGTTTTTATTCTATTTTTTTACACCATTCCATCAGCACGATGCCCACCGCCCAGGGGCATCGGGGACAGCACCAGGCTTCAGCCTGGTCAGGTAAGTCCTGGAGGGGGGGACCCCTTCATTGCGGGGGTCCCCACTCCTCCAGGGCCCCTGGCCAGGCTGACTGGTCAGTAGGGATGAATGCTTTGGCCGCGGGAACTTATATCATAAGTGTCCCCCGGCTGTGGCATTACCCTGCTGGCTGGTTTGGCCTGGGGCTGGTTCTTAAAATACTGGGGGACCCCTAGTCATTTTGTCCCCCGTATTTTGGGAACCAGCCCCGGACCTGGAGCCTGGGGCTGGTTTTAAAAAATCAGCGAAGCCCTATTTGTCGGGTTTCCTGATTTTTTAATACCAGCCCCGGCTCTTTCAGCCTGATGCTGGTTACGGCATGCGGTTTTTTTTTAACGGGTAAAAGGGGTACCCCTTTCCCACTGCCAGAAAAACGGCTTTTAAACGGGTAAAACTCTGCTTTTTACCCGTTTAAAAAAACCCGGTATTTTTAACTGGGTAAAGCAACCTGGAGCTTTCCCACTGCAGCTCTACCCGTTTAAAAAGGCTAAAAAAATGGCAAATTACCGTTTAAGAGCTGCAGTGGGAAAGGGGCATAATATATACACAACAAATACATTTACTGATTGCTCCAGACTGTTTGTATGCTTAATACAAGGTACATAAAATGCAGTTTCCATCCACAAACATCTCCTGGATGCAAAGTATTAGTGCATGCATGCTATCATTTTGAAGTTTTTAAGCTTTTAGGAATGTGCCTTAATTGACCGGCAACTATTACTGAAACCAACAATCATTAAGAAACATAGTTGTGGAAAGAGTCTACAATTAAACAGTTCTTTTAAGAGGCACTAAGTTTCACAAATTAAAATTCCTTTATGCCTCCCCCTTTCCCATCAAAACAAAGCTATAACAAAGAATGTCGGTTAATATAGGAATTTCTAAAGGAGTAGTTACAGATTTCCAAGCTTTAAAGTTAGTAGAATGATTGCTCATCCCACTATCCATTTGTTATGGAAAGCAGTATATATATGGGTACAGCAAAGGATCCGCCATTTCCTATAATTCCCCCATTATAAAAAGAAAAAGATGGCTGAATTTAGACAAAACAGTACAGTGAAAAGTAAAGATGCAGGAACACTCATCTTTTCATTTCTTAATTTTATATACAGTATATCCTAGATAATGGATCCATACAAGGCAGTACATAATATTGGAACATAGGCTATAGAGCGTTGCATGTTTTCATACTGTACATGCACCGGAGTCGAGCGTAAGCAACTTAGGGTAATTCTGAGCCCATGCCAGGGTTCAGGAACCAAGTTCCCGATTACAGTATGTCATATATAATGAGAGGTTTATTTAAGAACAGATTTCCTGGCGAAAAAAGCACGGTTATGAAAACAGATGGGGTTGAAATAAATGCATGGATGGTGTAATGGTTAGTATTACTGCCTCACAGCACTAAGGTCGTGGGTTCAAATCCCATCATGGCCCTAACTGTGCAGAGTTTGTACAGTATATACTCTCTGTGCTTGTGTGGGTTTCCTCCCCAAATCCAAGAATATACTGGTAGGTCAATTGGCTCAGATAAAATTAATCCAAGAGTGAATGTGTAAGTGTATACATGTGGAAGGGAACATAGATTGTAACTCCACTGGAACAGGGACTTATGTGAATGTTGAAATATTCTTTGTAAAGCGCCGTCGAATATGTGTGCGCTATATAAATAACTGGTAATAAATAAATGAGTACAACTCTGCAAATAAGCAAATTCCTGCATTTAGGGGATATATTTTTTTTTACGATTGATATTCTTGTTATCACTTGTTTCTAACCTTAGGTGGTGCTCCTTTTAACCAGCTCCAGTGAATAAGCAATACCATTAAAAAAACCATGTAGTGTATATATATATCTATGGTCAATGTCATTACAGACAACCCCCCCCCCCCCATCTTTCCGTCCGTCCATCCATGCAGCTTACTATTTACTATTTGGCCATGCTAAAACTGATGCAGGGCATGCTGGGATTGTGCAGTTCAGCACCAGCCGGGGTGTCAAGGTTAGACATCACTGCTCTAACAGTTACTCCCCCCCCCCAGGAACTGCATTCTTAATATATCACATATTTATTTACAGTTTCTTATATAGCGCAGCAGATTCTGTAGGTGTGCACACGGGGTGTGCCTGGGGAACACAGGCACCCCCTAATGACTGCCTCCCCCCTGCACGCTTGCACGCAGTGCTGTTTTTACCAGCGGGCTAATCGCATGTTGCACCCGCCTGCTCCGTACTGAGGGGCGCTTGATGAGTGATGACATTGGCGGCCCTGCTCATGCTACAAAGCCGAGCCACCTGCACACAGTGGTATTGGCCAGAGCGGGGCACTGCCTCCCAAACCTCCGCCTGCCCACACACTTTCTTCCTATGCGGTGCACAGTTTTTGTCCCTACTGCACTGTTATGACAGCGCACCACCGGTACCATGCATAAGTAGCTGCTGCAGGGAATTCACAGCAGACAGCGGACCCTGGGCAGCAGCAGGACAAGACTGGGGCTGCGGAGAGGAGCCGGAGGTTTAGCTGGAAGATGCCTGACTATACTTCACACAGCCATTAGTTTAACAAAGCATGGGGGATGGGGAGGGGCATATCATTAAATATATTTGCTACGGTGGGGGAAAAGTTAATATATATATATATATATATATATATATATATATATATATAGGATTTAGAACCACTCCCGTGCAGGTCTATGGTTGCACTTAACAATTGTAGACAGTGATAAAACAAACTGGGTAACAACAGACAGACTTGGAGATAGGAGGGCCCTGCTGCAAGCTTACAATCTGTATGCTCTAACATATGCGATTATTAACAAAAGG
Organism: Crinia signifera; assembly: GCF_055691185.1. Taxonomy (NCBI): domain Eukaryota; kingdom Metazoa; phylum Chordata; class Amphibia; order Anura; family Myobatrachidae; genus Crinia; species Crinia signifera. Next base: position 140,652,403 of record NC_139220.1, read on the forward strand.
GACAGCTCTTGCGATAAGAGCTGTCCCTTGCGATGCAGCTCCAGCATTGGACTTCCGGGTCTGAGACCCGAGAGTCTGTCTACACATGCGCAGAGCCCGGTGCCGGCCGCGGGGCATGCTGGGAGGGATTCGTGATGGATCCCTCACACAGAGCTGCAGTAGGAAGCCCATAGGCTTCTGCAGGTAATCGCCAGCTTTTGCTGGCGATTCCAACCACAGCACTGACACTGCGGGAGCGTTACAGCATACAGAAATGCGGTAAAAACGCAGATAAAGGGTTTTTACCACATTTCTAGTTTAGAGCATCCTGCCCGCTGGGTAAAATGTAATAGGATGAGAGAATCAGAAAGCGAGAGATTTGGTAAGAAAGCTCTACGTATTTTAAAGCGGCAATCATTTACACTGCAAGATCAAACTGGTTTTGCAGTGTAAATGATTGCCACTTAAAAAAAATATATGGAGATTTCTTACAAAATCACTCACTTTCTGATTCTCTCACCCTTTTATATTTCACCCTCTAATTCTTCCTCCTTTCCTGACAAGATATTCACATCTTTCATAGCCGCCCAGGACCTTCCCAGGTGGCAGGATTGTACTCAATATATGGAATGTGGTAATTTTGCATATAATATAACACAGGCAACCCTAGCCAATCCTTCTCAGCTTAGAATCAATCCAGCAGATTGCTCCTGCAGTTGGTGCAACTCAGACAGCACCACATATTGCATTGGACCTGCTGTCAAATGCAATTTGGTCACTTTTCATGCGATTGAGGCGATCAATCGCATGAAAAGTGCCCAAATTGCATGTAAATCATCCTAATGTACCGCCTTTATTAACTGCTTTGGGGCTCATTTACATTTGGACAAATCATCTTTATGACAAGCTCTCAAATATAGCCATACATGTCCCACTTATAGGTACAAACTCTCTGAAATGCAAGTGTGGTGTGCTGACCTGGGTTAGCCCTTATTGTGCGACAGATACAAAAACGGTCACTCCAGGTAGTATAAGCAACATTTTGGATATCATCAATGCTTTCTCAAGCAGTATATTTGTGTGTTACTTTAGACTCGAGTTACCATTCGTCGACTCCTCTCAAATGAAATTTGTATAGTGTAATTGCTGCATGCTAATTGCTTTGCGTTTTATTTTTAAACCATGAGATCCAGATTTGTGGCTAGAGTTTTAATATAATAAGTCCATTAAACCTTAAATAGCTTATTTTATAAAACAGCCAATGAAAGCTAAATAAAATACATAATTTGGCACAATGTAAAACTTGAGCTAGGCTGGGCACTTTAGTCTTTTGTATAATCCTTTCTTAAAAACAAAAAATAAAAAATGTATTATTGTAATAATAATAATAATATTGGGTACTTGTGACTTATCTGGGCGCCCGATGTTGAAATTGTATGCCAGTACTCTAAGCATGCGATTTGATGCGATTTGACGCGATTTCCCTTGAAATTCCCTTGAAGAGAAAATTGCTGTTGCATTGTATGTAGGGTGGCCAATCCCGGGATCGGGGGGATCCCGGGATTTGGCCCCTAAAACGCCGGGATTTCAATCCCGGGATTGGAGTTTCCAATCCCGGGATTTCGGGATTAGACTGCGCATGCGCAGTCTAATGCCGGCCAGCGTCTGAGCGTGTGCTCAGACACTGCCCGGCTTCTCCCTTCCCCGGCAGTACATCCCTGCGCAGCGTGACGAGTACAGAGGTCACGCTGCGCAGGCCAAGCAGCTGCACAGAGCCAGTGTGGCTCTGTGCAGCATGCGTTTGCCCCTGCCCACCAACCCGGCTTGCTCCCCAGAAGCCCGCCCCCCCCCCGGCTTGCTGCCCGCCCCGCTAGCCGCTACCCGCCCATCCACCCGCCGGCTCCCCTGACGCCCGCCAACCCACCCGGCTGCCTGGCTCCACAGACACCCGGCCGGCTGGCCGGCTGCCCACCCACACACCCGGCCGCACCGCACCCCAGGCCACATGTAAGTAAATATGCGGGGCGGCCGGGGTGCGTTTTTTAAATTAGGGAAGCCAATCCCGGGATTTGGCATTTTTCAATCCCGAAATCCGGGATTGAAAAAATGCTCCGGGATTGGCTTCCCTAATTGTATGCTATTGTATTGCATGCGATTTGATGCAATTTTAATATGTACAGGCACCCAGATGCCTGTTTCATATGTGAAATGGCCCCCCAGACCCCATTTTTAATTGTATACCCACCCTGATGGCTAAATGACCCCCATTGTTAAAGCCACCCCACTATCAACGCCAACCCGAAGCGTGGCGAGCGGCGGCGGTACGCTTCCTCCGACCTTTTCATACCCCCACAATCCACGTCGGCGTGGAGTTGATTTTATATAGTGTGGCAAACGCAGCGAGCCACCGAGCCCGAAGCGTGGCGAGCGCAGCGAGCCCTGCGAGGGGACGTGGATACCTTCACAGCTATACGCGTCCCCTCGCGGGCTTCACAGGTATCCGCGTCCCCTCGCTGCGCTCGCCACACTATATAAAATCAACTCCACGCCGACGTGGATAGTGGGGGTATGAAAAGGTCGGAGGACGCGTACCGCCGCCCCTCGCGCGCTCGCCACGCTTCGGGTTGGCGTTGATAGTGGGGTGGTGTTAACAATGGGGGGCATTTAGCCATCAGGGTGGGAATACAATTAAAAATGGGGTCTGGGGGGCAATTTCACATATGAAACAGGCATCTGGGTGCCTTCACATATTATAATCTCGGCAAATCGCATCAAATCGCGTCAAATCGTGTCGCAAGCAATCTGATTGTATGCGATGCGATTTGACGCGATTTTTAGGTGCGATGAAGAAAATCGGGCGCCCAGATAAGTCACAAGTACCAATATTGTAAGAGTGGAAAAAGGCAATGTGTAGGTTGAAAGACTGTTCAGAACAAAATATATCCATAAGTTGAAATTTACTAAGATCCAGAGACATCACAGACACATAAAATACTGACTCTTATCATATTATTAGTCTGCCTTCTCCTAGAACACGGGTGTCAAACACAAGGCCCGCGGGCCAAATCCAGCCCACCAGACCTCGTCATGTGGCCCGCGCAAGGAGATAGCACGCAGGGGCAGTGTGTCTAAAACAGGAGTGCTGCGGGCCGCGGCCGCCTTACCTGTTCCTCCACTGTCGGCGGCCATGTTCCTGTAGGCATATATGTATGCGGCTACAGAAACATGGCCGCCGGCCTCCACGGCTACGTGGAGGAGGGCCCGGCCGCCTGTTCCCTCTGATGCCCGGCAGTGACAGACACTCGGTGGGGACGTCATGACGATGACGCCGCCCATGCGTCTGTAGAGAAGTAGGAGCAGGCAGGGAAGCTGGACCGGGAGTCGGGGACAGTGTGGCCACAGCAAGAAGTGAAGAAAAGCTGGAAGCCGCAGCAGCTGCAGGACAGACGGAGAAACAGTAAGTGAGGATGAGGATCACACTCACAATAAAAATTATATATATATATATCTGCTGTTTCCTGAGGTGTCCCCGTGTATAATAATAATAATGCCATGACACCACAGGCTGCTCCTCCTGTATAATCATTAATGTGTCATGTCATTACTTTTACTATATTATACAGGGGGAGCAGTCTGTGGTGTCATGGCATTATTATTATACAGGGGGAGCAGCCTGTGGTGTCATGGCATTCATTTTATATTATACAGGGGGAGCAGCCTGTGGTGTCATGGCATTATAATTATACAGGGGGACCTACAGATACAACCGGCACTTTGAGGGTGACCAAACTGCTGATGCGGCCCCCGATGAATTGAGTTTGACACCCCTGTCCTAGAAGATATAATGTTTACACATGGTGCGATTCTGCAGCTGCAGATTTCAAAAAGATGGGGACACAACTGGGTGTCGGTATCGGCTGGCAGGGAGGGAGTGTCACATTGAGCAGCATGGGCCACACATCGGGATCGGATGCGGCTAAACACAGTGCAATTTAAACTAACTTGCTATTGATTTTGACTATATAGTCAAATACGATAGCCAAAATCTCACAGTGTGTTCACACTTTATTAATGGTGCCCACACACGGTGAGATGAGTGCTATTATTTACGATTATTGTTTTGTGAAACGTGTTTTGAGTCTGTATCTCCAGCAGTGTTCTGGATCTGTTCCAAAACACCACCCTTCAGTGTTTGGTGTTTTGGATCTGTGTTTTTTTTAAAACAAAAACAAACAAACACCAAAATTGCAGAATTTGGGTGTTTTTATTTGCTCCTACGTTATTATTAACCTCAATAACATTAATTTCCAATCATTTCCAGTCTATCCTGAACACCTCACCATGATGTTTTTAGGCCAAAAGGTTGCACCGAGGTAGCTGGATGACTATGCTAAGTGACACAAGTGGGCGGCACAAACACCTGGCACATCTAGGAGTAGCACTGCAGCGGCAGACATGATGAGAGTTTGAAAAACTAGGCCCCAAAAAAACACATAATGCCCCCGCAAACAAGAGGTACAAGATGGAATTGTGCTTGGGCCCTCCAACCCACCCTTATGTTGCATAAATAGGACATACACACTTTAACAAACCAATCATTTCAGTGACAGGGTCTGCCACACAACTGTGGCTGAAATGATTGGTTTGTTTGGGCCCTCACAGAAAAATAATCAATTCATCTCTCCGTGTACAAACCGCCTCTACAGATGCAAGATGTCATTCTCATCCTCTTCAGTATGTACATCCTCACAAATTATCAATTTGTCCCTGCTGGAATCCACCATTACAGGTCCCTCTTTAGTCTCTGGAGGCAATTGCTGGTCTTCATTGAAGAATTGATAATTCATTTTGATGAACAACATATTCTCCACAGTTTATGAAAGCAACCTCCTATGCTGCTCGCTGACCAGGTTCCTGGCTGCATTAAATACTCTTACGGAGTACACACTGGAGGGTGACAACTCAAGTAAAATGGAGCCAGTTTGTACAGGAGCCTCCAAACTGCCTTTTTTTCCTGCCAGTACAGGTACGGACTGTCTGACGTGTCTACTTGGATGCCATAACCGAAGTAATCCTCCACCATTTTTTCAATGTGGAACCATCGTATGCAGTGACAGTAGACATGTCAGCAATCGTTAGCAGGTTCTTCAGTCCGGACCAAATGTCCAGTCACTCCTGACTGCCCTGTATTACCGCCAGTGGGTCTGATAGGAAATTTGAGCTGTTTCCTTGCAGCCACAGGTATGGAAGAAAATGAAGGATTAGTTGTTGCCGTATCATGGTCCGCTTCAGATGTCAATCTCCTGACCAGCAGGTCTTTGCACCGCTGTAGACTTGTGTCCGCCAGAAACAGAGACACAATATTCGCTTTAAACCAAGGATCGAGCACGGTGGCCAGAATGCATTCCTCTGACTTTAATAGACTGACCACCCTCATATCCTGGCAAAGTGTATTAAGGGCTTCATCCACAAATGCTACATGCTTTGCAGAATCGGGCCACCTCAAGAATCTCCAGCATGCCCCAGTAACTTTTACAAAAATGCTGCACCACCAAATTTATTGTGTGGGCAAAACATGGCACATGTTGGAAATTGCCCATATGTAATGCCCGTACAATGCTACTAGAATTGTTCCCAGGAGAGTCTAAGTGGGATAAGCCACTGCGCAATGATTTCCCTCAGTTTCTCTTAGAGGTTGTTGGTGTTGTGCCTCTTATTGAAACCGTTGATACACAGCGTAGCCTGCCTTGGAAGGAGCTGGTGTTTTGGAGATGCTGCTGCTTCTGTTGCTGCGGAAGGCATTGCATCTATCCAAAGGGCTATCAGCGTCATAAAGTCCTTAGTTTGCCCTGTACCACTTTCCGTGGTTAAGTGGACAGTGGGTACAACCGCATTTCTCAAGGCACTGAGGACACTTTTTCTGACGTCTCTGTACATCCTTGGTATAGTCTGCCTAGTGAAGTGGAATCTAGTTGGCATTTGGTACCAGAGACACAATGCCTCCATCAATCGTCTAAATTGCACTGCACAGATGGCGGACAACGGGTGCACTTCTAACACAAACACATAACCATCAAGGCCTCAGTTATTCACAACAACTGTTGGACGGTCAATTGCCTAGTGAAAGAGGTAGCGGTGTTCCGACTTTCTCTCTGGGATGATAAATGACTCTCAGCAGCAACAGCAGCAGTAGGCGTAGTGCTGCAGGATTCTCCAGAGGAATCCTGGATAGAAGAGGAGTCAGTCATACTGGTGACATGGCCTGCAGGACTACCTCGGATTCGGATCGAGGAGGAAATTGACACGGAGAGACTTGCTAGTGTGGATTTCAGATGCTTGGATACAACAGGATCAATGGTGTCACAGATCTGCTTAGTCAAGCTTACCTGAATGGTGATTCTGCTCTGTGTCTCAGTCTGACTCAGTTCTGTCTCCATTCATGCTGCCAGACAGTCTGCGCATTGCTGGTTCATTGATTGGTGCACCTGATGGAAATCCAGGCAGAAGCTGGAATCACCTGTAACCCTTTGCTCTCCTGTTCCATGTGGCTCACCTTTTTAGTTCAGACTGAAGTATTCTGGATTCATGCCTCAGATTGCAGATTGCCCTCTGTCATTTCCTCAAATCAATACAAGTAGGGGGGATAAATATCTTGCTCACAGAGGCAGAACTGACTTCAGCAACTTGTCTTCCTGCTGCATGTGCTGGATGCTCTGTGCAGTTCAAGCCTGCTTCCTGGAATCCCTGCGTGAGTCTTCAGCGTTCAGCTCCCAGAGGCTCTGCTTGTCCGGCTGGTCCAGCGCTCCCGGTCTGGTACACAAATTGTCCAATTCCTGCTCCAGTTCCTGCTCATCTAGTTCATGTGTTTATACTCGGTTTTCTTCAGTTATTTGTTATATGCCAAGTCAGCCATTTCAGTTCTGTTATCTTCGTCACCTGTTCCTGTGTCAACGCCAAGTCGCTACCCTGTCCTGATACCAGTTTCCTGACCTGCCTGCTACAAGCTGCATCCAGCCATTGTGTGCTACGTCTCTGCTGTAAGCTCCCAGTAATCCAGTCATCCAGCCATCCAATCTTCAATCATTCAACCATCCAATCTTCAGTCATCCAATCTTCAGTCATCCAGCCATCCAATCTTCAGTCATCCAGCCATCCAATCTTCAGTCATCCAGCCATCCAATCTTCAGTCATCCAGCCGTCCAATCTTCAGTCATCCAGCCATCCAATCTTCAGTCAGCCAATCGTCCAATCTTCAGTCAGCCAATTGTCCAATCTTTAGGTATCCTTTTCTCTAAACTCAAATCCTGAACATTGCCTTATCCTCCCAGAACTACCGGCACGTATCTTGTTTATTTTGAACGGACTGCCATCTTGTTTATTTTTGCAAAGGACTGCTATCTCGTTACTTGTTATTTATCAGAGACTTGCATCTATTTATTATTTGTCCAATCAAGAAGTATTGATCCTGGTTACATTATCTGTTATAGGAGTTCCTTCAATAAACCTGTTTGTGTTAACCTATCTCCGGCTGGTCACGCCTCTCTTCCCGAGATCCGCACCACTCCATCAATCCACCATCTGACCACTCCAGTCACGACTGATTCCACACACCCATTTCGTGACAAAGGGATTCAGGTGTCCCTGGATTGCTTATGGTCATATCCAGAGTTACTGAACTTTGGTATTTTGGATTTTTTGGATTTCTACGATGACATTGGGCATCGGCCTTGGCAGACAACATTGATGGCATTTCATGCTCTATGTTATCATGACTAGTTGCAGCAGCTTCAGCACTAGGAAGAAGTGATTATTGTTCTTTCACTATTTTATCCTCCACATTTTGGTTCTGGACTGGAATAAGGCAGCACTATGACTGTACTTAGGCAGCAGTATCACTGGACTTTAACGGCAGTATTACTGGACGTATGCAGCAGTACCATAGGACTTTAACGTCAGTGCAACTGGAATGGACGTATTCAGCAATATCACTGGACTGGACTAGCAGTATCACTGGCACTGGACTGGTCTAGCAGTATCACTGGCACTGGACTATACAGCAGTATCACTGGCACTGGACTATACAGCAGTATCACTGGCACTGGACTATACAGCAGTATCACTGGCACTGGACTATACAGCAGTATCACTGGCACTGGACTATACAGCAGTATCACTGGCACTGGACTATACAGCAGTATCACTGGAACTGGACTATACAGCAGTATCACTGGAACTGGACTATACAGCAGTATCACTGGAACTGGACTATACAGCAGTATCACTGGAACTGGACTATACAGCAGTATCACTGGAACTGGACTAGTATAGCAGACAGCACTATCACTGGACTGGACAAGACAGTACTACTGGAGTTACTGGACAAGACAGCACTATCACTGGACTGGATAACGGGCGGGCAAGCAGGCAGCCAGGACTTGCTGCCTCTTCACTCTCCTAGACCCGGGTGAAGATGGTGTTCGGCCGCCCACCCCTTAAAGGGGTCTGGATTTTGCGAGGTCTGGAGACCTGCATTCTGAGTCTGGGTGGGAATTCCCAAAAGGGCTCGTAGGGCAATTTCAGATTGGGGGTGTCCGGATTCCCCCAATCTGAACTCACACATCCCTAATTTGAACTACATGACATTTGAACTATACCTGATCTTTGACTACCCTACAATAGTCAATTACAGGGTACAGGGTTCAAAAACACCTGCCTGTACATGCTTTTTGCCTGTACGAACACAGTGTGGTTTAGGCAATAAAATAGATATCTCCCCCTGTGTGTGACAGCTGCTCATCACTACTCAGACTTGCAACGGTTTCTATTTATGACTGAAGGAGAATACAGTACTGTGTTTATATGCAGCCAAATGAAGATCAAAAAGCATAAAATAATGATTGACTAAATTGCATTTATTAAATGTTTATTGATTAACTGCATTAGTTAAATATTGTTCAATCATATTCCTGAAAGTAATGCAACAGTAGGCAGCCTTTTAAGATTTTATATTCTAAGATCTTGTTGTGGCCAAATAATCATTGTAGAAAGCCAATCAACATTCAGATGGTTGACAATGATCAAAGAAAAAATAAAACAAATAAGAATTAAACTTGGGAATTTTATAACATAAAAGTTGGGAAACTGGATGTTTGTGCCACTTGTACTGAAAATGTAATAAAAATAGATTTGCATATCAGCAACAACACATTCTTTATGCATAAAGTCTAGCGGTCATTCAGCAAGAATTCAGTACTCAGGCTATGGGTATATGTATACAGATTTGACTGTTCTTTTAAAAGTGTCAGTGTGAAGCACAAACGGTTTACAGTGTTATGCCGCATAAACCTCAAGCTACATTATCACAAACGCATCCCCCACAGGCAATGTTGATATAACTACTAATCTGTTGATTATGGTAGGCTCCAGCGTTACAATGTATAATACTGCATCTATAGTATGAGCTTCGGGACATGTTCTATGCATATGCTTCAATAATATATACACAGGAAAAAGGACTAATGCAGACAGTTTGCTGGGAAACTGTTTCCTTTTCACATTCTTGGCAATAAGCTTAGAGAACAAGGCTTTTGGGAGGTAGGAGGCATGCAAGTCTTGTGTTCTCTAACTAGGGAGCATGTAATACATCAGATCTCTGCATTCCTGGCATGCCATTCATTTACAATTAAAAACACATCTCAGATTGAAATCCGCCATACCAGGCAAAAAATTGTTAATACATAGCTATATCACTCAGCATTTATTAACAATAACATTATGCAGTGGCAATATACTGTACTCCGTATACTATACTGCATTGTATGTTTGAAATCACAAGAAAACCTCTGAAATGACATTCAAAAAATACACTTAAAATAAAAACAATGTGCTTGGGAATTATGGGTATTTGTTATAGGCATATAGATGAGGATGACCTGGTATATTCACCCCATTTGCCAATATCCTGCCTGAATTCACATTGGGCCTGATTCAGAGTTGAACGCTGACTAGCAAACTTGCAAATCGAGCGATTATCGAATGACTGCACATGCGGTCAAATCATAGCGCACTTGTGAGAGGGTGAATAGCGATAGAAATGGCACATGGGTCATGAACACAATGTGGCCAGAGACTGACTGGCAGGAAGCTGGCGTTAGGGGTGGACACGTTTTAAGAGAGGGTCTGTGACGTCAGTGCTGGCCTCGATTAGCCGGTCTCTATCGTAGATGACCGGTAGGGTCAGACTTACTCACGTTTGCAGAGACTGAAAAAATTATTAGATAGTTCATAAATTGCATATGGGTTTGCAAATGAATAGCTATGCTAATTTCGCAGATTTACACAGGGCGGGTTTCCTTTTGTTTGGGCGGTGGCTATCTACTCGCAGCCATCTGCAACTTTGCAGATCAGCACTTAGGCCCACAGTGTGTTCTGCTGGATCACAATGACCAGGGAGAGATTCAGTTATCAGCTCTAATGTTGAGCTGCCCAAATCCCACATATTTTCTTACGCACCTTTATAAGGAGGAGCTTTTGGTGAGGGAAAACTGGCAAAGTTAGTATCCCAAGCATGCTAATCCTTTCATCATTCCACAGTATTCTTATGGTACTTTGTGTGAAGATCACTAACCCCCATGTAATAGTGAAGACTATGGGTGAGATTTAATAGGATGAGAGATTCAGAAAGTGAGAGATTTGGGAAGAAATCTCCAGTTTTTTTTAAAGCGGCAATCATTTACACAGCAATACCAGTTTGATTTTGCAGTGTAAATGATTGTCGCTTTAAAAAAACTGGAGATTTCTTCCCAAATTTCATCCTATTAAATCTCACCCTATGTTGGAAAAAAAAAATCACTTTACATTGCCACCTTTCTGGAACCAGAAAATTATATTTCCCTGGTATCTTTGTAAGACAGCTAAATGCCTGGCTGTTACTTATTATTATTATTATTATTATTATTATTATTATTTCTTCTTAAATAGTGCAGCTGATGCTGCTTTCCCACTGTCAAGCCGTTTAAAGAACCGGTATTTTTAAACGGTATGTAAAACGGTATTAGCTTTTACATTGCAGTAGATTACAGTTTAAGTACCATTCACATCGCAGTAAACCGTTTAATCCCCTCGTGTCCCCTGGTACCTGTCCTGCCCCCCCTCCCCCCCCCGTACCTGCCAGCTGGAACCCTTGCTTCCCCCCCTGCCCTGGTACCCCGCTGCCCTGGTACCCCCCTCCCACCTTGCCCTGGTACCTTGCTCCCCCCTCCCCTGGTACCTTGCAGCTGGTACTTTGCATCCGGGCAGCATGGTAGGCAGCGGGCATTCCAGGGCTCCTAGTCGGCAGGTCCCAGACTGATGCATGAAAGCATCATGCAGGAGGAGGCTGGTGCACAGACAGCGGGGGCACTGGGGATCCGGGCAGCATGGTCCGTGCTCAGGAGGAGGAAGTGGAGGAAGGTCCATTAGGAGATTGTCATTTCATCGGAGGGGGTCCCTGCCACGAATGGGAAATAGCGGGCCCGAAAATTACATATGCACATATCTAATGAGCCGCAAATTAAATATGCACATATTTAATGAACGGCTCCGCTATTTTCCATTTGCAGCAGGGACCCCCGCCGATGAAATGACAATCTCCTAATGGACCTTCCTCCGCTTCCTCCTCCTGAGCACGGACCGCACTGCCCGGATCCCCAGTGCCCCCACTGTCTGTGCACCAGCCTCCTCCTGCATGATGCTTTCAGCAATCAGTCTGGGACCTGCCGACTATGAGCCTTTGAATGCCCGCTGCCTACCCTGCCTGCCCCACTGCCCGGATGCAAGGTACCAGCTGCTTGGTACCAGGGGAGGTGGGGGGACGGGACCTGCCGACTAGGAGCCCTTGAATGCCCGCTGCCTACCATGCTGCCCCGCTGCCCGGATGCAAGGTACCAGCTGCAAGGTACCAGGGGAGGGGGGGGGGGCAGGAGAGGTACCAGGGGAGGGGGGAGACTAGTGTAGGATCTTAAATACCGTTTCAGAGCCATTGTCACTGCATAAAAACGGCTCTGAAACGTGTAGGACTCTGCTTTGGAAACGGGTTGAAATACCGGTTAACTTTAACCGGTAAATCACCTCTGGCGCTTTCCCACTGCAGCCTTAAACGTTTAGAAAGGGGGGAAAAAAGGGCAATATACCGTTTAAGACCTGCAGTGAGAAAGGGGCATAATTCTCTTGCGCTTTACCCTGTTGGCTGCATATACAGTCCAATCTATCAAAGCAATGAAATAGTGGTCCAGCAAATTGTTTATAGTATTAGTAGTTAAGTGATTGATCACAATAACTGTGCACAATGTGTGGGCATTATAAAGAAGGATACAGCAGCATTGGACACTGTATCCTATCAGTGAGGCACATTGAGGAACACGCAGTGTATTCTTATATTACTATATTTATGAGTATTATACTTCCTTGTCACTTTCACAGTTAAGATAAAACAATTTAAGTAAGAGAGCCTTTACACATACTTGTTTAGACTCCAACCAAGAAGAAACTGGATAGGAGCAATTGTCTGAACATCAAAGCTACAAATTTTGGTTTGCGTTCCAATGAAAACTTTGTGTGACCTTCAGAACATCTTTCTGGCTTCTACACAAACAAAAAGCTCTTTGGTGAAGGGATACATTGTACTTAGAGGAGGTTGGAATACTGACTCATAGCTGTATGACTGATAGAGAGGAAACAAGCACAAACCTGTGCTTCTGGTAGGGTACATCCATTGCTTAGAATCAGGAATCACAAACTATTCGACTCGCTATTAGTACTGCTCGTGTGAAGAATACAATCATTTTGTGGGAGATTAGTAAATCAAAAATATTTTGTTAAAAATAATAAAATATCCATGTGACAGAAGTATGTTTGAATATTGTAGATTAACTTAGATATTTGTTGAATTCTTTGTCTATGGGCTGATTCAGAGATGCACCAATACAGATGTGTCCACACACACACATACATACATACATACATACATACATATAGGGCCTCATTCAGATCACATCAGTCCTGCGTGCACTCGCACCCAGTACCGATGTTGCGCGTCTGCGCATGCGCAGGTGGGTATCTGCGCATGTACAGGCATATGGGAACGCCCAGCGGTGGGCATTCTCATGGTAATGAGGCAGTGACGCGAGTGTAGGGGGCGGGTAGCTGACATCACCGGATATCAGCTTCCCGCCCATATCCACACCAGCGTGCACGCAAATGTAAGTAACTAAAAAGTCACTTATATATGCGTGCACGCTAAACATTCGGTGACCATCGAAAGATGTGGGCAGTTACCCGAGCCATGCGAATGGATGTTTGGGCGAAGCCGCAGCTGTTTGGGCGAAGCCGCACTTTGAATGGGGCGGTGGGGGTGGGGGGGGGGGGGGCGGTCATTCGCCGGGCGGGGTTTGGTGGACTCGCAAGGCTGCGAATTTGCAGCCTTGCGAATCAACCAGAATAACCCCCATTGTGTGCTGGGCATGGTAATGCGTTATTAACATGTTAACGCAGCAGCACTATAACGCAGATACACTTTAACACCTTAATGAGGGTGGAGGGGTGTGGTGGCAGGGGGAGCAGAGCCACAGAGTCTCTGACAGCATTACAGAGACTGTAGACCCTGCGCCCCTCCAATAATGGCCGCCACCACAGAGAAGACACACTAGAAGTTTTCCTGCACCTCTAGCAGCTGTCTCCTGTGTCTCTGCAGTGGTCATTTTTGGAGGGGCGCAGGGTCTCTAATGCTGTCAGAGTCCCTGCGCCTCCAAAGCACCAATCCCCCCCCCCCCCCCCTCGCAATAAAAAGATTTTATTCCTCTTGGGCAAGGAGTATTAACTCCCCCCTGGGCTACAAGCATTTAACTCCCCCCTGGGCTACAAGCATTTAACTCCCCCTTGGGCAACAAGCATTTAACTCACCCCTGGGCTACAAGCATTTAACTCCCCCCTGGGCAACAAGCATTTAACTCCCCCCTGGGCTACAAGCATTTAACGCCCCTCTTGGCTACAAGCATTTACCTGCGACAAGCATTTAACCCCACCCCTGGGCTACAAGCATTTACCCCACCCCTGGGCGACAAGCATTTAATCCCCCCCCCCCCCCCTGGGCGGCAAACATTTAAACACACACCCCCCCCGGCAGCATTTACCTCCCCCCTGGGCAGCAAGCGTTCGACTCTCCCCTGGGCAGCAAGCGTTCGACTCTCCCCTGGGCAGCAAGCGTTCGACTCTCCCCTGGGCAGCAAGCGTTCGACTCTCCCCTGGGCAGCAAGCATTCGACTACCCCCTGGGCAGCAAGCATTCGACTACCCCCTGGGCAGCAAGCGTTCGACTCCCCCCTTGGAAACAAGCATTTACCTTTCCCCTGGGCAAAGGGCATGTAACCCCCTATGGTAACGAGCATGTAATCCCCCTTGCAACAAGCATGTAATTAACCCTGGTAAAGAATGGGACCCCCTATGGCAAGAACCATGTAATCCCCCTTAACAACAAGCATGTAATCCTCCCTAGCAACGAGCATGGAACCCCTTGGCAACGAGCATGGAACCCCTGGCAACGAGCATGGAACCCCTGGCAACAAGCATGGAACCCCTGGCAACAAGAATGGAACCCCTGGCAACAAGAATGGAACCCCTGGCAACACCTGGCAACAAGAATGGAACCCCTGGCAACAAGAATGGAACCCCTGGCAACAAGAATGGAACCCCTGGCAACAAGACTGGAACCCCTGGCAATGAGCATGTAGGCAAGTGACACTTATGTGTCTAACAATGCAATTAATCGCAGAAAAATCATGTGATTAATTGCTATTAAAAATGTTGGTACTTGTTTCCTAGCATGGCGCCACCGATTTTAAAGGCCCCTATACAAAGAGCCGACTTGTTCTAAGGACAAGTCGGACCCAATTCTCCTCCGAGCCGCCCGGCAGCTCCCCGGGAGGCTCACATACGATGAGGACTTTGATGTGCCATTTTTTACATGTGATAAATCGCATGCGATTAATCACATGTAAAAAAAATATCAGGGAGCTGCAGGGCGGTGAGGAGCAGTGGGGGCGGGCAGCTGGGGAGGAAGCAGTGGGGCAGCAGCGCGTTACCAGGGTAGTGCTGGGGCGGGATGGCGGTGACCACCAGTCTCACTCTCCACTGTCCATGTCCAGACTCCAGCGCTGTAGCGGGCAGCAGCCGCGGCTATTAGTTCTTTAAAATATGTCAAATGACTGCCCGGCTAATGATTGGCTGAGATAGAGCACTCTCAGCCAATCAGTGGCCTCCCTCCGCGGCGGCTGATTGGCTTAGAGTGCTCTATCTCAGCCAATCAAAAGCCGGAGAGTCATTTGACATATTTTAAAGATCTAATAGCCGCGGCTGCTGCCCGCTACAGCGCTGGACACGGACAGTGGAGAGTGAGACTGATGGTCACCGCCGCCCGCCCCAGCACTGACCTGGTAACGCGCTGCTGCCCCACTGCTTCCTCCCCAGCCGCCCGCCCCCACTGCTCCTCACCGCCCTGACTGATCTCACATCGTTTGTCCCGCTGGTCCGACCCCTGGGGCCGGGTCCGATATGCACGGGACCGCGCATCGGACCCGACCCCGTGTCACAAAGAACCGATTTGGTCCGATTTATCGGCCGATTGATCACAATCGGCCGAAATCGGTCCAAATCAGCTTGATGTATGCCCACCTTAATTGTATGCAATCGGGTTGCAAAAATCGGGCCAATCGCATCGCATGCAACCAAATTGCATGCGATGCGATTGACCCGACCAACCCGATTTTTTACATTGGAACCAATGTTAAATGGTCCCTGAGACCCTCCACTGTTAACGCCACGATCAACGTGAACCCGAAGCGTGGCGAGCGCAGCGGTACGCGTCCTCCGACCTTTTCATTCCCCCACTATCCACGTCGGCGTGGAGTCGATATTATATAGTGTGTGCGAGCGCAGCGAGCCACCGAGCCTGAAGCGTGGCGAGCGCAACGAGCCTCGCGAGGGGACGCGCATTACGCGTCCCCTGTGCTCGCCACACTATATAATATCAACTCCAAGCCGACGTGGATAGTGGGGGTATGAAAAGGTCAGCGGACGCGTACCGCCGCCGCTCGCCACGCTTCGGGTTGGCGTTCATCGTGGGGTTGCGTTAACAATGGGGGGGCATTACCCATCAGGATGGGTATACAATCAAAAATTGGGTATGGGGGGCCATTTAATATTGGTTCCTATGTAAAATCGGGTCCATCGCATTGGTCACATTGTATACCATTATAATGGCATACAATGGACCTGATTTTACATAGGAATTTAACATTACATACAATGCTTACAATGTAAAATCGGGTCGGTCGCATCGCATGCCATTATAATGGCATGCGATGGACCCGATTTTACATTTGTCGGGAAACCTCAAAAAAGCCCGAAATCGGGTCGGTCGGGTCCCATCGCATACCTTAAGTTAAGGTATGCAATGGACCTGATGGGCGCCGTGCTAGGAAACAAGTACCAAAATTGTATTCGTTGTCAGCACAAATATACACATATATATATATATATATATATATATATATATATCTCCACTTCCCAAATGTGGTTCAGCACCCTTTACTCAATTGATAGTCCATATGTCATTTCTCCAAGATAACAATTTATTAAAATCTTCAAAGTTTGATTGACCGTCTGGCCGTACAACAGAATCCCTGTTGTTGATTCTGTTGTACGGCCAGACGGTCAATCAAACTTTGAAGATTTTAATAAATTGTTATCTTGGAGAAATGACGTATGGACTATCAATTGAGTAAAGGGCGCTGAACCACATTTGGGAAGTGTATGTTGTATGTAAGTTACCCGGCACTCGGTTAACATTGTGGTATAGCAGCCTCAGTATATATTGTTAAAAGAAAGTTCTTCTGTTTGATATTGTTAAGCGCGTCGTGGAGTATTGTGTTATCTATTTGTGTGGTGGGTTACTCTATAACGCAGCTGAACATCATGCCCTTATTCAAGGACAGGACCAGTCGGTCTCAAAAGTATAAAATTATTTTTAGTGAAGAGTCAGAACAAATGGAAGCTAGTGGTGGTGGTGAAGTAGACTATTATAATGTCTTGAATAATATGGAAAGACTAACTGTAAAGGAGTTGAAATGTTGGTACGACTTAGTGACACTCAAAAAATACATAGAGGTAGGCAGAGTACCTAGGGGATTAAGGTTGAGTAAAACACCTACCCTCATGTCCCAAAATGAAGACTTCCTATCAAATTGGAATAAGGTTTTGAAAGACTGTAGTCTTAAATTAATTAATCTAATTATTATTGAGAGGAAAAAATAATTATCCGTACTAGAGGATCAGATCAATTCATTGGAAAAATCCTTGATCAAATTTGAAAATAACGATGAATATAGGAGAGATGTAGAAGATTTACAAAGTAAATTGGACAAACTAGAGGATGAAATTGTTATGAGAAAACAAAAGAATTTTCTTAGGGACAAAATTGATTACCAGACAGGAAAGATCCATGATTGGACCTCTACCAACCCACAGAGGTTTGAACATAAGGAAAGGAAGTATTCCTATCGCAAGGAAAGGAACATGAGAAGATCTGATAATGACGTGTTCACTAGGGCACAGCAGCCAGTCTATAGAAATGAAAGGTATTATTCCCAATCAAGGAATTATCACCGCAAACAATCCCCCAATTACAGAGGAAGAAGAAATGTATCCAGTGGAAACAATTCCCCCCCCCCCCCTATAATAGGGATTATCAACAACCTCGCCATAGGCAGTATAGGTCACACTCACCTAATCAAGGACATCCTTCCTCTTTTTTAGGGGATCGAAGAAAAGTAGGCTTCAGGAGCATACAGGAGAAAGAACAATTACAAGTGAGATTAGATTCTCCTCAGGGTACAAAACGATTCCTAAGAGAAGAGGCTGCAGAGGAGGGAGAAAATTCTCCCAACAAGAAAAAAAGAAACAGCCAATCACAGAAAGAGAGAACGGAAGCAACTACATCAATATTTCCCAGAAGAACCTTTCTGAGCACGAAGCAGCACTACTGAATAAAGGATTAAAGTTCGCTCCAAATCAACATCTGGAAAAATTTGATTTATTTGTGGACCTCAACAAATATGTTAGAGGTTTAACACTAAAAAGACACTTCTTAAAAAACCCTCCTAACACCAATCAAGATAATTTGACTCTAAAGAAACCAATTGTAGCCCCTCCCTCTAAATATTATCCTGTTGAGTCCAGAGGAAGCCACATAGAATTGTTCTATGAATCTGTACGCAATGACTTTAGGAAGATAAAACCTAAAAATTCATATAGATCAAACTTGGACCCCCAAGAACAAAACGCACTAAAACAACTAAAAAAAGGACAACGAGGTGGTCATTAGGTTGGCGGATAAAGGAGGCGCGGTTGTCATCCAAGATAAATCTAAATATTTGGAGGAAGCTTACAGGCTTATAGACGATGAAAGGACATACACTAAATTAGACTCAGATCCTACAGTACTGTATAATAACCAACTCCTGACCCTGTTGAAGGAAGCTAATGCCAGGAACATAATCTGTAAAGAAGAGTTTCTGTATATGTATACAGCAAAACCCAAAATTCCTGTGTTCTATCACCTCCCGAAGGTGCACAAAAAAAGAGAAAGTCCACCACGGAGACCAATTGTTGCTGGAGTAAACTCCCTTTCTTCAAACCGATCACACTTTTTGGACTTAAAACTCCAAAAATATGTGAAATGTCAAAAGTCACATCTAAAGGATTCGACACAATTGTTACGAGAAATAGAGGGAATGGGATGGAACCCCTCCTACAGATGGATCACAATCGATGTCCAGTCGCTTTACACTTGTATACCACATGAGAAGGGTGTAAATGCAGCAGAAAAAGTCATGGGAAAGGATGAAGACATCTCAGAAGATGAAAGTAAGTTCATCCTGGAAGGCATTAGGTTCATATTGAACCACAATTATTTTGAGTTCAACGACACCTTCTATGCACAACAGTGTGGAACCGCGATGGGGACTAAATATGCCCCATCGTATGCAAACATTTACATGAACTATTGGGAAACACAACATCTGTACCAGGATATTGGCTATAAATTTCCAAATATAGTGTATTATAAACAGTACATAGACAATTTAATTATGATCTGGAATGGCAATGCAGAGAGTATAGAAAAGTTCATGGAGGAATTACAGAAGAATGAATACAACTTGAAGTTCACCTATAAACAAAATGAGGAAGAGATCGAATATTTGGACCTTATAGTAAGAGCAGAGAAGGAAGGGAATATTTCTTCCAGAACTTTCTTTAAGCCCACGGACGCCAATAGTTTCATTCCTATGAATAGCTGTCATCAGAAGAAGTGGAAAACAGCTGTCCCTTTCTCCCAATTCGTGCGCATACGGAAAAACTGTAATTCACTGGACAACTACTGGGAGCAATCCTCCCAATTGAAAGAGAAATTCCTGGAGAAGGGCTATGAGAATGTCCAGTTAAAACAAGATCAAGGGCCTTATTCTAATCCACTCTTTCTGACAAAATCCTTCTTAGATGGGCAAAACCATGTGCACTGCAGGTGGGGCAGATGTTACTTGTGCAGAGATAATTAGATTTGGGTGGGGTTTTACTTCAAAGTGAGATCTATATTGCAGTGTAAAAATAAAACAGTCAGTATTTACCCTGCACAGAAACAAAATAACTCACCCAAATCTAATTCTCTCTGCACATGTTACATCTGCCCCCCCTGCAGTGCACATGGTTTTGTCCGTCTAAGAAGGATTTTGTCAGAAAGAGTGGATTAGAATAACCCCCCAAGTTAGAGCAGCAGAACTACCAAGAGCACCATTGCTACAGGAAAAGATAAAGAAGGACAATTCCATCTTCCTCAACTCGAAACCCTTCATAACCAAGTATAACCAGGAGCACCAAAGCATACGGAAGGTTTTGGATACCAATTGGCATTTGTTATTAAAAGATCCTATCCTAGGCCCCCATCTACCAAAAAAACCACCAGTAGTCTTTAGGAGGGCCAATACTTTGAAGAATATGCTGGCCCAGAGCAAATTAAAATCACAGAAGTAGAGAATTGTCCCCCCTACACAGCAACTCTTAAGGAAGCGATCAGGGTTATATCCATGCAACCATTGCATCTGTTGCAAACATGTAGAACGAAAAGATTATAAATGGCTAAACACCAACTTTGAAAAACTACCACAATGTAATGACATTCTGACCTGTGAGTCTACATATATAGTGTACATGTTGAAATGCACTTGTAATATGATCTATGTGGGAAGAACAAAAAGGAGCCTAAAAATGCGAATCCAAGAACATCTACGTAACATAAAAAATAAGATACAAAATCACAGTGTCCCACGTCATTTTGAGAAGGAGCACAATTCCAATATCAAAGACTTAAACTTCTTAGCTCTGGAACATGTTAAAACAGACCCAAGAGGGGGAGATAGGGATCTAACTTTGGCCAGACGAGAGGCTTTTTGGATTTTTGCTTTAGACTGCCAGGTACCCAAAGGATTAAATGAAACGACAGAGATCACCTCCTTCCTATAAAGATTTTTTGGTTCAGTTTATATTTTATAATAATAAGGATAGGTGAGGTGAGGTAGTGCATCATTAGGAGACTTTTTTAGAAGTTATATTCTACATTTGGCCCAATAATGTATTCATACATATGAAATCTAATTAGAAGATATAAGGGATACATTATGTATATAGTATAAGTCAAATGGTTAACCCTGTATGATACCCACTTTTCATTGTAATAGCATAAGATAAACATTGTTGCAATATTGATGTAAAGTCTTACGGCATCATTTTGGTGTATAAATTAATAGGTAATATTTGGCTGGTGATATTATTGTATAAATCAGAAGAATACTAAGTGGTGTGGCACATTGCAAGTCTATACCTATGAAAGCAGAGCGGAAATAAAATACCATTATCATAAACTTGTTCCTATTAAATTATAACTATAAGTCCGGGGCTCCCAAAATGGCGGCCAGTTGTACCACACATTGGAACGCAGGCTGGAAATAACAGCAGTATAGTATAAAGAGGTATGAGCGGAAGCAGGCTTGTTCCCATTGTGACAGCCAGCTGAACTGCACTTCTGGCGGGTGATGGAACGCAAGCCGGAAGTAGCGGCAGCAGGCACACGGAGCGGGTGTTTAAGGTCAGCAGGACCTTACAACATGATCAGTGGGGAGCAGTCTGTCCCACTGCCACCAATGGATATATATCTATTAATAAGGCGGACAAGAAGAGATTGTGTGAGTACTGGTCCCAACCTAATATCGGTCATTACAAAAACCGCTAAGGATTATGGGATCCCCAATCATAAGTATAACTAATCAAATAAGGACCGTTTTGGACCAACAATAGGCCATATCCTAAAGTTAATATAAGATTAAATTACACTATATTCTTTTTACACTACATATTTATCTATATTTTTTCAAATGTACTTATTTTTTTATTTTTTATATAAAAATTTTTTTTATTTTTTATATAGAGTAAAACTTAACAGGGACAAGGTGGGTCTCAAACCTGTGACGCCTTGCTTCCCAGGCACAGGCATTAGCACTGTGCCACAGTGCCTGCCCAGGGTGCCGGACGGCTCCCCGACAGTCGGGATTCCGACAGTCATTCCTCCGACGTCGGAATCCCGACTGCTCCCTCGTGGGGGTCCATGACCCCCATAGAGGGAGAATAAAATAGGTGGCGAGCGCAGCTCGCCACCGTGCCCGCAGCGTGGCGAGCGCAGCAAGCCCACAAGGGGCTTCATTGCGCTCCCCACGCTGTGCAGTCGGGATTCCGACGTCTGACTAATGACTGTCGGAATCCCGACTGTCTGGCTACTATACCACACCCCCTGTCCAAACGACACTTTATTCTTAAAAAGAGCAACTAGAGTTTTATAGCCCAGTAGCATTGACAGGAAAAAGAAGAAAAAGGGGGGGAAAAAAATAGACCTACAGTATCAGGTCACACAAGGAAATGAGGTCACTCCTACTTCCCCTATATAAAGGGATCAGGCAATACATTCATTCATTCTACTCTCCTTCCTTGCGAAGTGGTTCTATGTATATATATATATATATATATATTCTCCATGTGCTACAAGCCACGTTGCACATAACACATTCAGTGCCTAGGTAGCTCAAAGCATCTTAACGTGCAACATTTCCGTGACAACACATTATATTCACAAAATGGTGCAATAAGACCCACAAGCAGCTTCTGCTGATGAAAATGATATCCAGCATATCTATAGTCTGTGTGGGACCGCGGCTGTTTCAGCATACAAAATGCTATGATGCAGTGTTTTACTAGAAAACTGTGCCTTATTTACAGCATCTTGGGAATAAGATGCACTGTAATGGAAAAGGCCTTGTGTAAAGATTCAGGGGCAGATTTATTAAGCTGGGTGAAGTGATAAAATGTCTGGTTTTTATCACCGGCCAATCAGCTCCTACCTTTGAAGGTACAGGCTTATTTTGAAAAATGACAGGTAGGAGCTGATTGGCCGGTGATAAAAACCAGACAGTTTATCACTTCACCGAGCTTAATAAATCTACCCCTCAGTGCTTTACCGTCAGGTCATAGCATGGGGCGACAAGCAGGGCTGTTAAAGAAACAATGAGGCCAGATGTATGTGGATGCATACAGAAGCTGTACAACTCCCAGAATCACCATCTCGAACAAGCCCTTTGTGGTCAAAGATGCAACAATTGGAATGCACAATCAACATTCTGAGCAACCCTCTAGTCATGCATGGCTGCTGAAAGAACATGACTGCATTTGAGCAGCCATTCCCCTGTTACCTCCCTCAAGCAAGTCCTGATTGTCCGTCACTCCAAACGATTCCTACTGGAACATGTGCAGTGGCTTATATGCATGTGTTGCGGCAAAAGAATCATTGCAAAAAAAATTTGACATTGCATACAAAGGCACTGTGACATCATTTTGCATAACACAAACTTATTTATACCTTAGTTAAATAATAAAGACTAGGTCAAAATATTATTGAGCGAAGGGAGAATGAAAAACTCTCTCACCGGTTGCAAACAGTCACTTGGGTTGATCGTTAAGGATTCATTCTGTACTGTATTTTGCTGGGTAACCGTATCTTCTTTCTTCCTTTCTTTCTGTCCAGCTTCATCTTCATCAAAGTCATCAGGGCTCTATACAAGTAGAAAAAAACGTGTTACAGGTTGTAATTGTGCTAATTTGTAGAAAACTAATTTATATACAAGAGGGTTAACCATACTCTAGAGCAGTAGTTCTCAAACTTGGACCTCACACAGGTTACATTTTCCAGGTCACCCTACAGGTGCACTTATTACTCACTGACACACTTTACAAGATCCACAGGTGGAGCTAATTATTTCACTTGTGACGTTGTGTGGAGACATGGAAAACATGTACTGTTGGGGGTACTTGAAGACCAAGATTGAGAACCACTGTTCTAGCACCTCGAAAATATATATTTTTCGGTACTTGTTTCCTAGCACGGCACCCACAATTTTAAGTCGTATGGCATCTTATGCATTGTATCGTATCACATCGCATGCCATATAGCCGCATGCGATGCGATTTAAGCACCCTATATTTTTTAATTGTATAAGCACCTAATAGGTGCTTACAATGTTAAATGCACCCCCACGCCACCCCCACTATCAACGCCAACCCGAAGCGTGGCGAGCGCAGCGGTACGTGTCCTCCGACCTTTTCATACCCCCAGTATCCACGTCGGCGCGGAGTTGATTTTATATAGTGTGGCGAGCGCAGCGAGCCACCGAGCCCAAAGCGTGGCGAGCCCCGCGAGGGGACGCGTATTACTTTACATGTATTCCGCGTCCCCTCGCCACGCTTCGGGCTCGGTGGCTCGCCACACTATCTAAAATCAACTTCACGCCAACGTGGATAGTGGAGGTATGAAAAGGTCGGAGGATGCGTACCGAGTGGGGGTGGCGTGGGGGTGCTTTTAACATTATACAATTAATTATATTATACAATTAACAATCTTAATTATACAATTAATAATATTATAGGGGGCCCATTTAACATTGAAAACACCCATTGTATGCCTTATGGTATGCAATGCGATGGGCGCCGTGCTAGGAAACAAGTGCAGGGCCATCTGAATATATCAGCTAATGGGGCAGATGTATTAAGCTTTAACAAGAGATAAATCCAAGGGTGATAAGGAGAGATAAACGTCCAGCCAATCACCTGCTAACTGCCATGTTACAGCCTGTGTTTGAAAAAAGTCAGTAAGGAGCTGATTGGCTGGACGTTTATCTCTCCTTATCACCCTTGCATTTATCTCTTGTTAAGGCTTAATACATCTGCCCCATAGTGTACCTAGCTTCAGGGCCAGATACATCTAAAGAAGGTAAATAATTTTGTTTAATTTTTTTCATAAATACAAAAAGTAACTTTTTAAAGTTACTCAAAATGCATTGCATTTATTGTGGAATTGCTCGATAGGATGGTGTTATGTCTACCTAAAGTCCTGTGTAGCATGGCTTTTTATGTTTGCGGATGTGCAGTCTACATAGCAGCACATCACTTGTTTTTGTGACCACTCATATGTGCAAATAATGTATCGTATCAGCACTGGGATTAATTAATAAGATATAAGGGACACAGGTCACTAGAGAGTCAGTTACAGCAAGACCCCTCTGGTGAATTAATTATTCATACTTTGTTCTGGTCTGACATTCAGCATTGGTGTAATAGCAGAAGTCACTATTTACTGTGAAAACAAAAACTTTTGATACATCTCTCTTACATATACATATACCATACTATTAAGCCTGCTCGAAGCGAATACTACAAAAGCTAGTCAGCTACCTTGTAATTGCCTCTGTGTTTGTACATGTGTGAGAGAGAAAGATGTAGCTTCACTAGCTATCAGATGGCAGTGTTTCGGAGACACACAGACACTAGATAGATAGATAGATAGATAGATAGATAGATAGATAGATAGATAGATAGATAGATAGATAGATAGATAGATAGATAGATAGATAGATGGTTGCCCTTCCTTGGTAACTCGAAGAAACAAACATAGAAAACATACATTTGCAGTCAGAAATTATACATTAGCAACAGTGTCAGTAAGTTGGTATTTTGCTAAAAGCATATGCTTAACCCTTTGATTGCGAACGTCTGAGAGATGTACACAATATTCGCTAAAAATGCCAGCATCGCTCACCTTTATTATATAAATTCAAATAAATGTTGTGTAAAAAAAAAAAAAAAAACCAGTGTATTTCCTATATAAAAGGTAAACATTACAGGTCATTATGATGAATACAAATGATTGCTTGCCAATTTACACACCTATTTTGACAAATTAACTTGGCACTTAAAGGGTTAATGACTTTCCTAACACTAAGTTTGAACTAGGTACTAAACATGAGCACTAGCTCCCTAATTAACAGATATACACTCAAATGACTTAAAGCACACTTGGGGCCTGATTCAGACCTATGCACTGCATATTCATGCATGCGCAAACCCCAACAATTGGCCAGGGTAGCGAATATAGCCCACACTGAGCTGGTCTAAATTGCCCCCTTAGTGCATAGTATATGCATACAGTACATGAAGGTGCATGTTCACACAGTAATGCTGCCCCTTAATAATTATGCCACAGTGTCTATTCGTTGTGAGGGGTTATTCCTCCCTGCCACACTTCCAAGGCCTGCGTGCTATTAAATGGTCCTCCCAAAAAGACCACATCATTTTAGAAATGTGGAATGGTTAGAAGTTTATGAAGAGCAGTTGATAATGTAGTTAATGTCATTTTAGCATGTTAGTATTTATAAATTGGCAAACAATATTCGCATTGCTGTACAGTGAATATGTAATCAGTCCCTGTTCAAACTAAGTTTACAAACTAAGGGCCTGATTCTGAGTTTTGCTTTCCTACAAATAGAATCCAGTTTTCTAGGAAGGTAGAGCCAAGGTTCTAACAACAAAAAGACTGAAAAGTCCCAAGGCGCTACCAGTCCTTGCAGCCGTAACTCCAAAACGAGGACCACTGGGTAATCCTCCTGTGCAAATCTTCCAAAACAAATAGGAATTCCTGGCGCTGGACTTGTATGTTCAAATACTGATAATTTTCTCATGCAAATATGGAGACAAGAGAAAACATGTGTATAAATAACACAATTTCAATTTAACAGAATGGGTGGGGTAGGGTTGACCCAAAAAATGAAGTCGTACCACGACTCACACTTTGTGTGCGGTTACAGGTATGTAACGGTTTCTTTAAGGTCCACCAACGTGTTAAACAGAGAGGTAATACCAAAAGAAGGGGGAAATCACAGGTGCATACCGTACTCAACTGATTAAACAGGAGTTAGAAACGTATAAAGGTTTCTTTTATACCAAGGATCCCATTCACATAATTATGTAACAATGAAGGCACTTCGTACCATACTCACAAGAAGTACTGGTACCATAAACACATAAAGGTATCTTGTTGGGGGACTGGTGGGTGGCGAGTTTCCACTGGTGAGATCCCCACGTAGCAGCAAGTGTACCCAAAAATAAAGGGATGACCAGTCTCAGTAACAAGATTTATTTTTAAAAAAGCTGTAATCGTGGCCCATTGGCCAAGGGCACGGTACAGAATAAAAGGTAAATGTACAACCAAATGAACATTAAAATCACAAAAACTCACTTGACATCCAACATGTTTCGGCGGGCTCTGCCGCCTTTTTCAAGGATAGTCAGTGAGTGAGACTTACAGAGTTTTTGTAGCAGTATGGAGGAACCGTTTCCGGGTCAAAGTGCACGTGTCTAAAGTTGTATAAATGACACCTTTAGAGTGCCATGGGCGGCCTGCAGCATATGCTAGCTGGCCAGACAGTGAAATTAAATAATGTGAGCGCTTTCTCAATGTGTCTGGACAATTAAAAAAGGATAAATGAGTCCACGGGCGATGGTTTCCGGTAGGTGGAACGCATCCCCGGAAGTGTAATGAGGTATTTGGAACGCATACCCGACTAATGCGCCGGGTTATGCGTCCGCACGTCAAATGACGTTTGGACAATGCCTTCCGGCATGTGAAGCGCAAATCAGGGCGTGGAAAGCCGGCATCCGGTAGTTGAAACGCATATCCGGATGACAAGTGTCGAGGCTCTGACGCGCCACCGGCTTGGACTGTTAAAGTGAACTAGGTGAAACGCAGGAGATGACGTATGCGTTTCATTATATAGGAAGTGAAGTGGCATAATCAATTCACGTGAGTGAAACGCAAAGCTAACGCCTGCGTTTCACTAAAAGTGCAATAGAAGTGTAATTAATTATTATAAAGTGCGCATGTGCATAAATAATATAGAGCTATAGGTGAACAGGTTCCTCCATTTACAATATAATTCATATGCATACATAACAACAAAATGTAATGATAAAACCATTCTTAAAAAAAAACATCTCTAAAAACATTTTAAAAAACAAAATATCACGACAATAAAACAACAGAGAAAGGCATAAAATATATCATAATGAGAATAATTTTTTAGACAGGAACCATCAAACATGGAGAATCAATTAGTTGTAACACCCACCCCTGAAAACCCTATTTTATATAGGAGGATTAGAAGGGGTAAAAGAGGGGGTACACGCAAAAGAGTTAGAAAGAAAAGGGGTTCTACTAAAATCTCTCCCCCTAATTCAGAGGACCATGTTACTAAAATTTATAATTTAAGTGACCACATTTTATCTGAGGGGGAAACCAAAGTATTACAAAAAGGTTTAAAATATGCACCCAGTAACTCAATAAATTTTTTTGATCTTTATTTGGATGTAAATAAGTTTATTAGGAAGATCACCCTCAAAAAATTCTTCCTAGACAAAAATCTGGAGACCACTGATCGGACTATCAATCCCTTCAAAAAACCTTCCACGTTCAACCCTCAATACGTTAAAGGTTGCTTTATTGAGTCATTTCAGAAAATGGTCAATAATGAGTTAAAAATACTAAAAGATAACCTCCCGTCACTTAAACATAATCTGACCACTGAAGAAAGAGATGCTATAGACAGCCTGAAAGGGAATTTGAACATAATTATTAAGCCCGCCGATAAAGGCGGGGCAGTAGTTGTTCTAAATAAATCAATGTATACAGCCGAAGTAGCCCGACAACTAAATGATGGGATCACTTACAAAAAATTGAAGACAGACCCCTCCCACAAAATTCTTGCTAGTCTAAAAAGCTTGATTGATGGTTTTGTTAACTCTGGAACCCTAAATAGTGAAACTGCTGAATTTTTGGTAAGGGAAGACTACTCCATCCCTGTGCTATATCTTTTACCAAAGATTCATAAAAATGCTCAGAATCCCCCAGGGCGACCAATTGTCGCGGGTACCAATAGTATCACGGCAAATTTATCATATTTTATAGATCACCATCTCCAACCAGTGGTTCTGACCAATAGGTCTCATTTAAAAGACACAAAGGATGTACTCAATAAAATCGGAGCAGTGAAATGGGATGAAGAATGCTTCTTAATTACCGCAGACGTCACATCCTTATACACCATCATTAGGCATGTTGATGGAATACAAGCGGTAAAATTGTCCCTCCAGGAAACTAATATCAACCCTGATTTACAAAACCTACTTATACAAGGTATAGAATTTATCCTTATGAATAATTATTTTAATTTCAACGGCACTTTTTTTAATCAGGAGGTTGGTACAGCCATGGGGACCAGGTTTGCCCCCAGTTATGCCAACATGTTCATGGCCAGATGGGAAAACCTAATGGTATGGCATGGGCATGACTGGGAGGCAAATCTGGTCCAGTGGTGGAGGTATATAGACAATGTATTGTTTATATGGAGAGGCTTGGAGACAGAACTTAAGAAGTTTTGTGAATACCTTAACTTGAACCCGTTCAATATCCATTTGACCTTCAATATTAGTAAAAATGAGGTGAACTTCCTTGATCTCAGGATATTTATAGAAAATAGTAAGATAGAAACATCAGTCTACTACAAACCCTCAGATTCTAATTCATACATTAACCCTTCTAGCAATCATCACAAGAAGTGGATTTCAAACATCCCTAAGGGACAGTTCGTACGTTTGAAACGTAATTGTTCCAATGATATTAATTTCGAGGAGAGTGCCGTTAGAATGAAGGACAAATTCATTAATAAAGGGTATAATCCAACACTTGTTGAGGGGGCTCTAGAGGAGACCAGATTGCTCCCTAGAGAAGATCTTCTTAAGAATAAACCCATCACTACAACCGACACCAATAACTATACTATAGCGTTTAGCACACAATACAATGCTTACCATAGATCCATCGAGCATATTATCAGAAAAAATTGGAGAGTGTTGTTAGAAGATCCGGCCCTCACCAGCATTTTACCACAGAACCCAAAATTCATTTATAGAAGGGCGGCTAGCCTTAAAGATCAATTGGTTAGTAGTGCATTCATGGAAAGGGGGACCATGTCAACACGCAACAATGGGTTCCACAGATGTGGAGATTGTGCCATGTGCAAATCCCACTCCTCTGTGGTTAGAAAATTTACAGAGATCAAACTCAATAACATCACTATTAAACCCAAACAGTTCATCACATGTAACTCGAATTACGTAATTTACGCGATCCGGTGTTCATGTGATAAACTTTATGTCGGCAAAACGAAAAGAAATTTAAAAGTCCGACTTGCCGAACATGTGCGAAACATCAAAAAAGGTTTTAAAGATCACCCCTTCTCCTTACACTTTTCGGAAATCCATGACAGCTCTGTGAAATCCATCACAGGATTTTGGGGGTTGGAGGCCGTTAAGGGTAATTGGAGAAACAATAACAGAGACGTTAGACTGGCACAAACGGATGAGGTGGATATTTAATTTATCCACCCTAGCTCCATTGAGTTTAAAACATGAGTTTGAATTAAAATGGTTTTTATGATATATTTTATGCCTTTCTCTGTTGTTTTATTGTCGTGATATTTTGTTTTTTAAAATGTTTTTAGAGATGTTTTTTTTTAAGAATGGTTTTATCATTACATTTTGTTGTTATGTATGCATATGAATTATATTGTAAATGGAGGAACCTGTTCACCTATAGCTCTATATTATTTATGCACATGCGCACTTTATAATAATTACACTTCTATTGCACATTTAGTGATACGCAGGCGTTAGCTTTGCGTTTCACTCACGTGAATTGATTATGCCACTTCACTTCCTATATAATGAAACGCATACGTCATCTCCTGCGTATTACCTAGTTCACTTTAACAGTCCAAGCCGGTGGCGCGTCAGAGCCTCGACACTTGTCATCCGGATATGCGTTTCAACTACCGGATGCCGGCTTTCCACGCCCTGATTTGCGCTTCACATGCCGGAAGGCATTGTCCAAACGTCATTTGACGTGCGGACGCATAACCCGGCGCATTAGTCGGGTATGCGTTCCAAATACCTCATTACACTTCCGGGGATGCGTTCCACCTACCGGAAACCATCGCCCGTGGACTCATTTATCCTTTTTTAATTGTCCAGACACATTGAGAAAGCGCTCACATTATTTAATTTCACTGTCTGGCCAGCTAGCATATGCTGCAGGCCGCCCATGGCACTCTAAAGGTGTCATTTATACAACTTTAGACACGTGCACTTTGACCCGGAAACGGTTCCTCCATACTGCTACAAAAACTCTGTAAGTCTCACTCACTGACTATCCTTGAAAAAGGCGGCAGAGCCCGCCGAAACATGTTGGATGTCAAGTGAGTTTTTGTGATTTTAACGTTCATTTGGTTGTACATTTACCTTTTATTCTGTACCGTGCCCTTGGCCAATGGGCCACGATTACAGCTTTTTTAAAAATAAATCTTGTTACTGAGACTGGTCATCCCTTTATTTTTGGGTACACTTGCTGCTACGTGGGGATCTCACCAGTGGAAACTCGCCACCCACCAGTCCCCCAACAAGATACCTTTATGTGTTTATGGTACCAGTACTTCTTGTGAGTATGGTACGAAGTGCCTTCATTGTTACATAATTATGTGAATGGGATCCTTGGTATAAAAGAAACCTTTATACGTTTCTAACTCCTGTTTAATCAGTTGAGTACGGTATGCACCTGTGATTTCACCCTTCTTTTGGTATTACCTCTCTGTTTAACACGTTGGTGGACCTTAAAGAAACCGTTACATACCTGTAACCGCACACAAAGTGAGTGTCGTGGTACGACTTCATTTTTTGGGTCAACCCTACCCCACCCATTCTGTTATATTGAAATTGTGTTATTTATACACATGTTTTCTCTTGTCTCCATATTTGCATGAGAAAATTATCAGTATTTGAACATACAAGTCCAGCGCCAGGAATTCCTATTTGTTTTGGAAGAGCCAAGGTTCTGCTTGCCACCAAGCAGAATTGCTGGCCTCGCAACCATGATTCCATTGGCCAGCTGGTTAGGATGTTGGATCCCAGCTTAGAATGTTGGTCGCAATGCTGGAATCGCAGCTACATGCAGAAGGTGTACCTCCTACAGATACTGACTCTGAATTTCTCACAGACATAGGGTGATGGGGAGAGGGTAACGGATAGGCAGAGAGTGACAGCAAGAGGGTGGCGGGGAGAGAGTAACAAGGATAGGCAGTGAGTGGCGGGGAGAGGGTGATGAAGAGAGGGTTGTGAAGAGTCTGAGAGTGATGGAGAGAGGGTGATGGGGAGAGGATAACAGGGAGAGTGTAAAGGTGAGGAGCAGAGGATGACCGGGATGCCTGATTTAGTGTCCACCATTATCCATATAGGTGAAGCAGCCTTGCAGTAGGGAGATTGCTGGGTGGGGGAATGGGCAGTAGGACGGACATCTTATCTTCCTGTGAAAGCAGTGGAGGACTAGTGGCAGAGACAGGTAGCAGCCAACTGTGATGCTATTATCACACAATGACAAGCAGTCAACAAGATTAACTACATGACCCAGTCCCAGTGCTCCCTGGCTCCCCAATCACCATTTACAGCAGGTCCCCAGGTTACATTGGTCATTCCCCACTGGGAAGGAGGAGGCCATAGAGGGGCGTTGCAGATGGGAGGGGGTGGGAGAAGGTGGCAGGTGCGTGGAGGCCGCAGGGACCACAGTGCTGTATCCGGATCCCACAGCGGTGGTGATAAGTCCATCTCATGTCACACATGCCGCCTTTGGTGTGTCCTGCCTGGGGAGGTCTCATCTTCATGCCAGGGTATTAGGTGATTCACATGGCCAAGGGGACCCAGTCAGTAGGAAATGTTCAACCCCAGAGTGTGGCTTAGGCTTTCTTTTTAGACAGCTGCAAGCCATGGCCTGCAGACAGCAAGTGCTGGAGATGGACTGGGGCGCTCAGTGCGTCCTATTACTTTTTCGACTCCCACTGGATCCACCCTCCCTACGCCTCTGGGGAAAGGTACTGTAACTGCATTAGAATAAATTTGCAGGGGCAACTGCAGCAAAAGACAAAGGGAAGGCTGCGACCGTTTGTAACAGTATTAAAAACTATGAGGAGGGATCTCGCCACTCTCTACAGACCCTGATCCTAAACAGACTCCGCCTCTAACAGGGCTACGTCCAAAATTCCCAGGTGGGTGTTCTATCACAACCCCCCCCCCCCTCCCATCTCCTATATTTAAATTTCCTAACACTTCTGTAGCACTGGTTGTTATATTCGTGTGATCACTGGACTACTAAGAAGGGTATTCAATCATTGCCGCTTTTTTTGCCAGGTGAAAAAAACGACAATGATTCACCAATCAGTATTCAATCATGGGCCCATTCTGCCCTTTTGTAAGTTCATTTTCGCCCAAGTGGTTTCATTTTTTGTGGGGCCAATTGGCTAACACAGACCCAAAACCAGGGGAAAACAGCAGCGAATTTGCAAAAAAACGTGGATCCGCTTCAAATTTACCAATCGACATGGTCTTCAGCCATGCCAAATCAGAACAGAGATTGAATAGAGTGAATCTAATTGCATTGGCACTAAATCCACTAAATTGTCAAATTTGTGGCAGTTTTCAGCGATCCACAGCCACATTAATTAGGTGCGTGCGGTATTTCTGCCTGTCACAGCACGGACCATGTAATGGTTAGCATTGCTGCCTCCCAGCACGGAGGACATGGGTTTGATTCCCACCATGGCCCTGTGTGGGGTTTGTATATTCTCCCCACACTTGCTTGGCTTTCCTCCAAGTGCTTCGGTTTCCTCCTACAATCCCAAAATTTCCAATATACCTGTAGGCATTTTGTCTCCCAACAAAAATTGAACCCTAGAATTAATGTGTGCGTGTACATGTGGTAGGGAATATAGATTGTAAGCATCACTGGGGCAGGGACTGATGTGAATGTTCAAATATTCTCTGTAAAGTGCTGCGGAATATGTATGTGCTATATAAATAACTGGTAATAATACGCTGCTGGGAGGGGAAACAGTGATGTGTTTTATGCTGAAAAGCATCTGTGACAGTGCCCCTGTTCGGTGTGGTGCAAGATGGCGTACCTTAATCTGGAGCTGGTGACGGCGGCGGCTTCTGGATTCTTTGCGGCTTCTGCTGGAGAACCTGTGGCAGGGAACGGCACAACCCAAGGGACCCACAAAAGACAACGCTACTTCGGTTAGCAGCGACAAATATTTATTAAAGGAAAACAACTGCACTAGTCGCTGTGATATACTCGTACACATATGCAAACATCAATAAGAAAGATAAAAAAACACAAAGACAATGACATCAAAGAGAGCAATATTAAAGACAATAATATGACATCACTAGAATACTATACCGCACATATAACACAATACTGCACATATAACACTATACTGCACATACAACACTATACTGAACTATAGTCCCTGGTGCAAGGAAAACAGTCAATGAAGAAACGGTCCCACGCAGGAAGATCCTCACAAGTACAAGGGTAGGCCCTACCTTAGTGTGCACACTACTATATAAAGGCCAGAAAATATTAATGGTCCCCTATAGCGGGGTACAGGCGAGTCCCTGTTACCTAGGGCAACTCCCTGCTAGACATACAACACAGGCTGTAGATATAGGCTTGGCAGTGGTGGCAAATCTGGCATGCAGCCAGAGGGGCGTTGCAGGTGTCTCTGGGCTGGTAATGTCGCAGGGTGATCAGAACCCCAATAACAGTTGTCCCCTATGCAGTGGAGAGCCACTTCAATAGCTGGGTAAAGTGGGCCAATGTGGGGTGCAGGCCAGCCTGGGGGTAGGGGAGCTCCTGTACCTTAACTCTCAGCTGCAGATGCCAGCTCCTCAGGGTCTCTCACTCCTCTCTGGGTCTCACTCTGCCTGGCACCTATCAGCAGCACCTGATCTCCTCTTCAGTGCAGGACAGGGGAACAGCTTCTCCATTCACTGCACACACGCTGCTGGGCTTTCTCCTCTCTCTGCCTGAGCCTCTCTCTGCCTGAGCCTCTCCCTGCTCCAAGCATGTCTTCTCACTCTCTCTCTCTGTGCACAATCTCTGCCTTCTCTCCACTGCAGCAAGTTTTCTCTGTCCCGTTCTGCTGGCTGACCCCTGACCTCTCAGCTTCCTGTCTTCACACACTCCAGGGCAGCCAATCAGGGGAATGTCAGGTTCTCTGCACGTGGATGTGAGCTGGGTCTGTTAACCCCTCACATCCCTGCAGTGTCTATGAAGATGCAGTCTTTCTTAATAGCAGCATTGGCTGCAATTAAACCTTTGGGGCACAGGGGGCATCCGGAGTGGACTGCCACATACCTCCCTGCTGGAAATTTGCCTGTCCGCAGGCAACCTAACCTGGGTCAATAAGTTCCGGTCAAAAGCCTCTCAATGTCCATGACAAGACATTTAACGTTGAGAACGAAAACAGGTGAGTACACATACATTCAACACAAATACAAACTACTGCCTCCCTATCACCTGATATCCAATGTGGGCACCCTGAGTCAACCATCCCTCCGCCACAGGACTCCATCCCTCTGCGGGCCAGCTTCTCCACTGCTGTCAACGGATGGCGCCCACTCTCACGACTTGCACTCAGCTTTAGGCATGTCTCGCCTCTCGATCTTGCCTCTTCGATCGCAGAATCGCCTGCTGTATCTGGAAGGCAAATTCTTCCCCGGAGATGGTCGTGTACTCGCCGTCCGTTACAGGCTTCCCATTGATGAAACAGGTCTCAGCCTTTTCAACTCTCTCTGCTGGTTCTATCTTGGCCTTGGGTTCAGGCAACGGTATAGCTGGTTCCACTTCTGATGGCTCCACGGTCTCTGTCACGACCGTATGGACCACAATTTTGGGGTTTCTCTCTGGTTCAGCCATTCTGGCAGTTCTTGGCCCTAGGTTCGCCGCTCGGTAACCGGCATCATCCATTCTAGGGACGTACTCTCTTGTTGGCTCTGCAAGTTGAGGCCTAGTCACTGCTTGCTGCCTCTGGTGAACTGCCTCACTCCACATGACCGGTTTCTCGCTTGTCCTTGTGATCTCAGGTTCTGGTGGGCGGGGCATCTGTCCTGGTCGAGGGCGTTTGACGCTAACCCTTTCATTCTCGCACTTGATCTCCCTTGGTTCGGCTCTACTTCCACCATGGCTGTACTCTTGCTGATAGTACGGTGGAGGCTCTCGATGGTGTGGATAGTGCTCTGGAGCGCGTCTGTTACGTTGCACTGGTTTGCCATCTGGCCCGGTCACGTTGGCGGCCTTGGTGCCTTTCTTCCCGCTTGTCAATTCGAATTCTACAGCCTCACCGTTGCTCAGGCTCCGGAAGCTATTTTGGGGATCGGCATGCTGAATGGCGGTATAGTGCACATACACGCTACGGCCGGTATCTGCGCGTTTAATGAAGCCATACCCGCGTGGTACATCAAACCACAGGACACGACCTGCAATTCTTCTTGGGCTGGCTCGTGGTCTACCCCTCGACGATATCACACCGGATGCTCTTGCCGTGTTCTGAAACACTGCCGGTGGACCTCCTGTCCTGTGTCTTCTCACGGTCTGTGGGCATACATTGGTTCGGTCAGTGGGTAGTTGTCCTGACCTCCATGGGGGATTCCGCTTCTGTCTGCGCCTTCCGCCACATTCACGTCTCTGTCTTTCCTTTTCATCCTCCGCCCATTCCTGACGCATCTCACGGATCATCCTGGTCATTTCGGTCATCGCTCCGATGATGGCCCCAATCGCGTTCTGATTGGCTTGGGCTGGTGGAGTGGCGGTTCTTCGCATCTCCAGCGGTTCTGTGTACTGCGATCGCCACATCTTGCCGTTCACAGGGGTCTTGTGCAATCCTGTTCGTGACGCCAAGTGTGACAGTGCCCCTGTTCGGTGTGGTGCAAGATGGCGTACCTTAATCTGGAGCTGGTGACGGCGGCGGCTTCTGGATTCTTTGCGGCTTCTGCTGGAGAACCTGTGGCAGGGAACGGCACAACCCAAGGGACCCACAAAAGACAACGCTACTTCGGTTAGCAGCGACAAATATTTATTAAAGGAAAACAACTGCACTAGTCGCTGTGATATACTCGTACACATATGCAAACATCAATAAGAAAGATAAAAAAACACAAAGACAATGACATCAAAGAGAGCAATATTAAAGACAATAATATGACATCACTAGAATACTATACCGCACATATAACACAATACTGCACATATAACACTATACTGCACATACAACACTATACTGAACTATAGTCCCTGGTGCAAGGAAAACAGTCAATGAAGAAACGGTCCCACGCAGGAAGATCCTCACAAGT
This sequence comes from Crinia signifera, assembly GCF_055691185.1. Lineage (NCBI taxonomy): Eukaryota > Metazoa > Chordata > Amphibia > Anura > Myobatrachidae > Crinia > Crinia signifera. The sequence continues at coordinate 140,689,194 of NC_139220.1, forward strand.
ACAAGGGTAGGCCCTACCTTAGTGTGCACACTACTATATAAAGGCCAGAAAATATTAATGGTCCCCTATAGCGGGGTACAGGCGAGTCCCTGTTACCTAGGGCAACTCCCTGCTAGACATACAACACAGGCTGTAGATATAGGCTTGGCAGTGGTGGCAAATCTGGCATGCAGCCAGAGGGGCGTTGCAGGTGTCTCTGGGCTGGTAATGTCGCAGGGTGATCAGAACCCCAATAACAGTTGTCCCCTATGCAGTGGAGAGCCACTTCAATAGCTGGGTAAAGTGGGCCAATGTGGGGTGCAGGCCAGCCTGGGGGTAGGGGAGCTCCTGTACCTTAACTCTCAGCTGCAGATGCCAGCTCCTCAGGGTCTCTCACTCCTCTCTGGGTCTCACTCTGCCTGGCACCTATCAGCAGCACCTGATCTCCTCTTCAGTGCAGGACAGGGGAACAGCTTCTCCATTCACTGCACACACGCTGCTGGGCTTTCTCCTCTCTCTGCCTGAGCCTCTCCCTGCTCCAAGCATGTCTTCTCACTCTCTCTCTCTGTGCACAATCTCTGCCTTCTCTCCACTGCAGCAAGTTTTCTCTGTCCCGTTCTGCTGGCTGACCCCTGACCTCTCAGCTTCCTGTCTTCACACACTCCAGGGCAGCCAATCAGGGGAATGTCAGGTTCTCTGCACGTGGATGTGAGCTGGGTCTGTTAACCCCTCACATCCCTGCAGTGTCTATGAAGATGCAGTCTTTCTTAATAGCAGCATTGGCTGCAATTAAACCTTTGGGGCACAGGGGGCATCCGGAGTGGACTGCCACACATCATTCTGGCATCTCCCCTGACTGGCCTACTTTGCATACTGGTCCCATGCCACGCCCCCTCCTGCCGCTTCAGGTCCCTTGCTGCACTGACCTGGCTTCCTTTTCCCGGTCGGGCAGCCAGAATGTTGGCACGTATGCAAAAAGGAGAGATTTTTCTTATTGAGTATATGTTAATAGAAGTGTTGCTATCCATTTCTGGAAATTAGTAAAATATTGCTAGGATACTAGAATACTGTACATGTGTATACTACTCAAACACTAAACACTGAATCTACAGCTCTATGTAATGCTATAGACAGTTTGTAATGAGACTGAAAGAAGTGCTTCACACTGACTGCTCTACTTTAACAGTATTTGTATTTATGCATGCCTATATAAAGGACGATGAAAGGTTTACATTTTATCGATTCAGTATAAAAGTAAAATGTGCACTGGCTATAAAATCTGTATTTAGTCCCTCAGTTTCTTACAAAATAAACAGAATAATCTTTAAAACAATGCACTGGAACAGACTAACCCTTTGTTGCATACTGTTGCATATTTGCTACATACACATTTACATATACATAAGGTATATGGGTATACTATTACATGGTGTATCAAACTTGCTATATACCCATATAGATAAGGTATATAAGTATACCATTACATGGTGGATCAAATTTGCAACAGCGTTTTTTCAAAACTAATCTTATTTTTTGCCTGTGATTTTTTTCAAACTTTTTATGTGTCATTACAATAAACAAGCAGCATGACAATTTTTAAAAATAAAATAAAAACAATCATGGAACATAAAAAAGAGATTGTGAACCTTAGACTTAATGGCAGCAGCTGCTCTGTGAACATGTTGTATACTACTACTGCAGTTTCTCAAGTCATTGACATGTTAGGTCACATGGGAAACAGAATTGGTGAGAACCTAACAACAAGGTTAAAAATCTCTTACATTTTGCCAAAGCAAACTTTACCCAGAACATCATTTCCTTAAGCTCCAAATGATAAAATAATGACTGACATCATTTGGAAAAAAAATGCAATTATACAAGTACAAAACACAAACCAGAATAACATTTTTATTATAAAGACTTGCAAAACGGCACAATAGGACATTTGCTTTTAAAATAAATTAATTGAAATTTTGTCATTTAATGCAGTATTTACTTATGTGGAAATATATCAGGGTGAAAACTATAAATATGTATAAACGTATAAGCTTATTGTTCTTGGAAAAACATGAGACGCTGTACCAGATAGAGATGGAAAGCATCAAAGACCAGTTGGGTCCATCACTCGTGCGTCTATCCCAAACTTTACAATAATTTACAGATTTATTAAGCCTGGTGAATTGGCTGGTACTTTATCCCTGGTCAATCAGCTCCTAAATGTCAAGTTTGTGTGGGTTTTAAAACTGACAGTTAAGAGCTGATTGCCTGGTGCATTATCCCTGGCCACTTTATCACTTCACCAGGCTTAATAAATGTGCCCCTCAATGCCTTGGCTACAGAGCAACATACAACCAGCCTGTACGCTACTTGAGTGAGTTCACTATTAACCCCTTAAGTGGTGAGTTTTGCTGGGGCAGGACAAACCTACAGGTTTGTCCTGCCCCAGCAAAACCCACCACAGGAAGTTGGAAGCCCCCCTCAGTCACCTCCGCTCTGGCTTTAGTACGCCGGAGCTTCCCTGCCGCCGCTGTCCCCGCCTGTCACATTCAGCAGTGACGTCGGCGGCAGGCTGGGGGATGTCTGTGGTGGCTCAGGAGGACTTGGGTGCCTGAGCGCTCCAGAGTCCCCCAGAGCCGCGCCGACCATACCCAAGCCTGTCGCCGACATCACTGTAAAATGAGTGACGGCTGGCGGGTGGGTCAGGGGAGCACATGCGTATCGTTCGCCGGAGCAAAGGTGATGGGGGGGCTGGAAGGGTGTGACGGGGGGGGTATCGGCTCTAGAAGTGCAGTGCCAGTGGTACACACCTGGACACTACTGGCGCGCACCTATTCTATATTAGTGGTATGCCCGGAGATTTTCCAGGACAGCCCGCAGCGGCAGCGCACCTGAGCCTGGAGATTTTCCGGGCATCCCACCCAAGGGGTTAAGAGATGTTGGAGGAGTGAGTCATGGACATTCCTGGCAAATGGTCTAGCACAAGGTTGAGCCTGCTACTTTAAAGGAGCACTAACCAGAAGATAAATCCAGATAGCCTAATGTTCCGATCCCACTTGCATGTTGATATCTGCCCTGCCCAAGTATCTGAGCCTGCGAAATGACCTCCAATAAGTACAGACAACAATTAACATTAAAAAGACTTTGAAGAGATATGCAGGGTTCAAAAACCAGATTGCATCCTATGCAAATCAATCTGATTTGCATGCAATGCGATTTAGCACACCCCCACTATCCACGTCAGCCCGAAGCATGGGGAGCGCAGTGAGCCCTGCGAGGGTATGCGGTACGCGTCCTCCCGACCAGTTGATACCCCACTATCCACGTCAGCGTGGAGTTAATTTATAAAGTGGCGATTGCAGCGAGCCCCGCGAGGGGCCATGGAAAACCCGTGCGGGGACGCGTAATATGCGTTAAGTAATCTGCATCCCCTCACTGCGATCGCCACGCTTCTGGCTCATTTTACGCGTCCCCTCGAGGGGAATGGCAGTATAACTGAGGTATAAAGCGTTAATGTTGCAGATAGTTCTTCTGTAAGAGAGAGAATAATGAAAATATATGTAATTAACTATGTCAAAACGCAGTTCATTACATGTGTTTTGACATTAGAAAAATGTGAAATGAGATTATCCAATAATAAATGGATCACAAACTATGTTCTGTGTGGAAATGCAAAGCATGTGGAAGTCATATACAAAGGATTTTAGGAAGTGAAGAAAGCATTCCTTGCATATCTATTGGAAGAATGTTCCTCAGATTTGGTGGTTAAGCAGTATCCTTATACGGTCAAAGCTTTGTGCTCTTAGTAAGCAATATTGTTTTTATCTGTGTTGGGGGATATTACACATTGAATGCTGTTTTAGTTTTGTTTTATTAGAAAATGTACAAGAAAAGTCCAATAATGTGCCATCCCCATCAATTTCTGCCTGAACATATTTGAATATACATAATTAAACAAGAATGTGTAAAATTGCTTCATTTCTGTGTGGACTTGGAGGTAAGATACACAGTGGAACTACAGAAAATAGTATAACATTTGCTGCCAGTGGAGAAACACAGAATTCTGTGAAATGCCGTCCATCTATATATCAAAAAGCGCAAGAGAATTTAAAGCGCTATATACTGTAAATAAATAATATCAAGCAGTGATTATCCTTTCCTCCAGAAAAAGGAGTTCTCATCATTTCCTTCTATTTAACCACAGGTAAATCATAGAGAGTATTATCATGGATGTTGGGTTACAAGGTGCCATGTGCCCCACAGTGCAAGACAGCGAGAATTTTTTTCAAATAAATGTTAGTAGTAGATAACTGGAATAGCCTACCATCAGAGGTGGTAGACGCAAATACAGTAGTACAATTTAAACATGCTTGGGATAAGCATATTGATATCCTTACAAAAAAATAAGGATCAAATATGGTTTGAGGTAACATGTTTAAAAAAAAGGGGCAGACTAGAAGGGCCAAGTGGTTCTTATCTGCCGTCAAATTCTATGTTTCTATGAGGAAAAACAAACACTACGGTGTAAAGTAGGAACATACACTGAGAGGCCAAACCATTAAGACCACCCAGATTTATTCTGTTCCCCTTTGGGAATAATATTCCAACTGCAAGGAATTGCGTCTTCCAGTTCCTAAAGGTTTGATGGTAGACCCTCCTTTTGACCTATTCCCACAAATGTTTAATGGAATTAAGATCTGGGCATTGAGAAGGCCACTTCAGCTGGCATATGTAGTGGAGTAATGTACTCATCCTTTACCTTAAAAGCAAAATAGTTGCTGACCAGAAGCTTGCATTCATGTTTAATTCTGTTAATTTGCAGGCAAGGATGGGAACCATTTCCAGTGCTGTGGAAATCCACTAATTTTTTTTTTCCTTGACCATTATCGAAAATAAAGAACACTGCCTGTGAGTGCAGCCTGGAATCTGTAGAGTTTGTATGCTGGAACGAGAGCTTTCTTTCAATATTTTGTCAGCCAAAGATAGGTGACACGTATAATTATATAGGTAAGAAAAAACCCTTCCCCCAGCACACTGAATGATACCAGTAACTTGATTTAAACCGCACATGATAATAGAATTTAGAGCTCTTGGTTACATATATTTGCAAATGGGTAAGCCCCCAAGTCATCCGTCAAGGCTTCTCTAATTATTGGCGGTTCCTATGGCTATATCAAGGTGAGTGGTGGGTACTTATATGTTAGTTGGGTGCCCACTATAGTTTGTACGCTCATACCCCCACTATCCATGTCGGCATGGAGTTGTTCTTATATAGTTTGGCGAGCGCAGCGAGCCACAGAGCCCGAAGCGTGGCGAGCATAGTGAGCCTCGCGAGGGTACGCGGAAAACTAAGCAAATAGCTAACAAACATATAAGTACCGAGTGGTGTAATTGGGATCCACAATACTTAGAGAAGCCTTGGCTGATGGCTTGGGGTGCTTGCATATGTATTTGCATATATATGTAACAAAGATCTCTGAATTTTATTATCATTTTGGTTTTAAATCTGGCTACTGGTATTATTCAGTGTGCTGGGGGAAACTATGTGTTTTTTTTTTCTTACTCAGTTTTAACCATCTCTTTCAATCACCTGAGTGATATCACTAAACTGATTGAGCATCTGCCAGTATATAGGTCTATGATTATATAGGTGTATACGTGTAGATAGATCAGAACACATAATTTCATGAGTGATACACTTTATTAGACTCTGCATAGGGATACCTTTCCATTCTAATAGAGATTCTGACATTCTACTAAGCATCAGAATTATCTGTGTAATAGCTACTTTGCATAAATGTGCATGGTGATCATAATAATGTGATCATTTGAGCACGGTGAGCATAATCATTTAACTGTTGTCTCATAGCATTATATTTGATATTTTAAGTTTGTACTATAAGATCAGCCAGAATAAAATGTGACAAAAAAAAAAAGTTTAGTTTCTGAACCATAACTAGTGGTGTGACCAATGCTACTGCGCCGAGCCTAAAACATGGTGCAGTTGATGCCACACAGCATCTGCATTTGCCTTGCAGGGTTGCTGCAATGGATGCCTGCAGACAGTAGAGGACACACCCTGCAACCTATAGAGACTCTCTGAAACATTCTAAAGGGATACTGTGCCCTTTTTCCTGATACCAGTGGCCCCCACCTCCTTGGTGTAACATAATTTTGGAAAATTGCCCTACACTGTTCTGAGCTATAATGGATCAACAATTTCTGCTTCGCTACTTGTGTATTATCACGGCGCCCAATTAACATATGTATGGCACCGTAGTGAAATTGCATCGCATGTTCACCAATAAAGGCGTGCGATGCGATTTCACTAGTTAATACTGTTTCTGTAGTGTTTTATGCCTAAGTCTGGATTGTGAATTGACGTAGTCAGTCAGAGATACGTTATTTGCCTAGTCAGTGTTTTTCCCGCTCCCTGTCAGAATCACTCTGAGGTGAATCTGTGACAGAATAGCAGCATCATTAAGAGCTCCAGGACATAAGTTGTAAATGATGGCTGAATCATTTGGGCTGCCGTCGACCTTTTCTCACTTTAGTGAGATTTATCTACTTTTGGGCACAAGAGCTCACATCAATTACTTTCTGTGAGCGTGAGCTGCACCTGTCAAATAAGACAGTAGTGCAGTACAACGGCTGGATGTGGGAGGCCTGTACCGCAGACCTGATGGCCCAGCCGCAGCGACGCATTGGGTTAATGAGACCCTATACGTCAAAAGAAAGTACAAAGTTGGGCGTGTATTGCCCCAACAATGGGTCTTTGGAGGGATATGTCGAGAAAATGGCCTCTGCTTCCTTGTGCAAGTAGCAACCCGGGATGCAACAACGCTAATGTCTGTGATTAGAGAGAATATAGAGCCGGGCACAACGATTTTCTCGGACTGTTGGCGAGGGGTACAGTTCTGCCCAATTGGAGCAGGCAGGTTATACGCATGCCCGCGTCAATCATCAGTACAACTTTGTAGACCCTGATACAGATGCCCACACACAGACACAGCCTTTGGGACACCTTTAAATGGCGAAACAAGCCCCATCTGCAGTCCTACTTGGAGGAATTTCTCTGGAGGAAGTGCTTGGCAGGAGAGAAGCCATTCGAAAGTATCCTTCATGCACTCACACTGTTTTAAATGTGCATTTTCATTGTTTTATCTCCATTTTACTGTTTTTAATCATACATTTGTTCTTATTCTTGTTCGTCTTAATGAATTTTTAATCACGTGTTGTCGTTACTGTGTCAGATGAATGATATTGAATGTGTACCAAAAACCGCAACTCTATCCACGTCAGCCCGAAGCATGGCGAGCCCCGCGAGGGGTAGCGGAATGCGTCCTCCAACCTTTTCATACCCCCACTATCCACGTCAGCGTGGATTGACTACATATAGTGTGGGGAGCGCAGCGAGCGGACACGGATTAACATGTAATACGTGCCCCCTCGCGGGGCACGCTGCGCTCGCCATGCTTCGGGCTCGTTGCGCTCACCACACTGTATAAAATAAACTTCACGCCAACGTGGATAGTGGGGGTATGAAAAGGTTGGAGGACGCGTTCCGCTGCCGCTCGCCACACTTCGGCTGACGTAGATACTGGGGGTGACGCAAACCAATGGCAGAGTTGATTGCATCACAAGTCATACTAAGCACCCATCACATCCCATGCCATGGGTGCTTATACAATTAAATATCGCATCTCATTTGATGGCATGCGATCCTATGCGATATTTCATTGTATAAGCACTCCTGTGAAGTTAACATGGATATCGCATCGCACTATAGACAGTATGCGATGCAATGTGATTTTCCTACGTAGAATAGCCCACTAAGCTATTTGCTTAGTGGGCGCCATGATAATACACAAGTACCTCTGCTTCTTACATATTAACAATCTTCATGACTTTCTGAAAACTGAGGGTCTGGCCAGATTAAGACAAGTGTCTGTACTCCTTTACATTAATATAATTCTTGATTTGGTGTATTTCTAAATATAAACCAGTTACTTTCACATGCTTCAGAAGATAGAGGAATGTGAAATCGGCAAACAGCTGTGTCATGCAAAGATCTGGCTACCGTGTTGCAGGTGGGAAATTCTTGGAAGAGGCCCAGACTGCATTCCTAGATCTACAGGTGTTCTTTATTCAAAGTTCCTTTCCAACACTATGTCCTATTTGTGTGACTATGCAAGAAGAGTGCATACACCAGTAATGTTTTATTCAGCAATATTTCTTCTTTGTAAACATGGATATAGGGATTTGTCAACATACTATCAACACCTGTGTCTTACCTTTTTCCTTCCTCTGTACTTTTAATTGGGTACTTAGATCCTCAACAGAAGTTGGTTTTATCTGGATTATATAATAAGGAACATCGGACAAAGTGAACTGTCGAAAATAGATCCAGTGATTGCTATGAGTTTTACACTTCAGAGGTTAACACTCCATTTCCCCTCTGTTAAGGAACTTCCACAAGTTGTTATACAGTAATGCTGTAACACGCCTTAATCTTATGGTGAGAACCAAACTATCTTTTGCTCAATAACCTCAAACCTGATACACCTGGAAAAAACACTTCAGCAGGATCCCTGGCAGGATCTTGTGGTTGCTATAACTAACTACGCAAGAAAATTGGGAACAGGATGTGTCATCGTTGATGTATGTGGAGCTAAAGGTGTGTACACACTGTACAATTGCCTTGTGATTCGGTCAGGATCAAATAGGGATTGAATCGCACGGAAAGCAAAACGCATTTGAATTTCAATCTGTACTATGTAGTACTGTACTATATAGCCTTGCCTGATTTTGACTATATATTCAAAATGTAATAGAAAGTTAGTCAGAATCGCACCGTGTGTACGGGGCATAACAGGTATATGTGGGCCACACAAAGATATAGGCAGATTCATCCTATACAGCTGCATTTGTAATTAAAAAATAACAACAATGCCTAAAAAATTTAAAAAACTCTCAAAGAGTAATCTGTCATCTACACTAGCATGACCCACTCACTGTCTATTCCTAAATACTGACTAAACAGTTATCTATCAGTTATCTATCCCCACTGCCATAACTTGTCATGCCTGGAATTGGCAAGAGTGTATGCACTTGCCATTGCCAGTTGTCCCGCTTGGTCTACGTGGGTACACATCGTCTAAGGGTACCCAGCTTAAGAGGTCATTCACATCAGTCCCTGCACAACTGGATCATATCGGTAAATTAACTAAGATAGGAGTACTATTGAAGATGGAATGTTGCCCATAGAAACCAATCAGATTCTATCTATTATCCTCTAGAAGGTGCTAAATAAATAAGTAGAATCTGATTGGGTTGCTACGGGCAACATCCCATTTTCAACAGAATTCCCACCTTAGAAAATTGACCCCATAGAGTCTAAATTCACAGGGTCATAATCGCTCTTTTTCAAGAGATTACTTCACAAAGAGATATCTCGAAATGTGACGACTTGAAGAGGTACTGTACAGGTGGATAAGGCTTGCCCTAACGCTTTGAAAAATTACACACAACCATCTCCTATGACATAGAAATATGCTAAAACTTAATAGGTTATCATAATAAGATGTTAAGTAATATATTACACATTGTGGCTTTCATTTATTTCCTATGTGCTTATGAGAAAATTACCAAACTAATGGAAAATGGAGGAAAAAAAGGGCACCAAAGAAAAAAAGTTGGTCACTTATAAGTAATATATTACACATTGTGGCTTTCATTTATTTCTATGTGCTTATGAGAAAATTACCAAACTAATGGAAAATGGAGGAAAAAAAGGGCACCAAAGAAAAAAGTTGGTCACTTATAGATGCAAGTGACAACCTTTTTCCTTTCTTTTTCCTTGTTATAACTATTTGTCTGTGATAGCATCCCCTGACACATTTAAAGAGGTGAATGTATGATGTAATAGGAACAGGGGCCTCATTAATGTTTATGACACACCGATGTGGAATAGCGCAAACTCCCCTTTTCCTGCCAAATAAAAACCCATGATTAAGACTTGCCTTTTTTGTATAAGCATTGTTTAATCGATTAAATTCTGAGCATGTATCCCTCTTAATTACCCAGACAGAAGAATAATTTTCTTTACTAACCTACAATTTTTTTTGTAGGACAGTTACCCTATGGGTAAATAACTGCATATATTAGTACATAAGCAATTAGTGTAATTGCGCAGGTGGTGAGATTTGCCGCAAGTGGATGGTACATCCTGCACAGGGCCAGATATTCTAGGCTATTTATCACCACTTTTTTAAGTTTTTAAGGCTTAGTACATCTTGCCCAGATAGAGTGATAATGAAAAACAGTAAGTGAGTCAGAAGGAGAGAGATAGGGGAGGTGTTGGAAACATGGAAAGAGAATTGAGGGGAAAGAAGAGGTGCAGAAAGAGAGAGAAAATAAATAAGTGCCCAGCAGCAGCGGCCGGAGTTAGTCTATTATAACCAAGACACAATATTTACTCAAGAAAGATTTCTATTTACAGCTTGATTAAAATTTTAGAGCTAAAAAAAGTGAAAATTAATAAACATAAGTTACTGGTTATACATGGAGAGCCCAGATAAATAGTCTATCTAAAAAAATAAACTTAACATCCGTTCTTTGACATAGAATGAACAGAAATTATTCAGTTATTTAGTTCAAGGAAAAAGTGGAGTTACAATTAGTTAGGCCTGTCACTAACAATCTATTTATGGAATTGCATAACAATTCCACAGAAGTCAGCAGTCACCAATGAGCCTAATCGTATGCATTAAAATCCTCTTTCAATTTATATGAAAAGCCATAATGATGGTGTGTGTAAAAAAAGAAAAGGCTGAGTGAGCAACAGAGGTTAAAGAAGAATGTTTTCACAAGCACAATCAAAATGCCACGGCTCCAGCTCACATTCTTCCTTACATGGAGACAAAATTCTCTTGAATGAGAGGAAACAAGAGCTCCGCATAGAGAACATCTGTCAGACAGAGATAGACCAATTAACAATTCCGATGCTCTACCATACTTTCCAGACTGCAGATACCAGTTCAAGATATCAATTGTAAACAAACGAAGGTACCATACAACAAACGTATCATTTTATGTATTGCATTATTACATCATTTAACATTAAATTAATTGAAAAAATTACCAATTTTTCCATCATTTTACTGGGTTATATAAACTATTTAGCCTATGTTCTATCACTGATAAATCTAACCTATGACAAGTATGATAAAATTACTCTAATGTTCATAAAGTACTGATGCTACTATGGAGGAAAATAATTAGTTACCATTTTCCATATTAAGATGAATATACAAAATCATACAAAACCTAAAAGGAGGGCATAGAGTGCTGCTCAGGGCCGGTGCTAGGGTGTTCGGCGCCCTCATGCAAACTATAAATTTGCGCCCTCTCATACTTCACAAAGGGACAGCACATGGACACACAATAGTACCCCATTCCAAATGACACCACACGGTAGCATAATCTTAATTGCATTACACAGCACCAGTGTTGTAACTAGTCATTATGGTGCCCTGTGGCAATTGGTGACTGCCCCACCACAACAGTGAAAACTGGTAGAGTGCTCACCTAAGACACGCAGCAAAAATGTAGGAGTGTGGCTTTATGGGGAAGGGGTATTGCCATATAAAAGTACCAATAACACCGTAATGCAAATAACGCATAATGCTACACATGGTAATGCCTATTACACATTATTCCACCCGCAGTAATTCCCATTATATATTATGCTACACATCCTGATGCCCCTAACACAGTATGCAGCACACCTTAATGCCCATTACACATTAATGCCATATTTCATGATGCCCCTTACACAATATGCTGCACACCATAATGACCATATGACATTATGACACACATTATTCTACAGGTAATGCCCTGAGTACTTCTGCATATACCCACAGTAGTAGAGCGGCTTATACATAACGCCCACACTTACCGACAGTAGTAGCGCTGCTTATACAGTATATATATATATATATACACACACATACAGGGCTATTTTTCAGCAGGCTCCAGCAGGAACTGAGGCCATTATTCTAGTTCACTCTGACAAAATATTTCTTAGATGGACAAAACCATGTGCACTGCAGGTGAGGCAGGTGTTACTTATGCAGAAATAATTAGATTTGGGTGGGGTTTTACACCGGCCTCACCTGCAGTGCACATGGTTTTGTCCATCTAAGAAATATTTTGTCATAAAGAGTGAACTAGATATAAAGGGCCTCAGTTCCTGCTGGAGCCTGCTGAAAAATAGCCCTGTATATATATATATATATATATATATATATATATATATATATATATATATATATATATATATATATATATATATATATATATATATCTCAGCACCCGCTGATCCTTCCTAAGTCTCACCCTCGGCCACCCACAGCTCCCCTTCCCCCCCCTGCCTGCCCAGCTTCTTCTTCCTGAGTGAGTGCAGAGTCCGAGTTCCCAGAAGCGCAGTCTGTTCACTCGTCACCCCCCGCGCGCGCCGCAGGGTGTTCTCAGTCCCGTGTACACCACCTCCCTGCACAGAGTGGCAGTCACTGGAGGTCGGTGCCTCTTCAGCTCGGCGCCTCCCTGCACTGCAGGAGCTGCTGAGTGGCTAGCGCCGGCCCTGGCTATTTATGTCTACCTTTGTAAGTGCACTATCCTATTAAATGTTTTATGTAACAAACATATTGTACTATATGCATTTCTTTTTATGTGTCCATCCAGAGCATAAAGGAATTGTTACTGATGTACTTTAGATGGACAACAGATACCTGCTGACACTTAGAGGATCAATTACCCCATTGGTGGTGACTGTGAAAAATCCTTTATTACCATTCACTTTGGGTGTCATTGTATTTGTAAACACCAGGAGCGGTTAAAAGCATTTAACTTTTGTTATTTATTCTGTCTAGTATAAGTGGAATTTCACTTTTATATGCACTAATCTGCACCTGTTTTTTGTGTGCATTCACCCTGAGAATCTTTGTAACCCAAAGTTAGATCACAGCAGCAAACAATAGGCCTGCTCAACTTTTCCACACAGTTGAAATGCTATGCAAGCCAGCATGCCTGCAGCCTGATAAAATACACTCTCAGGCAAGATGTAACTGGTTTGCAAAATTCTTTGCAGATAAAGTATCTGCCATCAGGGCTGGAATCTCCACAGTGGCATCAGAGGAGTGCCAAACTACCAAGCCTGACAATGTAAGCCACCTAATCTCATGGACCAGTTTTAACCCAATAGACATAAAAGACATTGCTGAAATTGCCCAGATTTTGGGTGCCACTACCTGTGATCTGGACCCTGTCCCAACCAAACTCCTAATAGGGTGTATGAATTAAATTGTCCGGTCTTTGCAAAAATTGTTCAATGTTCTTTGCAGACAGGCATTTTTACTCAATCCCTAAAGGAAGCAATACTCAGACCTCTTCTTAGATCCTGAGTGCATGACCAACTACAGACCGGTATCAAACTTTCCTTTTCTAGGAAAGGTTATTGAGAAAGTGGTTGCAAATGGAAACCCACCTGACAACTCATGAAATGAATAATCCATCAAGATTCTGGAGAAGACAAAGCACTGAAAACAGCCCTGGTACTGTGTGATAAATGATCATCTGATGGCAAGAGACAGAGGTGACTGTTCAATCTTAATCCTTCTGAATAGCTAGGCAGCATTCGATACTGTGGACCATGGGCTTCTGATTGAGCACCTGAAAGTTTCTGTGGACTAGATGGCATTGTACTAAGCTAGTTCAAATCTTTTCTCACTGGCAGATCACAGAGGATGTCAACTGGAGTATACTCATCACCATAAGTGCCACTGCCATGTGGTGTCCCACAAGGTTCTATACTATCCCCATGCTTTTTGCACTGGGTGAAATAATTAGGCACTATGGCCTGGTTTACCACTGCTATACAGATGATACACAACTGTTATTTCCTTTGCTTCGGGCACTGAGAACCCAATAACAACCCTAAATGCCTGTCTAGCTCAGCTCCAGGAGGAGTGCCAGTTGGCAGAGACTGTATCCTGATAAAACAGAGGTCTTTATTATAGGGCCTCAACACCAAAGGATAAGATTGCAGCATAGCCACCCAACTGGACTGACACTTGGGGTTAAAGAATTACAAAACTCTGATCATGTGCGGAATCTTGGCGTTGTGCTGGATGGTGGCTTGACACAAATATTAGGTATCAGCCACAATCAAATTCTCTTTCTTTCATCTGAGGAACACAGCCAGAATCAAACACCTAATTCCCTCTGAAGACCTGACAATAGTCATACATGTATCTGTATAATCTCAATTAGATTACTGCAATGCTGGTTTCCTAGCAAAAGAATTGCACCAATTATAGCTGTACAAAACACAGCTACCAGGCTGCTAATCAACCAGCCCAGTTCTAGCCACATAACTCCCAATTCTCTACTCCCTTTACTGGCTTCCTATAAAATGGGGAATCATCTTCAATATTAACAGAGTTTCAAAGCCCTACATGACCAAGGACCAATGTACCGGAAGCAGTTTCTGATTCCATACTGTCCCATGCGATTACTGCACTCTGTAATTTAAGGAGTTTTAGCAGTACCTAGAATCTCCTGTAATTCATCTGGGGGTTGAGCTTTTAGCCATGTGGCTCTGACTCACTTCCCCGCACAGTTCGAGAGGCCCCCACTCTAGAATCCTTCTAAAACAGACCCAAGACTTTACTGTTTACTCAAGAATTTCCTTAATTTCCTGAAGTATTATGAAGATTTTATGTACTTCATTGTTCCTGTACTGGGTTACATTTATTCTATCTGTTAAGCACCTTGAGTCCTATTGAAGAAAGAGCTACTGTATATAAATACAATTATTATTATTAATAATAATAATATTTAAAAAAAATTATTGTACTTGTAATATTCCCACAGGTATAATATCCTGGATGACATTTAGTCACACACAGTGCTCCTGGATTTATTTTTAAGTTAGCTAGCATTTGATATATTACATTTAAAAAAATTCCAATTTATAAAATTCCCTTTAAATCATGAGGGGATGGTTTTTACGGTCTGTAATGTTTGGCAGATTTGTAAGCTGGATTCATAAGTTATTTGCTAGAGTGGTGTGGGTGGGAGGACACAATCTAATAGCTACCTCTTGTAAAAGGTTCCCATTCAAACTAAAAGTTTGGGAAAAGTTTGGGCAAATCCACACCCTTTGCTAAAAGGTGCAGAAAAATCACAAATACAGCCATGTAATATCCATAGACCAACTCCAGCAGTAGAATGCTTAGGGCAGTGGTTCCCAAACTTTTTGAATCACGGCACCCTAAAGCATAAGAATTTTTTTCACGGCACCCCTAAGACAAATGTTATGAATTTCAGGAAAAACATTAAAAAAGTTGTGATTTAAATGTTTTCTTTAGGTCTACTTATGTGGTGAGAAACATGATTCACTTCTGTTTACCCACATATTCTTAATTGGAAGCCACAAGCACTGATTTTGCCTATTGCATTGGCCATAAATAACTTGAATTGATTTTGGACCACCAACCTGAGGCACCCCTGCAAGTGCTCCAAGGCACCCCAGGGAGCCTAGGCGTACAGATTGGGAACCACTGGCTTAGGGACTTTCAAAGTGCACTATCATAGGATATCTGTCACGCGCCGCCGCGGCGGTACACGGCGGGTCCTGTACTCACCCGTCCGTGTCCGCAGTCGGCTGGCGTGTGTCGGCCTCCATGTCAGGTGAGGCGGCAGGCAAAGGTCCGGCAGTGTTGGAGGGCAGCATGGAAGTCTGCAGCGTGGTCTCACTCTAGGCTATGGGTGCCGTGAGACCAGCGCCGCCATCTTGCTTAAGGGCAAACAGGGGATTGGGCCAGGTCAGAGCTGCACACCTGTTTCACTGTGATAGCCAATGGCAGCCGCCTTCTATGCATATAGAGGATCTGCCCAGGTAACTCAGTGTCAGTGCAAAGAGTCTTCTGTGCCGTGCACTTCCTGGAAGGCTCCTGACTCATTGTGTCCTTGCTATCCCAGCTGTGTCCGTCAGCTCGCTTTGGCTTCAGATCCAGTGCTCCTTTCCAGTCACGCTGGTCGCCAGCTTCTCTCTGGTACCCTTGGGAGCTTCCTCCTGGATTCCCCAAAGACCTCCTCTTCAGCTACCTCCAGCCGCAGTCACCTCCCATCTTCTTCCAGTTCCGGATCCTCTATTTGCCACCATCTTTTCATCTCTTCATCAGGATTTTCTTCATCATTGTCTTCTGGACATTCATCCTCATTGTCTTCTGGACATTCATCCTCATTGTCTTCTGGACATTTATCGTTTGCCATTTACTTTGATTCCTATTACAGTTGTTCTCAAAGAAGTATTTGAGTCCTGTATGACAGCCTTTATTAAACCTGCTCGTTTTAACCCTACTACTGCCTCCTCCTCAGTCCCTGAGCACCACACGACCTCATCAGAATCTTCGGCCGTGACAGTTTGCACTGACCCGATGGAGTCGGGTGAAAATCAGGGATCTCTGGCAAACGTATTGCAAGGCATTATGGGCCGCCTGGAAAAAGTGGAGTCTTCACAGCGGCAAGTGGCGCAATTTTTACAATCACTGACTTCCTCACAAACCACCCCTCCAGCGGCTACAGCAACATCTTCAGTATCCTCGGGAGGAGTTTCCGCCACGCCACCAGTCGGGTCCATTATTCCCCCTCAGTTACATTTGCCGACCCCCAGCAAGTACGATGGGTCTCCTAAAGGATGTCGCGGGTTTTTGAATCAGTGCGATGTGCACTTCACTCTCCAAGCCTCCAACTTTCCAACTGACAAGGCGCGTGTAGCCTACATTGTCTCCCTCCTCTCGGGATCTGCCCTAGAGTGGGTTTCGCCTCTGTGGGAGAGAGCAGATCCTCTACTAAACAACTACGATGATTTCATTGCCTCCTTCCGACGAATCTTTGACGAACCAGGTCGAGTGTCATCAGCCGCTGCAGAGATTCTGAGAATTCGACAAGGTAGCAGATCGGTGGGCCAATATGTGGTGCAGTTCCAGACACTAGCATCGGAGTTGGAGTGGAATGAAGAGGCTCTCGTCGCCGCGTTCTGGAATGGTCTTTCCAGCCGTCTCAAGGACGAACTAGCTACCCGTGACACCCCTTCCACTCTGACAGCGCTAATCTCCTTGTGCAATAAAGTTGATCTGCGGCTTCACGAGCGACAACTGGAAAGGACTCGTTCTGAACGTTTTCGACCTCGTTCTTCTTCTGTGGTTACTTCTCCTGTAAAGATTGGATCATCTACTCCTTCTGCCACAGAAGAACCAATGCAAATAAATCGGTCCCGTCTCTCTCCCGAAGAAAAGAACCGACGTCGCAGAGATAATCTCTGTATGTACTGCGCTTCATCTTCTCATCTTCTGATCTCTTGTCCTCTTCGTCCGGGAAACGACCGCTCCTAATCTCCACGAGGGAGGCTAGATTAGGAGTGTTATCGCCTGCTCCCTCCACCATAGACTCTACCATCTCAGTCACCCTGAGTACTCCTCGGGGACAAACGTCCATGCAAGCTCTACTGGACTCAGGTGCGGCTGGGAACTTCATCTCGGCCGACATGGCTGCACAACTCTCCATACCTCTCCAACCACTGGAACAACCTCTGGTCCTGACAGCCGTCGATGGCAGCCACATCTCCAGTGGCCATGTCACCTCACAGACGGTACCGATCCATCTTCAAGTTGGAGCCCTGCACCAAGAGAAGTTAGAGTTTTTGGTTCTCCCTCAGTCCTCTCACCCTGTAGTCCTAGGGATGCCGTGGCTTACCAAGCATAACCCCCATGTCGACTGGCTAACTATGGAGATTAAGGCCTGGAGTAAGGACTGCTTTTCTTCTTGCTTATCTCCTGTTATTCCTATTCTTCTGAGCAAACCTCAAGCATTTTCTCCCCAGCTTCCTGCCTCCACCATACCCGCACCATACTCGTCTTTTTCAGATGTCTTTAGTAAAGGAGGTGCCGATACATTGCCGCCCCACCGGCCATGGGATTGTCCCATTGATCTCATTCCAGGCAAGACACCACCACGGGGAAGAACGTACCCTTTATCGTTGCCTGAGACCGAGGCCATGTCGGCATACATCCAGGAGAATCTGGAGAAGGGATTTATCCGGCCATCCACCTCTCCGGCAGGAGCAGGCTTCTTCTTCGTCAAGAAGAAAGATGGCAGCCTGAGACCGTGTATCGATTATCGGGGGTTGAATGACATCACCGTTAAAAATCGCTATCCGCTGCCCCTCATCACTGAATTGTTCGACCGAGTTAAGGGGGCCACGGTCTTCACCAAACTAGACTTGAGGGGAGCATACAACCTGATCCGTATCCGCCAGGGGGACGAATGGAAAACGGCCTTCAATACCCGAGATGGACATTATGAATACCTCGTTATGCCGTTTGGTCTGTGTAATGCTCCAGCCGTTTTCCAGCAATTCGTGAATGACATCTTTCGGGACTTGTTATATATTTCCATTGTTGTCTATTTAGATGACATCCTCATCTTCTCGTCCAATCTCAGCACTCACCGGCACACCGTTCGGGAGGTGTTAAGCCGTCTTCGCCAGAACCAGCTTTTCTGTAAGCTCGAAAAGTGTGCCTTCGAAGTCTCGTCAATTCCCTTCCTGGGTCATATTCTTTCAAGTACTGGGCTGGAGATGGATCCTGAAAAAGTCCGCGCTATTCAAGATTGGACACCCCCAACCACTCTCAAAGGTTTGCAAAGATTCCTCGGCTTTTCCAACTACTACCGCCGCTTCATCCGCAATTTCTCCTCCATAGCAGCACCTCTGACGGCTCTTACCCAAAAAGGGGCCAATCCTGCCCAATGGCCGCCCGCAGCTACCAAGGCTTTCCAACTACTGAAACAGGCGTTTATCACCGCTCCAATTCTTCTTCAACCTGATGTGAACCGACCCTTCATCCTGGAGGTTGACGCCTCTTCTGACGGAGTAGGAGCAGTTCTTTCGCAAAAAGGAGAGGATGCAGAGCTTCACCCTTGCGCATACTTTTCCAAGAAATTTCTCCCGGCAGAAAAGAACTACCCTATTGGAGAACAGGAGCTGCTCGCTGTTAAGTTAGCCTTCGAGGAGTGGCGGTATCTGTTAGAGGGGGCTCGTCACCAGATCACAGTTTTTTCCGACCACAAAAATCTTTCTTTCTTAAGACAAGCACAATGTCTCACTTCACGCCAGGCTCGTTGGGCTATGTTCTTCGAACGCTTCAATTTCCAAATCAAGTATCGTCCAGGTGTTTTAAACAATAAAGCTGATGCCTTGTCTCGGTCCTTCAATCCCAGCTCAGATTCTGAACCACTTAAACAGTCCATCCTGAACCCTGTCGTTTTTGCTCATGTCTCTCCTCACCCTACACCACCTGCAGGCAAGTCCTTTGTGCCGCCCAATTTACGCAAGAAGCTGTTGACGTGGGGCCACGCCTCCCGCTTTGCTGGACATTCCGGGGTACAAAAAACTTTACAATTTCTCCTACGATCATATTGGTGGCCAACCATTCGACAGGATGTAAAACACTTTGTATCTTCATGTGTCAAGTGCGCCCAACACAAGACGTCTCGGACTCCCCCAGCTGGGGCTTTGCTACCACTGTCCATCCCAACGGAACCATGGACTCATCTGTCGATGGACTTCATTTCTGAATTACCCTCCTCTAGCGGTTACACTGTTATCTGGGTGATAGTCGACCGATTTTCCAAAATGGCCCACTTCGTGCCCCTAAAATCATTACCTTCGGCTCCAGTACTAGCCCAACTCTTCATATCCACCATCTTCAGGCTTCATGGGTTGCCCAAAGAGATCATATCCGATAGGGGTGTGCAGTTTGTCGCCAAGTTCTGGAGAGCTCTGTGTACTGCCGTTCAGGTGAAATTAAAATTCTCCACCGCCTTCCATCCTCAGACTAACGGGCAAACCGAACGTGTCAACCAAGACCTAGAGACATTTATTCGACTTTTTGTGTCCTCCTCTCAAGATGAATGGAAGGATCTATTACCCTGGGCGGAGTATGCACACAACAACTCTTATCACTCCTCTTCAGGTACTACACCCTTCTTCACAGTCTACGGCAAACATCCACGGTCCCCTGATTTCTCAAGTTTGCCGTCTCCGGAGGTTCCGGCAGCTTCCATGTCTCTTCATCGTTTCAAAAAGATATGGGCTGAAGTTCACAAAGCTCTTCTTCAAGCTTCTGCCAGATATAAGAAAGCAGCTGATAAGCGAAGAAAGGCAGTTCCACCATTTAAAGTAGGGGATCGAGTGTGGCTGTCTACCCGCAATCTTCGACTTCGTGTACCCTCGATGAAACTTGCCCCTCGTTTTATTGGTCCATTCCCCATCACCCAAGTCATCAACCCGGTGTCCTACAGATTGCAGCTTCCATCTTCTATGAAGGTATCTAATTCTTTTCATATATCCCTTCTCAAACCATTGAAATTAAGCATCTTCCAAAAGAAAGTACCCCGACCCTCAAAGGTCAATACCGAGAAGGATGCTGAGTTTGAGGTCAGACGAATCATAGACTCTCGTTATCGCAACTCTCGACATCAATTTCTGGTGGAGTGGGCTGGTTTCGGACCGGAGGAGAACTCCTGGGTGGATCAAGCTGATTTACATGCCCCAAGTCTCGTTAAGCGCTTTTTTCAGAAGAATCCTCACAAGAAGCGCAAATGTCCTGAGGTTACCCGAAAAGGGGGGGGTACTGTCACGCGCCGCCGCGGCGGTACACGGCGGGTCCTGTACTCACCCGTCCGTGTCCGCAGTCGGCTGGCGTGTGTCGGCCTCCATGTCAGGTGAGGCGGCAGGCAAAGGTCCGGCAGTGTTGGAGGGCAGCATGGAAGTCTGCAGCGTGGTCTCACTCTAGGCTATGGGTGCCGTGAGACCAGCGCCGCCATCTTGCTTAAGGGCAAACAGGGGATTGGGCCAGGTCAGAGCTGCACACCTGTTTCACTGTGATAGCCAATGGCAGCCGCCTTCTATGCATATAGAGGATCTGCCCAGGTAACTCAGTGTCAGTGCAAAGAGTCTTCTGTGCCGTGCACTTCCTGGAAGGCTCCTGACTCATTGTGTCCTTGCTATCCCAGCTGTGTCCGTCAGCTCGCTTTGGCTTCAGATCCAGTGCTCCTTTCCAGTCACGCTGGTCGCCAGCTTCTCTCTGGTACCCTTGGGAGCTTCCTCCTGGATTCCCCAAAGACCTCCTCTTCAGCTACCTCCAGCCGCAGTCACCTCCCATCTTCTTCCAGTTCCGGATCCTCTATTTGCCACCATCTTTTCATCTCTTCATCAGGATTTTCTTCATCATTGTCTTCTGGACATTCATCCTCATTGTCTTCTGGACATTCATCCTCATTGTCTTCTGGACATTTATCGTTTGCCATTTACTTTGATTCCTATTACAGTTGTTCTCAAAGAAGTATTTGAGTCCTGTATGACAGCCTTTATTAAACCTGCTCGTTTTAACCCTACTACTGCCTCCTCCTCAGTCCCTGAGCACCACACGACCTCATCAGAATCTTCGGCCGTGACAATATCACTTTTCCAAGAAGTCAGAATGCTTAATGTCTGGCCTGCTAGAGCTACCCCACTCAACTGTAAAAAGTGAATATTGTGAAGTGGAAACATCTGGGAGCAGTAATAGGTCAGTGAAAAATGATGAAAAAATTTAAGTGACAGATGACAAACTCACAGTACTGAGGGCCAAAGCACATAAAATATTCTGACATTGGTTGCAACACTTAATATAGAGTTCTAAATCTCAAAAGAATGTCAATAAACAAAAACCAATTACTAGAAGGAATGGAATTAGATGATATGTTTAACAAGCACATACTGGTGAGATATTTCTATGTGCACATACTTTTGGACATGTAACATAGGCATTCATACAACAATATGCACACAAACATAAATAATATCTGTCCTATGGCTATGCTCACTCCTAGTACAACCTAACTAGCTATCAAGTTGGACGGTAAGTGTTGGCTCAAATTAACATCGATTTATAATTATGGCAGCTCTTGGAGAGGCGACTAATGCTCTATTTAGAAAAGGACGCTAGAAAATTTAGTTACATTTTATTTCATTCTAGAATACTATAATTAGAAGTCTTATTTCTGTATTACAAGCCTTTCATCTCAAGGTTCTAACATCTTTTGGCTGTTTTACACTTCACACACAGGAGAACAGTTAGGGGAATTAGATTTCATTATGTTTGATGAACTTTTCATCTCTAAAGAGCAGATCACAGCATTTCCAAGCATTGCTGACAAAAGAAATAGCTGAGCAAACATGCCTAGTCAATTAAATAGCTTTAAAAATATAAAACACAAATACTTTTATATGGTGTGTGAAAAGTAAAAAAAAAAAAAAAAAAAAATATATATATATATATATATATATATATATATATATATATATATATATATATATATATTATATATATATATATATATATATATATATATATATATATATATATATATATATATATATATTGCAGGGAGTGGGGTTGGAGGCACTCACAGGATTTGTTCAGAAATAAACACACAGACCCAAAGTCTGGCAGCAACGTTTCGGTCAGTTTATTGACCTTTGTCAAGCTCAGTGAATGTACAAAAAGCACTTACCTATATACCCTGTTCCCCACCGTGTGCAGCGAGATGCCAGCTTCCTCCTGCCGGTACGAGTCGTGATGACGTCACTGTCCAGCGACGCGCACCCTCCGGTGTGCTCAGCCCTGCAGGGTGGTTGCTAGGCAACTCTGTGTAACAAAGAAAAATATATTGTGACTTCAAACTGTGACAATACATAATGTAAAAGAATGACAAACAACATCAGCGCAAGAGAGGGTAATACAGAAGAAAAAATATATAGAAGAAAAAATATATATACTGTAACAGAGAAAAGTGTTAACCGGCTTCCTATACTACTGTCAGGAGGACGGGAAAGGTGTACATGTCAAACTCCGAATAAATTAAAAGTGATGGCTCTGCAATAAGCAGATATGGAATATAACGTGGAGTATCGTATAGGACATGTATCATGTATTTGCCATGATACATGTCCTATACGATACTCCACGTTATATTCCATATCTGCTTATTGCAGAGCCATCACTTTTAATTTATTCGGAGTTTGACATGTACACCTTTCCCGTCCTCCTGACAGTAGTATAGGAAGCCGGTTAACACTTTTCTCTGTTACAGTATATATAATATATTTTTTCTTCTATATATTTTTTCTTCTGTATTACCCTCTCTTGCACTGATGTTGTTTGTCATTCTTTTACATTATGTATTGTCACAGTTTGAAGTCACAATATATTTTTCTTTGTTACACAGAGTTGCCTAGCAACCACCCTGCAGGGCTGAGCGCACCGGAGGGTGCGCGTCGCTTGGACAGTGACGTCATCACGACTCGTACCGGCAGGAGGAAGCTGGCATCTCGCTGCACACGGTGGGGAACAGGGTATATAGGTAAGTGCTTTTTGTACATTCACTGAGCTTGACAAAGGTCAATAAACTGACCGAAACGTTGCTGCCAGACTTTGGGTCTGTGTGTTTATTTCTGAACAAATCCTGTGAGTGCCTCCAACCCCACTCCCTGCTACGTACAGTGTCGTTTGACACAGGCATGGCACCCAGGTCATCATTGGATCATACAAACTGAGTGCCGATCGCTACCAAGGATAGATATATATATATATATATATATATATATGCAGCGGTGATGCTCCGGCACTCCAACGTCCCACGCAGGGATTGTTTGCTCCGGTGCCTTCCTAAGTGTGCACTCAGCACAGTATAGACAATAGAACAAACGAGGCGGCACTCGAAGACTTGTGCAAAAACAGAAAGCGTGTATTCAAAGATCTACGTTTCGGGGATAGGTTTCCCCTTCATCAGGATAACAAAACAGTGTGCAAACAGTGAAATAAATAGGCTTACCCTCCACGATATTCCCCCAGCTGATTGACACGGCGGCGTCCCCCGACGCTCAGCCACACTACAACTTCCGGTCTCCAGAGGATGTGACGTCACGGCGCCCGGGTTCCGTCGCCGCGGCAACGCTGTAAATAATAACAAACAATGTAAGAACTGACTGAACAACATTCGATCAGTATGATACCCGTAGGTATTCTGATAAAACTAAAGTGAAACAAAATTTCTCAAGTAAACAAACAACACATCACCTAGCAGCGTATGACATTAGTGCAAACAATGTATATAAAAAATTTTTTTGGAAAAAGTGCAACCGTGCTATTTAGTCAGCGCCATATGTCAATATATATCTGTGCACCTAAAAAGGCATATACATATGAAAAAAATATATAAAAAAGATTCACCTAGAAAAAATTGAACAAATATAAAAAATATACAAAATGTAAAAAGAGGAACCAAATCTGTGTCGACTGTCCGTCAGCCATGGACAATGTTGACTAATGTGAACCAGTGTATAGGGGAACATTTGCAAAAAATGCTTCAGATCTAATGTTCACCCAACAGATGGGCTCAGAATTCTAAATCGGACAGGGAGAATACACAAGTGTTGACCATGCTGATATTATACCCCGTGTGTACCTGGATAAGAGGTGGATCCTGCTGACTATTATAAATAAATAATCATACAAAGTTAATGAGTCCTAAGGACTCGTTAAGTCCCTTAGGGCGTACTGTGTCTAATTTAAAGATCCATCGGGGTTCCAATTGTAAAAGTTTCCTTGGCCGGTTACCCCCTCTAATGGATGGGGGCACGTGGTCAATAATTTTGTGCCGCAGTGTAGCCATCCCATGTTTTGCCTCTGCAAAATGTCTGGCTACTGGTTGATCCCCAGTGCCAGACTCTAATGCATTACGGATTGCCAACCTGTGTTGTGCCATCCTGATCTTAAAGGGGCATTCGGTTTTCCCGATATAATAAAGGCCACACGGGCACATGATGGCATACACCACGTACTTGGTACTACAGGTTAATGGCCACTTGATGGGGAATTTCTTATCAGAATGGGGGTGTGCAATGGAGTTGCCTGTGGACATGTACCTACACGTGGTACAACCCAGGCATTTGAAACATCCATTGCCCCGAGACAAAAAATGGGTGGCTCCTGCACTGGATGTGGGTACCTCTGTTTTTACCACCCAGTCCCTGATGTTGCGCCCTCTGGTGTAACTCGGGAGAATGCGGGTTCCATGCAACAATTTCAGGTCAGGGTCACTAGACACAATGGGCCAAAGCTGTTTAGCTTTTTTGGCAATGTTGTTGCTGTTGGGGTTAAATGCATTGACCCAAGGTACAATTTTAGTTTTTTTGGCTGTGGGAGAAGTGTTTAAAATAATATCATGACGATTTTTTGACAGTGCTCTTGCTCTAGCTTGTTTGAGCAGCCTGGGGGGGTAGCCCCGTTCAATAAATTTGTTGGTCATACTTTCTAGTTGAGAATCTCTGTCTGCTTCCTCACTGGAGGCTCTACACACTCTCAAAAATTGGGAAGGTACTCTTTACCTAGAACGGCGCCCGCGATCAGAATCGCGGGCGTCGGGGGTAAAAAATCGCGGGCATCGCGGGTAAATCGCGGGTACATCAAAATCGTGTACCCGCGATCACCGCGATTTTCCCATAGGGAACAATGTTAAAAAGCCTAATTGATCGCGATTTTAATGTTAAATGCCTCAATGCCCGCGATTTTCCCATAGGAATCAATGTTAAATGGGCTACAGAGCCCAAATAGACCCAATTAACCCTTAAATGTCACCCCAATTTTTTTACGCCACCCCACGATCCACGCCAACCCGAAGCGTGGCGAGCGCAGCGAACCCGCGAGGGGCGGCGGTACGCGTCCTCCGACCTTTTCATGCCCTACTATCCACGTCGGCGTGGAGTTGAGAATAGAATAGTGTGGCGAGCGCAGCGAGCCACCGAGCCCGAAGCGTGGCGAGCGCAGCGAGCCCCGCGAGGGGACGCGGATACCTTCACAGGTAAACGCGTCCCTTCGCGGGCTTCACAGGTGTCGGCGTCGCCACGGACACCTGTGAAGTCCGCGAGGGGACGCGTATAACTGTGAAGGTATCCGCGTCCCCTCGCGGGGCTCGCTGCGCTCGCCACGCTTCGGGCTCGGTGGCTCGCTGCGCTCGCCACACTATTCTATTCTCAACTCCACGCCGACGTGGATAGTAGGGCATGAAAAGGTCGGAGGACGCGTACCGCCGCCCCTCGCGGGCTCGCTGCGCTCGCCACGCTTCGGGTTGGCGTGGATCGTGGGGTGGCGTCAAAAAATTGGGGTGACATTTAAGGGTTAATTGAGCCTATTTGGGCTCTGTAGCCCATTTAACATTGATTCCTATGGGAAAATCGCGGGCATTGAGGCATTGAATGCAAAATCGCGGTCAATCTGGCTTTTTAACATTGTTCCCTATGGGAAAATCGCGGTGATCGCGGGCATCGCGTCGCGGCCGTTTATGTACTGCCCGCGATCCCGCGATCACCCCGATGGGCGCCGTTCTAGGTAAAGAGTACCATTGGGAATAGGGGAGGCCGGCCGTCGTAGGTTTAGGATGGAAGCTGTTAAACCTCAACAGGGTGTTCCTATCTGTAGGTTTGGAATACAACCCTGTGATGATCTGATTATTGACGATTTTGATTTTAAGATCGAGGAAACAAATTTCTTTGTCACTATAAGTGAGGGTCAGCTTGATGGGGCTATCTGAGGAATTTTGTGCTTCGACTAGAGATTCTAATTCTTTAACAGGGGCTCCCCACATCAGATACAAATCGTCGATGTAACGATAGTACATAAACACCGACCCAGAGATGGTTGTATCTGTGAAAAAAATGTCACGCTCCACCTGCCACATGAATGCATTAGCGAATGACGGTGCCACCGGAGAACCCATGGCACAGCCATTGAGCTGAATGTAAAATGTACCATTAAACGTAAAATAATTGTGCTGCAACGTAAATTCTAACAGTTGTAAAAAGAACATAACGTCAGGACCCGTATACAATGCATTGCCCAATAGCAGCCTTTTCACCGCCTCCAGGCCTGCCATATGGGGAATGCACGTATATAAACTGGCCACGTCCAATGTGGCCAGAGTAACACCTGGTGGGACTGCTGGGCACTCCAGAAATACTTTCAACAATGAGTTGGAATCTTTTAAATATGAAAAAATACCCTGAATACAGGGTTGCAGGAAGAAATCCAGATATGCCGCAATAGGTTCACACAGAGAACCCCGGGCCGAAATAATCGGTCTCCCAGGGGGCCGCTGTGTGTCCTTGTGGATTTTCGGTATTGTATAAAAAGCAGGTACAGTAGGATATTCTGCAAATAGTTTAATGGAAACATCCTTGGAAATGACACCACTGTCTACAGCCCCCTGAAGCATGGATTTAAGTTTCTTGTCCTGATGCCCCACCGACACAGCTTTTACCTGTAAAAAAACTGTGCAAAAAATCTCGGTTTGATCCCATATCTGTGAACCCCTCCATCAAGACGTTTTCTAGATTACTCGAGGCATCAGGACAAGAACAGTGCCCCCCCTTCCGCCATAATCTGACACAGGAAGAACAGCTGGCCTTAAAGGCATTGTCACAAAGGACTGACATCATGATCCGCGGGGCGGATAAGGGGGGTGCAATTGTGGTGGAAAACACAACAGATTATGTCTCTGAGTGTAAAAGGTTGCTAAGTGACACCTGCACATACAAGATGCTTGATAGAGACCCCACTATTGGGTTCCAGAAGAAGCTTAAATCCATGCTTCAGGGGGCTGTAGACAGTGGTGTCATTTCCAAGGATGTTTCCATTAAACTATTTGCAGAATATCCTACTGTACCTGCTTTTTATACAATACCGAAAATCCACAAGGACACACAGCGGCCCCCTGGGAGACCGATTATTTCGGCCCGGGGGTCTCTGTGTGAACCTATTGCGGCATATCTGGATTTCTTCCTGCAACCCTGTATTCAGGGTATTTTTTCATATTTAAAAGATTCCAACTCATTGTTGAAAGTATTTCTGGAGTGCCCAGCAGTCCCACCAGGTGTTACTCTGGCCACATTGGACGTGGCCAGTTTATATACGTGCATTCCCCATATGGCAGGCCTGGAGGCGGTGAAAAGGCTGCTATTGGGCAATGCATTGTATACGGGTCCTGACGTTATGTTCTTTTTACAACTGTTAGAATTTACGTTGCAGCACAATTATTTTACGTTTAATGGTACATTTTACATTCAGCTCAATGGCTGTGCCATGGGTTCTCCGGTGGCACCGTCATTCGCTAATGCATTCATGTGGCAGGTGGAGCGTGACATTTTTTTCACAGATACAACCATCTCTGGGTCGGTGTTTATGTACTATCGTTACATCGACGATTTGTATCTGATGTGGGGAGCCCCTGTTAAAGAATTAGAATCTCTAGTCGAAGCACAAAATTCCTCAGATAGCCCCATCAAGCTGACCCTCACTTATAGTGACAAAGAAATTTGTTTCCTCGATCTTAAAATCAAAATCGTCAATAATCAGATCATCACAGGGTTGTATTCCAAACCTACAGATAGGAACACCCTGTTGAGGTTTAACAGCTTCCATCCTAAACCTACGACGGCCGGCCTCCCCTATTTCCAATTTTTGAGAGTGTGTAGAGCCTCCAGTGAGGAAGCAGACAGAGATTCTCAACTAGAAAGTATGACCAACAAATTTATTGAACGGGGCTACCCCCCCAGGCTGCTCAAACAAGCTAGAGCAAGAGCACTGTCAAAAAATCGTCATGATATTATTTTAAACACTTCTCCCACAGCCAAAAAAACTAAAATTGTACCTTGGGTCAATGCATTTAACCCCAACAGCAACAACATTGCCAAAAAATCTAAACAGCTTTGGCCCATTGTGTCTAGTGACCCTGACCTGAAATTGTTGCATGGAACCCGCATTCTCCCGAGTTACACCAGAGGGCGCAACATCAGGGACTGGGTGGTAAAAACAGAGGTACCCACATCCAGTGCAGGAGCCACCCATTTTTTGTCTCGGGGCAATGGATGTTTCAAATGCCTGGGTTGTACCACGTGTAGGTACATGTCCACAGGCAACTCCATTGCACACCCCCATTCTGATAAGAAATTCCCCATCAAGTGGCCATTAACCTGTAGTACCAAGTACGTGGTGTATGCCATCATGTGCCCGTGTGGCCTTTATTATATCGGGAAAACCGAATGCCCCTTTAAGATCAGGATGGCACAACACAGGTTGGCAATCCGTAATGCATTAGAGTCTGGCACTGGGGATCAACCAGTAGCCAGACATTTTGCAGAGGCAAAACATGGGATGGCTACACTGCGGCACAAAATTATTGACCACGTGCCCCCATCCATTAGAGGGGGTAACCGGCCAAGGAAACTTTTACAATTGGAATCCCGATGGATCTTTAAATTAGACACAGTACGCCCTAAGGGACTTAACGAGTCCTTAGGACTCATTAACTTTGTATGATTATTTATTTATAATAGTCAGCAGGATCCACCTCTTATCCAGGTACACACGGGGTATAATATCAGCATGGTCAACACTTGTGTATTCTCCCTGTCCGATTTAGAATTCTGAGCCCATCTGTTGGGTGAACATTAGATCTGAAGCATTTTTTGCAAATGTTCCCCTATACACTGGTTCACATTAGTCAACATTGTCCATGGCTGACGGACAGTCGACACAGATTTGGTTCCTCTTTTTACATTTTGTATATTTTTTATATTTGTTCAATTTTTTCTAGGTGAATCTTTTTTATATATTTTTTTCATATGTATATGCCTTTTTAGGTGCACAGATATATATTGACATATGGCGCTGACTAAATAGCACGGTTGCACTTTTTCCAAAAAAATTTTTTATATACATTGTTTGCACTAATGTCATACGCTGCTAGGTGATGTGTTGTTTGTTTACTTGAGAAATTTTGTTTCACTTTAGTTTTATCAGAATACCTACGGGTATCATACTGATCGAATGTTGTTCAGTCAGTTCTTACATTGTTTGTTATTATTTACAGCGTTGCCGCGGCGACTGAACCCGGGCGCCGTGACGTCACATCCTCTGGAGACCGGAAGTTGTAGTGTGGCTGAGCGTCGGGGGACGCCGCCGTGTCAATCAGCTGGGGGAATATCGTGGAGGGTAAGCCTATTTATTTCACTGTTTGCACACTGTTTTGTTATCCTGATGAAGGGGAAACCTATCCCCGAAACGTAGATCTTTGAATACACGCTTTCTGTTTTTGCACAAGTCTTCGAGTGCCGCCTCGTTTGTTCTATTATATATATATATATATATATATATATATATATATACACAAATACATACAGAAGCAAGAAAAGGAATAGGAGTGCGCCCAAATACAGTTTTTTCACCACAGAAGTTGTACACTGTTAAAACATCTGTATTTATTACAGTTATTGATACATAAAAACTTTCAGTACAATAATACGGTTTTACATAAAATTTGATCAGTAGATCCAACAAAATGATCCAACACCAGAATGGAACTTGTACAGATACGACCCTACGCGTTTCGTCCGTTAGGACTTCCTCAGGGGTGATCTGGATCCAATTAGGTCTTATAAATCGAAAAGCCGAAATTATTTTCCAGCATAAAACAATTGGGAATGCCGTTTATGAACGGTCTGATAGTATTTAAAACTTTGGTTCTTGGACGAAATGTCAAATAGGCTCCATAGCAACCAAGAATTACCCTCAATGTTGGGCGAAGATGTAGACACACATTGGTGAATGTGAACAATCGATATGGAGTGAATTATTTCAGGTCAATTCCCAATGATATAATTCTCTGTGCAGGGCAGCGATCCTTCCTGGGCACTGCAGCCGCTTTCTCCTTGCCCTAGCTGGGTTTAGCCAAACTGGGTCTGAGAAAAAGTCTGAGCTTCGACAGGGAGAGAGAGGAGCCAACCCCCTTCCAATGTGTGCTAGTAGCACTGTAATGCCCCGCTGACTCACAGTATCTTCCTGCGGTCCCAGGGGAAAGAAACGCTGAGCTCCAGACAGGATCCGGTGCACCGGGTCTGCAGGCTCTGCTATGACATGAAGAGAGGTCTCGTGCTGTGCTTCGGACAATGGCTGCCCTCAGGAGACGCTGAGCTGAAGCTCCGCCTCCCGCACAGACGCCTTTTTTCTAAGACTGAGGTCTGGGTGGGGATAGAGGGGGGAGATGCCAGCCACATCTAAAGTTTTCTTAAAGTGCCGACTCCTCCAGTACACCAACTCTATCCCATACGTGATGACTGCAGTGTCCCCTGCTGGCCGTGGGAGAAAAGAGAATTCTTAGGGACTTTTAGCTCATTCTTAAATGGAGCCCTAACAATCTACCAATATGCCTTGCTTGAGCCTACTCAGTCTCTACTCAACATACTTCTGTACAGTGCATTTCATACTTACCTACTTTCTGGCTGCCCTTTCCGGGCCAGCTCAGGGGGGCGGGGCTGTGGGGAGTGAAAAGGCTACTTGGTTGTGGGCGTGGCCACAGCGCATCATGCACGATTTGCGTCATTTGAGGAGGCGCGGGTGCCATGTGGGGGGGGGGGGGGGGCTCGCGGGAGCCGGGCGGCTTTGCAGGAGGGTTGCCCTTCTTTTGGGGGGGCCGGGAGGGGGACCAGATTTCTGGGACACTCCCGGCCAGATCACTTTAAAAATACATGTATACAGAGTCTGAGCGGTTCAGTTACAGGAATTTCTTTAATGCCTCAATCTGATGCAGGCATAATATGGTAGTGTAACATAACAAAAATAATGAGACTATTTACAGACAAGTAAGCCATGAATAAATGCAAAAAAATTATATGGCAAATATATTTGTCAGACTTTCGCTGATACGAGACTATCGCGTTCGTCCCTGGCTCTACTATGTTGGACTATATAATAATAATAAAAAAAGATAAGAAAAGATAAGATTTACTTCACTTTGACTAGTCTATGTAAATAGTCAGACACACATCTTTGAACACATTGACCCATACATAATAGCTGGTTATACACCTGCATAATAAGACAGGTTGTTGTATGCAGGTTAGAAAGCTTCTAACTGTTCTATGTGCACACCACTGCTTTATAGTCCACTGTTCATTTCCGCTCCATTTTGTTTATTGGCTGGTTTCCTATAATATCCATTATCCTATTCATTCAGCCAATTTTCCATTTGTGTTTTATTATATAGATGTTCCTATAACCAATCCCAAGATAGTTTTTCTTATTGCACATACTGTGTACTTTGTCTACTTCCTCTTTCAAACTAATGTCACAGAGGAGTGCGCCTAACAAGAAATACATAATTGGGTAGCTACAGTACCTGCAAGAGAAGAGTGAGTCAAAAAAAAAAAAAACATAGCTAGAGTATGCAAATAAATGCATTTGTATGGGTACATATGTTGTCCAATCTGTGTGCAGTGAATGACAGACACATGCAGTCAGCAGCAACAAGTGGTCTCTTGAGTTTAGAAGTGTGTTATATGCTGCATTCACCAGACACAAAGCAAACATAAAGCTAGTAAAGTACTGTAAGGATAGAACTGTGAATATACATGACAGAAATGTAAAACAGTGGTCTGATCAAAATAAATCATGCAGCATCCATGGTGCACTCAGAAGTTCTGGTCAGTCATTTTCACGGATTTGTAAGGCACCATTAGTGCTCCGCAGTGTTAGAAAAAATATATAAAACAGGGTCATAGAATGTAGACAAAATAAATGCAGGCATGAAAAGCAATGTTGGGGAGGTTCCTGCTCATGAGATAACTGATTTTCCAACTTAAGGCCCCCATACATTAGGCCGACTTGTGCTGAGGACAAGTCCGGCCCAATTCTCCTCAGAGCCGCCCAGCAGCTCCCCGGGAGGCTCACATACAATTTAGGACTTGATGTGCCATTTTTTACATGTGATAAATCGCATGCGATTTATCACATGTAAAAAAAATAACAGGGAGCTGCAGGGCGGTGTGGAGCAGTGGGGGCAGGCGGCGGCTCTCAAATGAGTGGCCGGCTGGGGAGGAAGCAGTGGGGCCTCAGCGTTAATCAGATCAGTGCTGGGGCGGGCAGCGGTGACCAGATCATCAGTGTCCACTGTCCAGGGCCGCAGCGGGTGGGCGGGCAGCGGCGGCTATTACATCTTTAAAATAATGTGTCAAATGACTCTCCGGCTTTTGATTGGCTGAGATAGAGCACTCTCAGCCAATCAGCGGCCGCGGAGGGAGGCCACTGATTGGCTGAGAGTGCTCTATCTCAGCCAATCATTAGCTGGGCAGTCATTTGACATGTTATTTTAAAGTTGTAATTGCCGCTGCTGCCCACCCGCTACGGCGCTGGACAGAGGACTGGCTCTAAGCGCTGCCTGCTCCCCCACCACCGATGATGCACCGACTCCCCGCAGCCCCCCCCCCCCCCCCCCCCCCCCCCGAATGACATTCGCTGTGGGGATGTGAGCATCCCAAAATGCAGGTTCACGCCGGGACTAATCCATTTCAAAGTCCCGGTGCGAACCTTCATTTTACGATGTGAAAGCAGCATTAGAGACCTGCCCTGCAGGGCTTGTGCTAGGGTGTTCGGCGCCCCCCCTGCAAAACTATAAATGTGCACCCTCCCATACAGAGGAAAAGCATGTGCAGAAAGAAAGTGTGTGGTTTCACAAAGAAGGTGTCTGGCCACACATTTCAAAAAATTCCACAATCTTATTCACATTATACCACAAGTAGTGCCCTTGATTCATATTACACCACATAGCAGTGCCAATAATTCACACAACACTACACAGTAGTGCCCCTTACACATAATGCCCACAGTAGTAGTGGCGCTTATACCAGTGCCATAACTAGACATTTTGGTGCCCTGTGCCAGCATGGGAGTTGCTGCCCCATATACACACGAAACCGAAATAGTGAGCGCCGAAGGTGCTCCAAAAACGTAGGAGTGTGGCTTTATGGGGAAGGGGCGTGGCCTAGCAACCAAGTCTGAATTACCCCCAATGCCCACAGTAATGCACATACATAATTCCCACTGTAACAGTGACACATACACACATTTATATGTGCAACTATTAACCCCCCCCCCCCCATCACCACCACCACCACCCACCCTATTTCCCTATACTTACCTAAATCTGTCTGGCAGCTGAGCAGCTCAGACATCCTGTCCTGAGACTCGAGTGCTGACCCATTTGTCTCCCCTAATGTCCGTGAAGCGCCACCCCCAGTAATGCCCTGACTGGCTGTGCTTTCTGTCACAGGGGGTAGGAGGGAGCTCATGCTGCCACCTGTCAGAGCAGTGTGTGACAGGAACAGCAGCCAGGGCTATCAGCAAGGATGCAGAGGAGGGAGAGCGCTTCTCCAGCCTGGCACCTCCCTGCTCTGCATGCTCTGCTGAGCGGGTAGCGCTGGCCCTGCTGCCCTGGCTACTGCAGCAGCTTCTGCTCTGCTGTGGTTGGGAAGGGAAGGTGGATAGTTGGAGACTTGATCTGGCTGCTGTGGTTGGGAAAGTAAGGTGAAACAAGAACTGCATAAGCAGAAACTGTCGCCTGTCGATTGGACGTGCCTTAAAACAACTTTGCCAAAAATTCATGCAAATGTTCTCATTAGCCCTTTCCTTTCAAGATGACAGTTCAAGAGGAAAACGCAACAAAGGAATTATAGTCTGATTCATAAATGTGACACAGTTAGCACTAAACTAAAAATATACACTTCAAAAAACACGATGGGGGATATCCAGCTATGCACTGTAATTTACTGTGAATAATGGATTTGTCAGGGGCTATCCAAATAGCCCTTTATGTCGGCATTTACCAGGGATTATGCTTCATGCGCCTCAGGCACACAAACATAATCTGTGATAATTGCCTTGATTTTCAGTGATAACACATGGGTCTGGATATTTATCCCGTATCCCATGTTATCGACAGGGGGCATTTCTCACCCGATAAAAATGCTATATAATGGAAAAACCCAATAATGAGCATCAGTGTATTTTTATTAGCCAAAATATTAGAGCATGGAATTCAATATTTGTTAAGTATTTATCCTGCATACACAAAATAAAGTGTTGTTGCCCCCATTACAGCTTGGTTTGTATAGGAATACTTTTTTGTTTTTGCTTTGATCCCAGCTCAGAATCAGTTCCTATGAGAGTAGTATTTTTGCAATGGCATTCAGACACTGAAATCTTTTGTATTATAAATGCTATAACATTACACAGTACTGTTTGACATCTAAGTTGTGTTTCAGTAGACCCAAAGCAACTCCTTTATCAAATGAAATTGTTGGAATGGTACTTGTTTCCTAGCACGGCGCCCATGATATTTAGTCGTACGGCATCGCATGCCATATACCGGCATGCGATGCGATTTTAAATTGTATAAGCACCCTATACGATTTTTAATTGTATAAGCACCCTAATGGGTGTTTACAATGTTAAATGCACCCCCACTATCAACGCCAACCCGAAGCGTGGCGAGTGCAGCGAGGGGCGGCGGTACGCGTCCTCCTACCTTTTCATACCCCCACTATCCACGTCGGCGTGGAGTTGATTTTATATAGTGTGGCGAGCGCAGCGACCCACCGAGCCCGAAGCCTGGCGAGCCACGCAAGGGGAAGCGTATTACTTTACATGTATTCCGCGTCCGCTCGCCACGGTTCGGTGGCTCGCCACACCATATAGAATCAACTCCACGCCGACGTGGATAGTGGGGGTATGAAAACCCGAAGCTCGCCACGCTTCGGGTTGGCATTGATAGTACGGGTGACGTGGGGGTGCTTTTTACATTGGAACCACCCATTACGGTGCTTATATAATTATTTATCACATTTAACATTGAAAACACCCATTAGGGTGCTTATACAATTTTAAATCGTATACCATTGTATATGGCATACAATGCCATACAATTCGATGGTATACAATTTAAAATTGTATAACATTGGCTGCCATCGCGTAACATCGCATCGCATACCATTGTATGCCTTATGGTATGCGATGCGATGGGCGCCGTGCTAGGAAACAAGTACCATTGGAATTTCTCCCAAACTAACAAATCCTGGATTTGTGACCGTAATTTCACTAAAAACATGGATGCAAGTACGTGACTGATGAATGTGCATATTCTGCTAAGTACCCACCTGATGTTCTATGACATTTTTACACTATCTTTCAGGGCCAGATGCATCAAGCTTCAAAATTGATCAAATGGAGAGTGATAAACAGCCAGCCAATCAGCTCCTACCTGTCATGTTACAGGCTGAGTTTGAAAATGACAGTTAGGAGCTGTGCGGCTGTTGATCACTCTCCAGTTTATCACTTTTTGAAGCTTGATACATCTGGCCCTTAATGTCCAGAATTTCACACTGCTGATGTACTTTGCAAGTAAATAATAATAATAATAAACGGTACTCTTTACCTAGAACGGCGCCCGCGATTGAAATCGCGGGCGTCGGGGGTAAAAATCGCGGTGATCGCGGTCATCGCGGGCATATCGGGATGACCGCGATGCCCGCGATCACCGCGATTTTCCCATAGGGAACAATGTTAAAACGGCAGATTGACCGCGATTTTACTATTAAATGCCTCAATGGACCCGATTTGGGGCCAAATAGGCCAAATTAACCCTTAAATGCCCCCCCCAAATTTTTAACGCCACCCCACGATCCACGCCAACCCAAAGCGTGGCGAGCGCAGCGAGCCCGCGAGGGGCGGCGGTACGCGTCCTCCGACCTTTTCATGCCCTACTATCCACTAGGGCGTGGTGTGAGAATATAATAGTGTGGCGAGCGCAGCGAGCCACCGAGCCCGAAGCGTGGCGAGCGCAGCGAGCCCCGCGAGGGGACGCGGATACCTTCACAGGTAGACGCGTCCCATCGCGGGCTACACAGGTGTCCGCGTCGCCACGGACACCTGTGAAGGCCGCGAGGGTACGCGCATAACTGTGAAGGTATCCGCGTCCCCTCGCGGGGCTCGCTGCGCTCGCCACGCTTCGGGCTCGCCACACTATTATATTCTCACACCACGCCCTAGTGGATAGTAGGGCATGAAAAGGTCGGAGGACGCGTACGGCTGCGCTCGCCACGCTTCGGGTTGGCGTGGATCGTGGGGTGGCGTTAAAAATTTGGGGGGGCAATTAAGGGTTAATGGGCTCTGTGGCCCATTTAACATTGATTCCTATGGCCAAATCGGGTGGATTGAGCCATTTAACAGTAAAATCGGGTCCATCGCGCCTTTTAACATTGATTCCTATGGGAAATCGGGAGCATCGCGTCGCGGGCATCGCGGGTACATTTATGGCCGGCCGCGACGCGACCGACACGATTTCCATGTTTAACATGGGTTTCAATGGGAAATCGCGGTCATCGCGTCGCGGCCACACATAAATGTACCCGCGATGCCCGCGACGGGCGCCGTACTAGGTAAAGAGTGCCTAATAAACTTTAAGTTATGGGGTCATTGTGGACACAATGCATTTGGTCTCTCCAGTGTTTTAAATCTGTAACATGAATTCATAGTGCAATCCCAATCGTGCTCTAGTGATGAAAGAAAGACACTCAATCACTTCATTTATGTGAGCCAAGATCCTGTTGGCTCAAAGTTCTTATTCATAATCACTGACAGCAATTAAATTCTGTAAACTCTGCCTGCCAACGCAGGTTTTATGGTGATGGCAGTCTGTGTGAAGGACAACTGACAACAGCGCTTTCAGTCAAAACACTACACAGCCAAACAGCAACATTGTTCTTTGAAAAAAAAACAGTGTCACGCTCTTTCCGTTACTGCCTATATCAGTGGTTCCCAAACTGTGTGCCTAGGCACCCTGGGGTGCCTCAGGACACTTGCAGGGGTGCCTTGGATTGGTGGACCAAGATCAATTCATATTATTTATGGCCAATGTACCAGGGCAAAACCAGTGCTGGTGGCTGCCAATCATAATATTTGTGGACAAACTGAAGCAAATCCTGACCCTCACCAGATAACGGTGACATATAAACACAATGCACTTCAGTTAATATTTTTTTTCTGAATTTCTCGGTAAGAAGCATTTGGCCTAGGGGTGCCTTGAAAATATTTTGATGCTCTAGGGTGCCGTGATTCAAAAAAGTTTGGGAACCACTGGCCTATATGATTATACATTCATACAGGACTATTAAAATCTTAGAAGGGAGAATAAATCATTACATCACTGATCAGAGTCAAAAGTAGTAATATACACATTTTCATATATGTATTTCTAAAATAATTATGTATTTCTAAAATAATACCAGGTATTAGCTCAGTTATATGAATATCCCTAAAGACCTAAAGCAAATGTTCTTTATGAATAATGACCAAGTCAAAACTTAATACAGGCAGCACAAGTATTTGCATCAAAAGATTTAGGGGGGTATTCAATCCCGGGTCACGACTGTCGATCCAGCTTGACAGCCGTGACCCTGGCCCGTTTTCGTTTTGTTCAACCGCATGTTCGCCTGGCCTGATTCAATGTCCCACTTCGCGATTGGCGAAAAGGGTTCGTGTCCGTGTAAATGGCTGTGGATTGTTGATATTCGTCCGCGATCACGACAATTCATGTCCGAAATCGACAAAACAGGCCCAACTGCTTTTAAAGTCGGGCCCATTCTGTCGATATGCCTCTTCAATGCTGTTGGAAAAGATCATCATCTACTGGGATTTGCACCTGCCCCTGACAACGAGCAATAGACAAGAATGGCATGGTGCTCAAATCAATGTAGTAGTCCTTTACAGGTACTTGCAAGGGACAGCCTAATCTAAACAACAAAGAAACGATACACAAATTCCCCAAGCACACTATAATGGACCAGTAAATTAGGGTGGTGTTCAATCCCGGGTCGTGACTGTTGAATCCCGGTCCCATTCTCGATACATTTACGATGTGCCTCAAAACACTTACAGGGGTGCCCTGGATTGGTGGTCGAGGACCATTTCAAATTATTTATGTTCAAATGAATAGCAAATTCATAGATGGTAGCTGACAGTCTGGGCCCTCACCAAATAACTGAATGTAAGGATGTCACAGGGTTACCGACCCTCCCGGAATTACCGGGAGTCTCCCGAAAATCCCACTGAGCCCCCCGATCGCGGCATTTAAATGCCGAAATTCGCATGTCTCAGAGGAGGGGGCGGAGCTAAAATGACACACTCGTGTCATTTTAGCCCCCTCCATGGAGATCAGTGATTTAGACTATTTCCCGTAATGGGGCGGAGCTTAATGACATCACAGTCAAGCCCCGCCCCCGAACGGGTAATGAAAGTCTCCTCTCCAGGCTTCTCCCGGAGAGGAGCATTTGAAAGTCGGCAACCCTGGGATGTCAAATAAACATAATTTTGTTAATTTAATATTTTTTCAAAATTTCTCAGTTAGAAACTTTGACTTAGGGGGTGCTGTGATTCAAAAAAGTTTGGGAACCACTGGTCTAGTGTGTACCCAACATTACTGTGATCCCAGGTCGGCTTACTTAAACAAAGTAACATTGCAATACAATGGTGTATTAAGCCTGGTAAAGTGATAACGTGGTGACAAAGTGAAAGGTGATAATGCATCAGCCACTCAACTCCTAACTGCCATTTTTCAAGCACAGCTGATGGGCTGGTGCATTAACACCTTCCATTAAATCACTGCTTTCTTACAACTTTTTCATTTTACCAGGCTTAATACATCTGCCCCAATGTGAGCTATACAGACAGCTTGTAGACAGGATGCAGGTGAATTACAGGTTCAGCAGATATTGTACACCTCAGTTGCAAGGCCACCCAGAGGGGGGTGCCGGACGGGTTCCCGACAGTCGTTTACCCGACACCGGGATCCCGACTGTCAAAACGCAGACAGCTGGGTGCCCGACGGCCACTCGCTATTTTCCCTCGTGGGGGCCCACAACCCCCATAGAGGGAGAATAGAATAGGTGGCTCGCTGCCCGCAAGGGGCTTTTTTGCGCTCGCCATGCTGTCTGACTCCGGGCAGTCGGGATCCCGGCGTTGGGATAATGACTGTCGGGATCCCGACTGTCGGAGTCCCGTACCACAACCCCAGAGAGAGGGGGAGCGGGTACTAATTACACAGGCCCGGCTTGCTGGAGGGGGCCGGCGGAGGACCCGGTCACACCCCCACATTTTACCAGGGCCCGGCATACCTTTCTGCGGCCCTGCTTTGTAGTACAATAATACTGTATGTAGAACTGTAAAGGTGCATACACACTGGGAGTTTTTGCCCAGCGTGTATGCACAACAAAATGGTGAAAATCGCTGGGCTGAAAACCGCTCAATGCATACACTCTGAATTATTTTCACCCGTCCAATCAATTTTCGCGGGGGCGGATGGCATCCAGTGCATCTGGGCAGTGCCGAACTGCGGCACATGTTTGGGGGCAGCATTTGGATGCTTGTGGTAGTACTGTCAGACTGAAATGTACCAGTAACTGTAAAATATCCACTGTACTGTAC
Organism: Crinia signifera; assembly: GCF_055691185.1. Taxonomy (NCBI): domain Eukaryota; kingdom Metazoa; phylum Chordata; class Amphibia; order Anura; family Myobatrachidae; genus Crinia; species Crinia signifera. The sequence goes on from NC_139220.1 coordinate 140,729,708, forward strand.
CATAGTCCATCTTAAAAAGAGTTTAAATGGATAGGACATGCAGATACTGCATCTGCAAGCTGTCCTACTTAGTGGCTTTTGTATTAATCCACTGGTTCCCAACCCTGGTCCTCAAGTACCCCCAACAGTGCACATTTTCCAGGTCACCCAGCAGCTGCACTCATTATTCAGACACATTTTAAAAGATCCACAGGTGGAGCTAATTATGTCACTTGTGATTCTGTTTGGAGACCTGTAAAACGTGCACTGTTGGGGGTACTTGAGGACCAGAGTTGGGAACCACTGTATTAATCCATTAAATTGTCTATTAGCAAATGAGGGCTTATAAGTAATCAATACAATTAGGCGGGGTGGGGGGGGGGTGTTATTGTTGTGGCTAGGGTTGGCCATTATTGTTGTTCCTAGGGGTGCCCTCACACCTAAATCCGCCCCTGTGTATGGGCCTTAAATATCTAGGCCTATACAAACCAGTAATATATTTAAGGGGGTGTGGGTTGTTAGGTCTACACCAACTTGGTCGACAAGCATTGGGTCGACACCACTAGGTCGACAGGCAGCAAGGTCGACGTGGGTCAAGGTCGACACAAGCATTAGGTCGACAGTCAAAAGGTCAACATGGGGTTTTTCACAGTTTTTTTTACCTGAATGTCAACACAGTTTGAAGTGCACCGCATCCCCTCGCTATGCTCGGCACACTATTTTATTCTCTTGCCACACCCTAGTGGATGGTAGGGCATGAAATACCGCCTGTCAGCACGTCGGCTCAAAAAACAGTGAAAAACCCAATGTCAACCTAGTCCATGTCGACCTAATGACCTGTCAACCTAGACCAATGTCGACTTAGAACCATGTCGACCTAAACCCATATTGACCTTCTTGCCTGTCGACCTAGTGGTGTCAACCCAATGCTTGTTGACCTAGTTGGTGTAGACCTAATGACCGTATCCCATTTAAGGTTAAGGTAATTTTGTCAATTAACATGTTGTAAAAATTTAGTTATTTCAGATTAAAATGGACGTCGTAATAGTATTTTAAAAATTAGATTTCCTGTGGGACAATTTAAAAAAAAAAATATGAATGTTTAATCCAATATTGAACATACATTTAAAAAAAAAAGAGAGAATTCGGGTTGGATAGTCTGTTGCACAATTAATTTCTATGTTTGTTTTTCTTTCTTCAGGATGGTATATAGGCCCCTTGTTTTCTCTCATTTGGGTCTGTTATTATATTGGAGATTGTTGGGATGTGCTACCACTGTACAAAAAATGGAACAAGAGCATCAAATAGAGAAAAGAAAAGCATGTCACGGTGTGGTGCACCACTGTTACCGAAAAAACTCCTAAAATATAACCTTTATTGGTAACACTGATAAGATGCGAAATATAAAAACAGACATGCATTCGAATAAATGGAACAAAAACCATAAATTGTTAAAAAGACTGTGTGGGTACTTCAGTGCACTAAATCTGTTTGTTTAATCTTTTTGAATTTTAAGCGTCTTATTCACAGTATCCAAATTTTATATATGAATCCAATGATTATGTTCTTCCCAGCAAGGTAATAGATACATATAATAAATTACAATATGATTAAACTTGTGTGCCTCAACTTTAATCAGTTAATGGTTTCAGTTTTTATTTTGGTTACATAAAGATCTATATTCACTGGAACCAATGGGCAACAATTGTTGCAACTTCAAGGATAAATCCCTATATGTATTACCACTGTGCAGTATTATTCCATGATGTCAGTATTTGGGAAGCTTTATAATATATCATTGAACACACAGTAAAGCAAATCAATATTTATATGTGTTTTCACGGGTTGGGATCATTTGGTCTACACTGCAGGGGTAGCCAACTCCAGTCCTCAAGAACTACCAACTGTTCATGTTTTCCAGCTTACCTCACAGGTACACAGGTGCACTCATTACTGACTAACACATTTTAAAAGATCCACAGGTGGAGCTAATTACATCATTTGTGATTCTGTGAGACCTGGAAAACATTAACTGTTGGTAGCTCTCGAGGACTGGAGTTGGCTACCCCAGGTCTACAGCATTATGGTCGACAGTCATTAGGTCGACACCATTAGGTCGACATCGTTCTAGGTTGAAAGGTCATTAGTTCGACAGGTCATTAGTTCGACAGGTCATTAGTTCGACATGGTGTTTTTCACAATTTTTTTACCTGAATGTCAACACAGTCAACATGGACACAGTCTAAAATGCACCGCATCCCCTCGCTGTGCTCGCTATGCGTCGGGCATGGTGCCTCTCTATGCTCGACACACTCTTATATTCTCCCACCACGCCCTAGTGGATGGTAGGGCATGAAATACCTTGTGTCGGCACATGTTGGCTCAAAAAACAGTGAAAAACCATATGTCGACCTTTTGACTGTTGAATGTCGAACTAATGACCTTTCGACCTAGAACCATGTCGACCTTTTGCTATGTTGACCGAATGGTGCCGACCTAATGACTGTCGACCATAATGCTGTAGACCAAATGACCGCATCCCGTTTTCACACAAAAAGAAAAAGCACAGCATGATATCCTCTGCTGTTTTAAACTGAGAAACTGAAATCCTGTTATACAGATTTACACATGAAGATATCACGCTGTCAGTATATATTTTTTATCTCAGCTTGGTAGGTAAGTGTTATTGTTATACAGATCAGATCAGTGTGTACCATATGTTGATTGCCAAACGGATTTAGCAACCATGTGCATACAATGGGTTAATAGGACGAAAATATACTGAAAATCTATAGGAACATGTGTTCCTATAGAAAAGGATACAGGCCCTTATTCAGATCTGATTGCAGTACAAATTTGTTTGGAAAATGGGCAAAACCATGTGCACTGCAGGTGGGGCAGATGTAACATGTGCAGAGAGAGTTAAATTTGGGGGGGGGGGGGTGTTGAAACTGAATCTAAATTGCAGTGTAAAAACAATGCAGCCAGTATTTATCCTGCACAGAAACAATGTAACTCACACAAATCTAACTCTCTCTGCACATGTTACATCTGCCCCACATGCACTGCGATCAGACCAGAATAAAGGCCACAGTGTGGATTTGTAATGATTCCATCCACACAGAATTCATTACGATGGCATTAACCTAATACTGTATATTGAGCCAGTTTATCTCAGTTAACACACAGGTGCTCATATACTGTGCATTCAGCTGAGCTTACAGCGTGTGTGTGTGTGTGTGTGTGTGTGTGTCAGCCCGTGTTTCCACGGTGGGACACAACGTCAGCCTTTCAGTGAGGACAGACGGCCACACTGTCAGACAGAGCTGCTTGCGCACATACACATTTCATCAACATACATATTGAGGCATAAAGTCATTGCTCTTACAAGAGCATTTATATCAGAGATGCGGAATATCACAATTGTGGATCTAAGCGCTCACACAGAGGGAGTGCACATGAAGCCGCCGCACACAATCTGTGTGCCGAAATAAGCTTCGCTATCGCTTCATCAGGGCAACCAATGAAGCGATAGCGAAGCGCACAGATTGTGTGCGGCGGCTTCATGTGCACTCCCTCCATGTGAGAGCTTAGATCCAGTGAATATAGATCTTTATGTAACCAAAATAAAAACTGAAACCATTCACTGATTAAAGTTGAGGCACACAAGTTTAATCATATTGTAATTTATTATATGTATCCATTAGCTTGATGGGAAGCACATAATCATTGGATTACTTGGATACTGTGAATAAGACACTTAAAATTAAAAAAAAAAAAAAAAAAAAGATTTAGTGCACTGAAGTAGGGATGACCAGCTTTGCCACTGCCATTGATGGCAATTCTGCAACTGGCCATCGATAGTGCTAAACTATGCAATGTATGACCATTGATATTTATCGATGGTCATCCATTGTGTTTGATTGATTGGCATGTGGCCCAATCAAAACACAGGGGGCGGGGCTTCGTGGGTGTCGGGGGCGGAGCTATGCCCCGTGTCCCAGCACTTTGAAGAAAAAAAAAAGCAAAACATTGTTTTGCTGTTCCATCGATGGAGGGAAACCTTCTGGTTCTCCCCATCGATGGCAAAAGCATTCAACATCGGCCATGAACCATCAATGATTTAGAATCATCAATGGTCGATGGCCATCCCTACACTGAAGTAACCACACAGTCTTTTTAACAATTTATGGTTTTTGTCCCATTTATCCGTATGTATGTGTGTTTTTATATTTCGCATCTTATCAACGTTACCAATTAAGGTTATATTTTAGGAGTTTTTTCTTTGTGGTGCACCACACCGTGACAAGCTTTTCTTTCTGCTATTTGATGCTCTATTTAACCCCTTCCTGACACAGCATGTTTTTGCCTTCCTGACAGAGCCCTTTTTTTCAAATCTGACATGTATCACTTAAGTGGGGATAACTTTTTTTTGCTTTTACTTATCCCAGTGATTTTGAGATTGTTTTTTCGTGACACATTGTACTTCAAGTTAGTGGTAAATTTTCGTCGATACAGTCTGTGTTTTTTTGTGAAAAATACCAAAATGTCGGAAAAAAATGGAAAATTTAGCAATTTGCAAAATGTTAAATTTTCTGCTTGTGAGACAAATAATCATACCACTCAAAATAGTTAATAACTAACATAGACCATATGTCTACTTTATGTTTCCATCATTATTTCAACATCCTTTTAATTTTTTTGGACACTAGGAGGCTTAAAATATGAATAGCAAATTCTCAAATTTTCAAGAAAATTTCAAACACTGATTTTTTTAGGGACCAGCTCAGTTCTGATGTGACTTTGAGGGACTTGTATGTGAGACACCCCCATAAATGATGCCATTTCAAAAACTGCACCCCTCACAGTATTCAAAACAGCATTTTGGAAGTTTGTTAACCCTTTAGGTGTTTCACAGGAATTAAAACAAAGTGTAGGTGAAATTTCAAAATTTCATTTTTTTTGCAGATTTGCAATTTTAATACATTTTTCTAAGGAACACAGTACATTTTACTAGAGAAATGTGACTAAAAATTGATTCCCCCAATTCTTTTGTTTTCATAAATATCCTATATGTGGCCCTAGTGTGCACGTTGACCAAACCACAGGCTTCATAATAGAAGGAGCACCTACTTGATTTTGGAGCCTCCTTTTTATGAGATTATTTTTTAGGCACCATGTAGGTTTCTAGGCACCATAAAATGCTAAAAGTTAGGAACCCCCTCACAAGTGACCCCATTTTGCAAACTACACCCCTCAGGGAATTCATCTAGGGGTATAGTGTACATTTCAAACCCCCAGGGGTTTCACCAATTTTGATACAACTGGGCAGTGAAAATGAAAAATTACATTTTTTTACACAAAAATGCAGTTCTGGCTCCAAATTTTTCATTTTCATAAGGTATGAAGGAGAAAAAGCACCCCAAAATCTGTGCCCCAATTTCTCCCGAGTATGGCAATGCCTCATATGTGACCAAAAAATACCAGTTGGGTGCATGGCAGGACTCAGAAGGGAAGGAGTGATTTTTGGTGGTGGAATGTTGGTGGGTGCTATGTCGCATTAGCAAGACCCCCAAAGCACCAATACAGTGGAACCCCCCCACAAGTGACCCCATTTTGCAAACTACACCCCTCAGGGAATTCATCTAGGGGTATAGTGTACATTTCAAACCCCCAGGGGTTTCACCAATTTTGATACAACTGGGCTGTGCAACTGAAAAATTACATTTTTTACACAAAAATGCAGTTCTGGCTCAAAATTTTTCATTTTCACAAGGAATGAAGGAGACAAAGCACCCCAAAATCTGTGCCCCAATTTCTCCCGAATATGGCAATGCCTCACATGTGACCAAAAAATACCAGTTGGGTGCATGGCAGGACTCAGAAGGGAAGGAGTGATTTTTGGATTTTGCAGCTCAGATTCTGGTGGAATGTTGGTGGGTGCTATGTCGCATTAGCAAGACCCCCGAAGCACCAATACAGTGGAACCCCCCCACAAGTGACCCCATTTTGCAAACTACACCCCTCAGGGAATTCATCTAGGGGTATAGTGTACATTTCAAACCCCCAGGGGTTTCACCAATTTTGATACAACTGGGCAGTGAAAATGAAAAATTACATTTTTTTACACAAAAATGCAGTTCTGGCTCAAAATTTGTCATTTTAACAAGGAATGAAGGAGAAAAAGCACCCCAAAATCTGTGCCCCAATTTCTCCCGAGTACGGCAATGCCTCACATGTGACCAAAAAATACCAGTTGGGTGCATGACAGGACTCAGAAGGGAAGGAGTGATTTTTGGATTTTGCAGCTCAGATTCTGGTGGAATGTTGGTGGGTGCTATGTCGCATTAGCAAGACCCCCCAAGCACCAATACAGTGGAACCCCCCCACAAGTGACCCCATTTTGCAAACTACACCCCTCAGGGAATTCATCTAGGGTTATAGTGTACATTTCAAACCCCCAGGAGTTTCACCAATTTTGATACAACTGGGCTGTGCAACTGAAAAATTACATTTTTTACACAAAAATGCAGTTCTGGCTCAAAATTTTTCATTTTCACAAGGAATGTAGGAGACAAAGCACCCCAAAATCTGTGCCCCAATTTCTCCCGAGTATGGCAATGCCTCACATGTGACCAAAAAATACCAGTTGGGTGCATGGCAGGACTCAGAAGGGAAGGAGTGATTTTTGGATTTTGCAGCTCAGATTCTGGTGGAATGTTGGTGGGTGCTATGTCGCATTAGCAAGACCCCCGAAGCACCAATACAGTGGAACCCCCCCACAAGTGACCCCATTTTGCAAACTACACCCCTCAGGGAATTCATCTAGGGGTATAGTGTACATTTCAAACCCCCAGGGGTTTCACCAATTTTGATACAACTGGGCTGTGCAACTGAAAAATTACATTTTTTACACAAAAATGCAGTTCTGGCTCCAAATTTTTCATTTTCATAAGGTATGAAGGAGAAAAAGCACCCCAAAATCTGTGCCCCAATTTCTCCCGAGTATGGCAATGCCTCATATGTGACCAAAAAATACCAGTTGGGTGCATGGCAGGACTCAGAAGGGAAGGAGTGATTTTTGGTGGTGGAATGTTGGTGGGTGCTATGTCGCATTAGCAAGACCCCCAAAGCACCAATACAGTGGAACCCCCCCACAAGTGACCCCATTTTGCAAACTACACCCCTCAGGGAATTCATCTAGGGGTATAGTGTACATTTCAAACCCCCAGGGGTTTCACCAATTTTGATACAACTGGGCAGTGAAAATGAAAAATTACATTTTTTTACACAAAAATGCAGTTCTGGCTAAAAATTTGTCATTTTAACAAGGAATGAAGGAGAAAAAGCACCCCAAAATCTGTGCCCCAATTTCTCCCGAGTACGGCAATGCTTCATGTGTGACCAAAAAATGGCAGGACTCAGAAGGGAAGGAGTGATATTTGGATTTTGCAGCTCAGATTCTGGTGGAATTTTGGTGGGTGCTATGTCGCATTAGCAAGACCCCCGAAGCACCAATACAGTGGAACCCCCCCACAAGTGACCCCATTTTGCAAACTACACCCCTCAGGGAATTCATCTAGGGGTATAGTGTACATTTCAAACCCCCAGGGGTTTCACCAATTTTGATACAACTGGGCAGTGAAAATGAAAAATTACATTTTTTTACACAAAAATGCAGTTCTGGCTCAAAATTTTTCATTTTCATAAGGTATGAAGGAGAAAAAGCACCCCAAAATCTGTGCCCCAATTTCTCCCGAGTACGGCAATGCCTCACATGTGACCAAAAAATACCAGTTGGGTGCATGGCAGGACTCAGAAGGGAAGGAGTGATTTTTGGATTTTGCGGCTCAGATTCTGGTGGAATGAATGGTGGGTGCTATGTGGCATTAGCAAGACCCCCGAAGCACGGTGAAATGATGAACCTAAAAATCCATAGATGTGTGGTATATTTTAAAACACTCCTTTATACATAGGCCGGGTTTGTCGGGGCAAGTGTCACACTGGAAAATAGTTTGCTTTCTTATTCCCTTTTTATAGCAAACTTTGCACCTTTTTTGTGTCCTGCCCTTTTTTCCAGTGGAGGGGATTTCATCAGGAAAATGCTGCCCTGGTACATTACGGGGGCCAGTACTAGAAGTACTGGGGCCCTCTGCCTGCTGGTTCCCAAATATTAGGCCCTTTATGACTTCCTCTTGAAAGTGCATAAATGTCCCCCTCTGGCCGGTAGAACGGAATAGCACGTAAGCGTTATACAGTGCCATCTGGATGATATACACGGCCAGCTTCTTGTACCAGATTTTTGTTTTCCGCAGGGCACTGTACGGCTTCAGTACCTGATCTGAAAGATCCACTCCGCCCATGTACCTATTGTAATCCAGGATACAATTAGGTTTTGAGGTGTGGGTACTGGTACCTCGTACAGGGACGGAGGTGGTACTGTCTCCGTGAATTGTTGTCAGTATAAGGACATCCCTCTTGTCCTTATATTTGACCAACAACATATTTTCGGTGCATATTCCCCTGCTTTCACCCCTTCTCATTACTTGGGCAATGTGCGTTTTTGGGAGGCCTCTTTGGTTCTTGCGCACAGTACCGCAAGCTGCTGTACCTCTTGAACCAAGGGCCTTAAACAGGGGGATGCTGGTGTAAAAGTTATCCACATAGAGGTGATAATCTTTATCCAGGAAGGGGTGCACTAAATCCCAGACAATTTTTCCACTAACACCTACGAGGGAGGGGGGGCATTCTGGCGGTTCAATTCTTGAATCCTTCCCTTTATATACCCTAAACCTGTGGGTGTACCCTGAGGTGCTTTCACACAGCTTATACATTTTTATGCCATACCTTGCCCTCTTACTGGGAAGGTACTGGCGGAATTTAACCCTTCCTTTAAAATGTATAAGGGACTCGTCTATGCAAATGAATTTATCTGGGATGTACATCTCTTCAAATTTGGCACTGAAGTGATCAATGACCGGCCTGACTTTGAATAGCCGGTCAAAGGTGGGATCATCTCTGGGTGGGCACTGTGCATTATCGTTGTAATGCAAAAATTTAAGGATTAACTCAAAACGATTCCGGGTCATGGCCATACGGTAAAGTGGGGTGCTGTACAGAACATCTGTACTCCAATATTGCCTAATTTCTGGCTTTTTTACTATGCCCATATGAAACACCAGACCCCAAAACGTCATCATCTCTACTGCATCTACAGGGGTCCACCTAGCAAATGATGACGTGGGGTTTTGAGCAATAAACTGCTGGGCATATAAATTAGTTTGGTCCACCATTAAATTTATAAAATCATCAGAGAAAAATAATTTGAAAAAGTCAATTTCTCTGAGACCTGTGGAATCAAATTGGATTCCTGGGATGGCCAAAAACTCAGGAACCTGGGGCTCAAAATTGTCTGGTGGTGGGGTCCATACGAGATCAATTATTGGGGGGGTCTCAGCTGCTCTACGGGGGCGTCTTTGAGGGGGTCCCTCATCACTAGAGGAGGAAGAGGAGCTTAAGATGAATCCTTCAAATTCCCCGCTTGCCTCACTGGCTGTGTCAGAGTCAGAGGCAAGCATGGCATATGCCTCCTCCGCTGAATACATTCTTCTGGATGACTGGGATGACATTTGGGATGACATTTGGGATGACATTTGGGATGACATTTGGGATGCTATTTTTATTTTTGTGTTTCTGGTAGTGAAATGTTTCAACACGTGTATAGTGTAGGGGGGGTACAAACTTTATTTCAATGTAGTATGTAGTGTGTAGTGTGTATGTAGTGCAGAAAAAAAAAGGTCCTGCGCCAAAAATTGAGCACAGATGTTGGTCAGTAACGTCCGTCACTGAACAGCGCTCAAAAGCAACAGGAATTTGATCAAAAAAATGTGATCAATTAAAAAAAGACCCCACAGCACGCTCAAAAAAAAAAAAAAAGGTGATCAGTGATGTGACACTGATTACCAGTGAGGGGCAGCAGGTGCACAACCTTTGGTGCAACTGACAGTGCAACTGGCAGGTATATATATAAAAAAAAAAAAACCCTGCACCCCCAAAAAGTTGCTGATCAGCACAGATATACTGATCAGCACAAAAGGGGGGGTAGCAGACACAAAATATAGCACTCTCTATCACTCTCTGTCACTATCTCTCTCTATCTATCTCTCTATCTCTCACTATCTATCACTCTATGACACTGCAGCAGCAGCACTGACAGTTATATATATTAAAAAAAAACCTGCAGCCCCAAAAAGGGGGGGGTAGCAGACACAAAATATAGCACTCTCTATCACTATCTCTCTATCTCTCTCTATCTCTCACTATCTATCACTATCTATCACTATCTATCACTATCTATCACTATCTATCACTATCTATCACTATCTATCACTATCTATCACTATCTATCACACTGCAGCAGCAGCAGGAAGTCACAAGAAGTCAGATCCAGGAAGCATCCAGCACGCTACAAGCAGTGATCAGGTGATCAGGTAAGGTATTTGCAAGGATCAGGTAAGTATTTGCAAGGATCAGGTCAGTATCACGGCAGATAGGCACGGTGACCGCTCTGCACGCAATTCCAGACCGGAATGGCGTCTGCAGCGCAGTCACCGTTAGTTTAAATGTCGCGCCTTGGCTGTGATTGGTCCGTGGGTCCCACGGACCAATCACAGCCTTGGGGGCAGGTGGGGTGAGGTGTCGTCGTCACCGATGACCCCCTCATGCCCCCCTGACGCCCGGCGGTGATTGACACCTGTGTTACCGAGCGTCTGATTCGCTGGTAACACAGGAAAACACTGTGAATGGCTGTTCACAATGAACAGCCCAATCACAGCGATCGCCGACGGGGGGGCGGCATCGCAGCCCCCCCTGGGCATGCAGGGACATGTCTGCTGTCAGGGACAGCAGACATCGTCCCTCTGTCACTGCGTCTCTAGACGCAGTGACAGTTTAAAGTCATGACGTACATTTATGCCATGTGTCGGGAAGTACATCCCGGGCCATGACGTAAATGTACGTCAAATGTCGGGAAGGGGTTAAAAAAAAAAAAACACAAACATGTTTGTTTCCTCATGACTATAAATGGATATTTTATTTTAAAACGGTTTATTCTTAAATAGCAAGTAAAATGATGAGATTGTTGTGTTAATCTGGAATACTTTTGTTAGATTCTGGAAGCGATGGCCCCAATAAGAAATGCCTAAAGACAAGGACTTCATTCAGTGTGCATTTATTATTCTACTCCTGTACCATGGCCAAACAGTATACAAATGCAAAACCCCAAACAAAAGGGGGCAAAATCACTAAAATCAACAGTGTAGTCAGATAATTCTGTACCATTATCAAATGCTGTCAGTATGGAGGAGAAATAAGAAAAGGAAAATAGAAATCACTAACTAGAATTAGAAGGGAAATTAATCATAGCTTATAGAGAAATAAAGTGGAGAGAGAGATAAAATACCAATCATCAGCTCCTGACATTCAAACATAGGTAGAGATGCACTTACAATTGTGCCAAGTTCTAAAGCTTTAAGCATCAATACCGCGCCATTATATATAGCATTTTCTCCATATTCTCTAATCAATTGTTCACTGCAAAAAGAGTGGTTGTTAACAGTGCCGTAGCAGATACAATACCAGTACTAAGTGGAGTGCCCCAGGGTTCGGTTTTGGGGCCCATTTTATTTAACATTTTTATAAACGATATTGGGCAGGGAGTACTCAGCAATGTATCCATCTTTGCGGACGATACAAAACTAACAAAGTCATTAAATCATCAGAAGATGTCACCACGCTTCAAAAGGATCTTGCAAATCTAGAGGAGTGGGCTAAAAAGTGGAAGATGAGGTTCAACTTCGATAAATGTAAGGTTATGCACCTTGGGAGACATAACCAGTGTGCTACTTATAACCTTAGTGGAGAGGAATTGGGTACTTCAATACTTGAAAAGGATCTACGAGTCCAAATAGACAGCAAACTGGGGTGTAGTGCACATTGTAATGTAGCAACAAAAAAGGCCAACAAAATTTTAGCATGCATTAAAAGGGGCATTGAATCTAGGGACTCAAGGGTAATTATGCCACTGTATAAAGCATTGGTGAGGCCTCACCTCGAGTACGGTGTACAATTCTGGGCCCCGTATTATAAAAAGGACATCATTGAATTGGAAAAAATCCAGAGACAAGCAACAAAGCTTATTAGGGGAATGGAGAATTTAAGCTACGAGGTGAGATTAAGCAATTTGGGACTATTTACATTAGAAATTAGACAATTAAGGGGGGACATGCTCAACATGTACAAATATATCAGAGGCCAATATAAGGAATTAGCAAACACCCTTTTTTCAACGAGAAAGGAATCTAGGACGCTAGGGCATGAGTATAGATTAGAAGAAAAAAGATTTTGTTCAGCTAAAAGAAAAAAATTCTTTACGGTCAGAGCAGTCAGACTTTGGAACTCTCTTCCTGGAGAGGTAGTGTCGGCAGAGACACTGAATACGTTCAAAATAAGGTTGGACAATCACTTATTGGTTACATCCATAGGTACAAATAAGAAATATAATCTTTACAAGTCTGCTTTCAATAACAACCTAGGTTGAACTAGATGGACGCAAGTCTTTTTTCAGCCTTACCTACTATGTAACTGCATTCTCTATGTGGTATTGTACCCACTCTGCGATCTTCCTTTTTTTTTTTTTTTTTTTTTTACTGTGCATTCTCTGTGCTGAGTAGTCATGCACATTTGCTTCTTCCGGACGTCGCTTGTCTCGTACTCCAGAAGCAAGTGCACATCTCAGCCTCCCTCACACCTCCCAAATACTTCACCCAACATCAAAATAACACCTCCCTGCATTGTAAAAACCCTTAATGCCTTCTTTTACAGACACCTCAGCTAGCTAATGGAAAGCTTGAGGTGGCGATAACGTACAGTCTGGTTTGATACGGTGTGGATGTTAGAGCATGCGACTAGGTGGGAAGGCAATGCAGTCCAATGGGGAGGCGCGGCCGTGACATTAAAGTACAGAAATGCGGAAGTGTGCCGAACAAGCTCCCTGAGGGGAAGAATAGAGAATATGCGAAAAGCGCAACGGCACTGATAAGGGTCCACCAGCGCTGTGGAAAAGGTTAGTCATCCCACCCATAGTCTGCAAAAGGTGAAGGTTAGAAGTGGATTGGTAATACTTTATCTCTCTCCATTTTAACTCTGCAAGCTTTAAAACATCTCCCCGGTTGTGATATATTAAACCAATAAACTTTTAATAATTAATACAATTTAAATACAAAACGTTTTTTTGAAAGTGCAAGCTAATTACATCCAAGGAACACTAAAATAAAACTTAAATTTTATTTCCATAAAAACATTTATTTTTCATGGGGAAAAAAAACAATAAAACTAACCGAAATGACTAGGGAAGCCAATCCCGGGGCATTTTTTCAATCCCGGGATTCGGGATTGAAAAATGCTCAATCCCGGGATCCCGGGATTGGCTTTCCTAATAGAAAAATGCCCTGGCTGCCCCGCAATTACTTACATCCATGCAGGGACAGCTGGGTTGCCGGGTGGGTGGATGGGCGGTCATCTTAAGGAGACAGGCTGGGGGACGGGTAGTTAATACTTCTGCTGGCTGACTAGTTGGGCGGGTGGGTGAGCGGCGCGGTGCGGCTTCTTCATGCTGCCGCCCGTGACGTGAGTGACCTGCTTGCGCAGCGTGACCTTGTCACGCTGAGAGGTCACGCTGCGCGGTATGCTCCTGCTGGCTGGCTAGTTGGGCGGGCGGGCGAGCGGCGGGGTGCTGCCGGGCGTGACGTGAATGACCTGCCTGCGCAGCGTGACCTCGTCACGCTGAGAGGTCACGCTGCGCAGTATGCTCTGCCGGGTGCCGGGAGAAGCCAGGCAGCGTCTGAGCGGGTGCTCAGACGCTGCCTGGCATTAGACTGCGCATGCGCAGTCTAATCCCGAAATCCCAGGATTGGAAACTCCAATCCCGGGATTGAAATCCCGGCCTTTTGGGGGCAAAATCCCGGGATCCCGCCGATCCCGATCCCGGGATTGGCCACCCTAGATATGACTCAATAGCTTGTTCCCAAATATATCTGGTAACAGTTGTAGATGCATCATACTGCTGAAACTGTTGGCAACAGTTAATAAACAAACATTGCAAGCATGGTAAAGGTACATGGTGTATGTGCATGTAAAGCAGTGGTCGCCAACCCGTCGCTCGCGAGCTACCGGTAGCTCGCGGCAGCGATTCGGGTGGCTCGACCACTCTGCCCCTGCCATCCGCCCGACACTCCATTATCCCGCCCAGCCGCCCGCCCGCCCGCTCGCCGAAGCCCGGCCTCCCTTCTCCCTGTCTGCTCTGAGGGGAGGAGAGCGCATGCCGCGTCTCTCCTACCCCTCACTGTGGATTCCTTTGACTGTGCCGTCTGCGAATCAGAACTCGCGGGCCAGCAGCCAATCAGGAGCCGGCCCGCGAGTTTTGATTGACGGACGCCCAGTCACAAGGAAGTGAGGGGAAGGAGAGACGCTCGGTGCTCTCCTCTCCTCAGAGAGGAATCAGCAGCGGCGGCGGCGACGACAACAACGATGACAGCGATGACAGCGGACACAGACAGCAGTGGCACAGGGGGACAGCAGCATTGGTGAGTCTGCTGGTGCTGGGAAACTGGCACTGTGGGGGCATACATGTTCCTGGCACTGTGGGGGCATACATGTTCCTGGCACTGTGGGGGCATACATGTTCCTGGCACTGTGGGGGCATACATGTTCCTGGCACTGTGGGGGCATACTTGTTCCTGGCACTGTGGGGGCATACTTGTTCATGGCACTGTGGGGGCATACTTGTTCATGGCACTGTGGGGGCATACTTGTTCATGGCACTGTGGGGGCATACTTGTTCATGGCCCTGTGGGGGCATACATGTTCATGGCCCTGTGGGGGCATACATGTTCATGGCCCTGTGGGGGCATACTTGTTCATGGCACTGTGGGGGCATACATGTTCATGGCACTGTGGGGGCATACTTGTTCATGGCACTGTGGGGCATACTTGTTCATGGCACTGTGGGGGCATACATGTTCCTGGCACTGTGGGGGCATACATGTTCCTGGCACTGTGGGGGCATACATGTTCCTGGCACTGTGGGGGCATACATGTTCCTGGCACTGTGGGGGCATACTTGTTCCTGGCACTGTGGGGGCATACATCTTCCTGGCACTGTGGGGGCATACATGTTCCTGGCACTGTGGGGGCATACTTGTTCCTGGCACTGTGGGGTATATGTGTATACCCTTTTCCTCTCCAGTGTTGGGAGGTATGTTTGTGACACATTGGACATTGCAGTGTGTGGCATATTGTGTCTGGGGCATTGTGGTATGCGGCATAATGTGTAAGGGCCATTACAGTGTGTGGCATAATGTGTAAAGGGCATTTTTTGATTGTTATGCAGATTTATTGTTTTTAAAAAATTTTAGTAGCTCTTCAGGCGGTTTATTTTGTCTCGAGTAGCTCCCGCCCCAAAAAAGGTTGGAGACCACTGATGTAAAGGATAGCTACAAAAGCAGAGCCTATTCTTTTAGAACAAGCAATAATATGGTAAATACATGATACATTGCTCGGGAGAGATGTTCTACAACAAATTGTGCAATCTAGCAATGTACTGTAGTTATGTTACTCCCAGTTGATTTACTTGTGCGACGAGAAAGCACAATTTAAATGGAAAATATGCTTGGTGCGGCTGAGTCACCGGAATCTGCCGTGCCGAGAGACTGTTTAGCGTAACTAAAGCCACAGAGAACACGGACACAACTGTATGTAAAGCATTGTACATATATCTATTCTAATAATTTGTATATTATTAGCCTTTTATTATCACTGTAGAACTCTAGTCTGAGGATACACAGTGTGCTAGTAATTTATGCTACTTGTAATAATAGATTAGTAAGGCTGGGTTATTAATTGCATATATATATACACACACAGACACAGATTTGCATAATTACATAATTAAGGAGAAAGGAGTCAGGATTTGTGTATATAACTATGGTTTGAGTAATAATATTCTAGGAAATGGATAGCTCCTTTATAAAGTGATTAATCTCCTAACTGTAAGGCTGTGTACAAATTTACAGTGGTCTGCAGATTATCCTCCTGACAAAGGGTTGGCAGCAGACAGTGATATATTTTTAGATCTCACCAGTGATGTTTTGGTGGTAAAAGTATGAATATAGTTTTGTTTTAAAGAAGGAAAACAGATGAGACAAGCATAGACATACATCTAAGTTGCCAACACACTATATAATTGTGTATATATATATATATATATATATATATATATATATATATATATATATATATATATATATATATATAGATAGAAGAAGAATTGCTTCTTTATTGTAGTATTTCTACGTTTCGGTTTGTCTCCAAACCTTCATCAGGAATACAGTTTAAAGGAACAGGTAGTGCTTTTATAGTGAATGAACATACAGTGAAAGAAACACATGGAAACGCCCGCCCACAGCAGGCTGATGATGTCATAGACAATTGACTGTCTCAAGACAGTGACAGTGCATAATTAGCTGTGTGCTGAATCAATTACATACAGGTGTATATACAAAAAGTCAAGGGTAACTGAAATTACAACAGTGCTGCATATGTTTTTAATGATCACAATAAATAGCACACAGCTAATTATGCACTGTCACTGTCTTGAGACAGTCAATTGTCTATGACATCATCAGCCTGCTGTGGGCGGGCGTTTCCATGTGTTTCTTTCACTGTATGTTCATTCACTATAAAAGCACTACCTGTTCCTTTAAACTGTATTCCTGATGAAGGTTTGGAGACAAACCGAAACGTAGAAATACTACAATAAAGAAGCAATTCTTTTTCACAAGTCCATGAGTGCCGCTGCATTTCTTCTTCTATCTACACATTTGCAACAGAAGGCACCTGGCCTAAAAACTACTTCAAAGCGTGAGTGCCAGACCACCAAGACTCTTCTATATATATATATATATATATATATATATATATATATATATATATATATATATATATATATATATATATATATATATATATATATATATATATACATACATACATACATACATACACACACACACACACACACACACACACTATACTATATATAGTATTTTCTGTGTGAAGCTTCAGACACTATGGCAAAAAAAAAAACCCACATCTGGAAGTACAATCTCAGGAAATGCTGGCAAGCAGCTGCCTTGATTGTTCATCAATGCAGTTATGCACTTTGGTCCTAAAATATATGTGATAGGTGCCATACAGCTTTTTGACTGTTGTTGATACCGATTGGCGATTTGTATGTGCACTTCCGGCCTCTAGGGTATTTAAGATTTAAGTTGTTCAGAGAGAGGGCTCTTCTGGGGCTGTGACCCATTCAAAATTTGGTCTTGACAAAGAGCCCGGCGTGGCTCGAAATGTCGACAGTATGCTAATGTGACCCTGGTGACGTATTAAACTTTTTATCTGCATTTGAATTGGAATACTTGTGAGTGCTCTTTATGGACTATATATATATATATATATATATATATATATCAATCCAACACAAAAATCTCTAAAGTTGCGCTATTAAATTTATACTTTTTGTCGGTCGCTGTTGACACTCAATCCCCTACTAGTTGGGACTGTAAACACCTTCTATACCAAACAATAGTGTCTTCAGCACCCTATTTTTGTAATGTCCATATAACATAAACAATAAAACAATAATTCAATAATAAAATTGAATACACTTCTGAAGTTGTTCTTTTGAAGAAATTTTTCTTTTTATTTTGAAAACGTGATCAATACCCAACGCGTTACGCCTCGATAAGAAGCTTCATCAGGGGTTTGTGATCTCTTTATTAAGAATGCAACATTTAATACCCTTCAAAGTCAGGTCCTACTTGATAGTGGACAGATAAGATTTATCTGTGTTGGCCCAATGAGTTTTTGACCCAGATAGAACCTGGTGGGTTTGCACAAAGATAATAGTTCCTTATTTGTACATAAAAATTAAATGGAATTGTAAATTTCTTTCAGAAGAACATCTTTAAAATACGGTGGACTTTCTCCTAGGACTTAGTTGGAAGCATGTCCAATGTTAAAATCAAATCGTATTAAGTCCACAAATTAATTAGGTCCATAGGTTTAAATTTCCCAACCATAAACTTCTGAGGTCTGTGACCATAAACTTTTTTGTGGAGTAAATCCCTTAGGTGTGGGGATATGTGCTTTCCTAGGGATCCAAGCAGCAAGTCATCTGCTGCTTGGATCCCTAGGAGAGCACATATCCCCACACCTAAGGGATTTATTCCACAAAAAAGTTTATGGTCATAGACCTCAGAAGTTTATGGTTGGGAAATTTAAACCTATGGACCTAATTAATTTGTGGACTTAATACTATTTGATTTTAACATTGGACATGCTTCCAACTAAGTCCTAGGAGAAAGTCCACCGTATTTTAAAGATGTTCTTCTGAAAGAAATTTACAATTCCATTTAATTTTTATGTACAAATAAGGAACTATTATCTTTGTGCAAACACACCAGGTTCTATCTGGGTCAAAAACTCATTGGGCCAACATAGATAAATCTTATCTGTCCACTATCAAGTAGGACCTGACTTTGAAGGGTATTAAATGTTGCATTCTTAATAAAGAGATCACAAACCCCTGATGAAGCTTCTTATCGAGGCGAAACGCGTTGGAAAATGATCGCGTTTTCAAAATAAAAATTTCTTCAAAAGAACTACTTCAGAAGTGTATTCAATTTTATTATTGTATTATTGTTTTATTGTTTATGTTATATGGACATTACAAAAATAGGGCGCTGAAGACACTATTGTTTGGTATATATATATATAGGGCGTGGCTTCCAGTGATCCCGATGTTGTGCCGTCTTTGCGGTCCATGTCGATCTGAAGGAGTTGATTCGAGTGAGCGGTTGTTTGATGAGGTTCCTGCCGGCGACTGATCACCGCCTACGGCTGTTTCTACTCTGACCGTCCTGCCGCACTGCCCGTCTACTCCCTGGCAAGCATTGCTGTTTTTACCCTTTAATGTACGTCAGTATTTTAGAAGTAAAATTGTGTTATATATATTACTGACTGTGCGCTTCATTTACCTTCTTTTTGCATATATATATATATATATATATATATATATATATATATATGATAGAACAGAAAGAGAGTGCGCCACTCTCTTTCTGTTCTATCCAATTCCTTTTCTTTCCTCCACTAACAGGGGGGGACAAATTGAGTTGCTGCCTAAACTTTTCTGAATTAGTGCATTGAAAGGGTATCCCATTGTTATATATATATATATTTATATTTATTAAAAGGTTTACAGTACAATGCAGTTATAATCCTGTCAGTCGAGATGGCTGCTGCGGGAATATTAGCTGTTGCCAGAACACCGGCGCTGGAACTCTGGAATCACAACAGCTGGCATCCCGAACATAAGTATGTTGGGGCAGGTTAGGCACAGGCTGGGGAGGGGGAGTTAGGTTTAGGCGCTAGAGACATAGGGTTAGGCTGCGGGGGTGGGAGGAGGCATTGTTAGGTTTGGCAGTAAGCAGGGAAGGTTAGAGGGTGGCGGAAGAGGGTTAGGGCACTTACATAGACCCTGTCAGGATGTTCAGTATCGGGACGCTGCTGGAATCTTGTATGTATATCGGTAATTTGCCCACCTACAGTACTATAAATAAGAAAAAAATAGCATTTGGTAGAGCAGCGGTTCTCAAACTGTGGGACCTGACCCCAAAGTGGGTCCCGAACCTTCTGAGCAAGGGGTCGTGACTCCATTTTGCTGACCATCAGGCTGATGACTTTTCTAATCTCAGTCAGTGATTCAAGGAGACTGAAACATCTGTTTAGTTGTCTATTATTTTAGACACCTCCCATAATTTTGTGTCTCCACAATGCTGCCATGTATGTGCTGTCTGCTGACTACACGTGTGACGTGATGACCTTCTGCAGTCACTTGCTGGGGTCCTGCAATTATTTTTATCGTCTTATGGGGTCCCAGTGCAAAATAGTTTGAGGACGGCTGTGGTAGAGGGATCGTTATCATAATAAACATATATGAAAATACAAACAATTTAGGTGATGTCAATTATGTGCAATATTCTCCAGTAACAAAATAAACAGACAATGCTCAAAAATTTAAGAACTAGTACTTTAGACCTGTCAATCACTAGGCCACTATTTAGTGCCCCTTACAAATAAAACAAGGGGCGAGATGTAATAGGGTGCAATTTTTTAGAACAAGCTAAAAATCACTTGTGTTATCTGGCGATTTTTTAGTAACGGAAACCTGCAATCTGCACCATCCCCTACACTTTCATCCTGGCTCTTAAATTTTAAAGAAATTGGTTGAGCCCTGGGTTAAAATAACAAAATGAGCAATGTGCACCGGTGGACTTGAAGGAGCAGCATGCCCTGATACTGAGGGAAATTCCAGTGACGTCAATCAATGGGACTCCCCTCAACCCTGATTGGGCTCGGCCCTGATTGGACATAGCCATTTCCATGGATATGGCTATATTAAATCAGGTTGGGAGCTCCCCTGGAGCTCAGCCCTGATTGGTTGAGAGGAGTCCCAGTGCCCCAGTATCTATTTTTTTTCTTTTTTCTCACTAACACAATTTTTTTAATATGTGAATTACATTACATTTTTTCCCCTCTCACTTTCTCTCTCTCTCTATCTATATATAGCTTCGACTTCCTATCACTAATATTTATTAACACTGTAGTATTTCACTGGTGTGCCGCTCTGTGCTTTCTAGCTTATGCTGTTTTTTTGGGGTGCCCCACCCTGCACCTAGATATAGCACTAGGGACCCCCAATATACAGAAAAGCCTTGACGATGGCTTGGGGGCATAGCATACACCTGCGCAGGTATAGGTCACCAATCAATATCTCTGAATTCTACTATCATGTAGTGTTCAAGCCTTGTTACTAATAACATTCATTGAACTGGGGGGGAAACAATGTATTTTTTAACTTACTCAGTATTAACCCCTCCCTCTCACGCACATGAGTGGTATTACTAAACTAACTGAGCATCTACCACTATCCATATGTCTGTTGTGAGAGGCAGAAAGGAGCCTGCATTAGGAGGAGATGCATGTCCTGATATGCCACATGGAGTATTAGGAGGTTGCTCTAAGGTAGGTAGCTCTTAGTTTAGGGTAACGGTGTTGTGGGGTGCGGTGCCCCTGGACTGGTTAGAATTTGAAACATAGAATTTGATGGCAGATAAGAACCACTTGGCCCATCTAGTCTGCCCCTTTTTTAAACATGTTACCTCAAACCATAATTCGATCCTTATTTTTTTGTAAGGATATCAATATGTTGTATTTGCGTCTACCACCTCTGATGGTAGGCTATTCCACTTATCTACTACTCTTTCTGTGAAGTAATCTTCCTCACATTTCCCCTGAATCTTCCTCCCTCTAGTTTCAGTGCATGCCCTCGTGTTCTGTTGCTCCTCTTCCTGTGAAGAATTTCTCCCACCTGTACCTTGTTAAAACCCTTGATATATTTGAAAGTTTCTATCATGTCCCCCCTTTCCCTTCTCTGCTCTAAAGTATACATATTAAGATCTTTTAGTCTTTCCTGGTACCTTTTGTGATGTAGGCCATGCACCATTTTAGTTGCCCTTCTTTGTACAGTCTCTAATGTATTTATATCCTTCTGGAGATATGGCCTCTAGAACTGAACACAATACTCTAGGTGAGGTCGTTCCAATGACCTATACAGTGGCATTATTACTTCTTTCTTTCTACTGCTGATACCTCTCCCTATGCAACCAAGCATCTGACTTGCCTTCTTCATTGCTTTGTTACATTGGTACCAGCTTTTAAGTCCCCTGAAATAGTGACACCTGGGTGGCTTTAGTGCGGCATGCCCTTACATTCTATTAACACTTTTCCCTCACTAACACTATCTCTCTCTTATTTTAATTACATTCAATTTTTTATTTTCTCTATATCTTTATATATAGCTTCGGCTTCCTATCACTAATTATTAACACTATAGTATCTCACTGGCGTGCCGCACTGGGATTCCTAGCTTATGATAGTTTTTGGGGTGCCACACCCTGCACCTAGATATAGCACTAGGGACCCCCAATATACAGTGAAGCCTTGACGTGGCTTGGGGGCATATCATACACCTGCGCAGGTATATGTAACCAATATCTCTGAATTCTATTATCATGTAGTGTTCAAGATTGGTTACTAATACCACTCAGTGTGCTGGGGGGGACCAATGTCTTGTTACTTACTCAGTATTAACCCCTCCCTTGCATGCACCTGAATGGTATTACTGAACTAATTTGAGCATCTACCACTATCTGTATGTATAGCTCTTAGTTTAGATATATTTAAGTAAATAGCCATTATCATGTGGCTTCTTGCTGGTTAATCGTAGACCCAATTTAGGGTAACGGTTGTGTATTGTCCAGTGCCCTGGACTGGTTGAGCTGTGTGACTGTAGTGCGGTACACCTTTACATTCTATTAACACCCAGCACCTGTTTTTTCTTTTTTCTCACTAACACTATTTCTTTAATATTTTAATTACATTTCTTTTTTTTCTCTCTCTCTCACTTTCTATATATAGCTTCGGCTTCCTATAACTAATACTTATTAACACTATAATATTTCGCTGGTGTGCCGCTCTGGGCTTTCTAGCTTAAACAGTTTTTTTGGGGTGCTGCACCCTGCAGCTAGATATAGCACTAGGGACCCCCACTATACAGAGAAGCCTTGACAATGGCTTGGGGGCATATCATACATTTGCACAAATATATGTAACCAATATCTCTGAATTCTATTATCATGAAGTGTTAAGACTGGTTACTAATACCACTCAGTGTGCTGGGGGAAACAATGTCTCAATGCTTAGAGTTGGTCAGAATTTGAGGGTTTCTGTTGGTCTACCTTCCTTTTGAGGATTCACAACAAGTTCTCAGTGGGATTAAGGTATGGCGAGTTTCCTGGCCACAGACCCAAATTGTTGAGGTTTTGTTCCCTGCGCCACTTAGTTATCACTTTTGCCTTATGACAAGGTGCTTCATCCTGCTAAAAAAGGCAGTGTCCATCCTCCATCTGTTCTTGGATGGTTGGAAGAAGTTGCTTTTAGAGGATGTTTTGGTACCATTCTTTATTCATGGCTGTGTTTTTAGGCACAATTATGAGTGAGCCCACTCCCTTGATTTAGAAGCAAGCCCATTCATGAATGGTGAGTGAGGTGCAATGTTATGAGCAGCAATATCCTTGCCTGTGAAGCCATTTTTATGCAAAGCAATAATGACTGCAGCATGTGTTTCTTGCAGGTAACCATGGTTAAAGAGGAAGAACAATTATTTCAAGCACCACACTCCTTTTAAAACTTCTAGTCTGATATTCTAACTCAATCAGCATGACAGAGATTTCCAGAGTGCCCTCATCAACACCCTCACCTGTGTTAAAGAGAGAATCATTGACATGTCAGCTGGTCCTTTTGTGGCAGGGCTGAAATGCATTGGAATGTTGTTTTGGGGAATTAGTTCAGTGGTTCTCAAACTGTGGGTCCTGAACCCCAAAGTGGGTCCCGACCTTCTCAGCATTGGGTCACGACTCCATTTAGGCTGATGACTTTTCTTATCTCAGTCAGGGGCAGATTTATTAATTGGCGATCAGGGGAATCTGCGCTATGCCCATGCGCTAAAGCAGGGGATAGCGCTTCCCCTGATCGAGCGGGTGTCTATCGTGCGGTGGTGTGAGGTAGGAGGCATAGCGCAGCTACGATATTTCGTAGTGCGCGCCTGCCTGATTTATGAACGGTCAGCATCGCTGACCGTTCCGCCGCCTGCAGCTATAGACTTCGACAACTGCAGACGGCGATGCCCTATGCCTACAGCAGGGACAGACCTGTCCCCGCTGCTGGCCCTGAGCTGCGCTGGAGATCTCGCGTGAGTAGCGAGATCCCACACATGCACAGTCCAGCCGGCCGGGGGGAAGGAGACAGCGCGTCAGTGTTAACTGACGCGTGGTCAGCTGGAGGGGACATCGCCGGAGGGGGGAGTTAGCGCTCCCCCGCTTCGGTGGCAATATCTTAGTAGATCTTGTCGGTGTCCCTACCTGCTTCGCCTCGCTACTGAGGCGAAGCAGGAACTGTTATAGCGGCGCTGTTAGTGCCACTATAATAAATCTATCCCTCAGTGATTCAATGAGCCTGAGAAATCTTTTGAATTGTCTGTTATTTTAGACTCCACCCATCATTTTATGCTGCCATGTATGAGCTGTCTGCTGATTAAACATGTGATGACCTTCTGCAGTCACTTACTGGGGTCCTGTAATTATGTTTATTGTCTAATGGGGTCCCAGAGCAAAATAGTTTGAGGATCCATGAATTAGTTAATTGTCTTGGCAAAGAGGGAGTTTTCAATTAATTGCAATTTATTTTATCACTCCTCATAACATTCTGCAGTATATGATAATTGCCGTCATAAACACTGAGATAGCAAAGTCTGAAAATTAATATTTGTGTCATTCTCAAGATGTTTGGCCATGGCTGTACATTGTAGCTCAATTACTATGTCATGTTGCTATATGTTATTTATTTGTATCATCATAATATTAAAGTACATTACTATGTAATATTTTGTTATTTATAAATAAATTATATTCATTTTGATTTTCTTCCACAACTCTAAAACTTTTCAAACAGACAGTTTTTCACAAGAGGAAGAATGATAAAAAGGCCAAGAGTCTCATTAATCTTTAAGAGGCCCATCTGAACATTGTCATAAGGGTCATTAACATAGTTTTTGGTAATAAGGGAAAATGTTTCTAGAACTTCCGTTGTGATAACTGGACAAACAGGCATATATGGTGATAAGACTGGAAGTGAAATAATAGAACTTATTTCCATGTAGGGGGCTGCGATTACTTTATTTTTAAACATACACCCATATGTCTATGTATACATTTGAAACAGCCTAAATTTATGCAGTACAAAACATAATATTATGCACTCCATTTTAATTACAGTACAGGCTGACTATCCCGTATCCGAATTATTTTCCGAAAACCATACATTCCAGAAAGTGGGAAAAAATTTTTTTTTATAAAAACTCACTGGGGACATCTGTAACAGCACTACTGAGAATATGATATGTAACTGGCACTATATATGTGCAAGAAAATTATTGCTTGGCATTCAAATTCAATATCTGAGATAGTACACAAATTTTGTTTCATGTTTTGAAACCTTGTTTTTTGAACAAATAAAATATATTTGTGTGTATTTTATGTGGTTGATGTGTTTATACAGCATAAATGCAAGATACTTCAAATACATTATTGAAATATTAAAATATTCCGAAATACGGAATAATCTGTTATACAAAATTCTCCTGGTCCCGAGCATTTTGGATAAGGGAAAATCAACCTGTATAGTTCGGTAAAGTTTGTCATTAAAATTTGGTTGAACTTTACATGTTAAATAGGCAGATTAGTTGAAAATGCTGAGAAAGATTATTTAATGGCAGCAATGTACTTTCACCATTTATAGGCACATCAATAATGTAAATATTATCCAACATCATCAGTGCAATTACAGTTTATGAAGATTGAACTCTATGGACTTCTGTCTTTTTAATGATGTGACAGATAACTAATACATTCTTGCTCCTACAACAAGTCCTATAATCACCTCATCTCCTGCTAAGACTCCATCCACCATGAATCTTTCTATATTGTATGACAGTCACACAATAAAATAGCTGGATTGTACAGCAACTCTAATGTCAAAGGTCTTAAAAAGGTCAGTGGCAGGACATAAATCCATATACAGTTTGTGATGGTATAGAACTAGGTTTAGCATATGCTTCCTCAGTATAGGACAAGCAACATTCTTGTTGTAAATTTAGACAAGAAATGTCCAAGAAGATTTTGGAATACGCATCTAGTGTCATCTGTGTTCTTCAGTACCAGAGAGGGATGTTATATCAGTCTCAACAATTTTTTTTTCCTTTTTATTTAACTCTGCTCAGGATGTTCTGCGTTTATGCCAAATATTGTAAATTTCTAAATTAGTTACTGAGGACTGCATATTAGAAAGCATTATTCGGCCAGTTTAGAGAATAGTTTTTACAACCTACAGCATACCTTCTTTCTGTCTGTGGGGCAGTCCAGTTTTTCGGGACTTTTTCCACCCATGGACCCGATGGTTTACCCTGTGTGAGGGGGGGGGGGGGTGTGAGCAGCGTGTGAACAGATTCCAGGTGACGTGCACGGCATCTACTCACAGTTCATGGAGAGTGTAAAGGGCAGCAGAGCATCCCAGAGTACTGAGCATGCCCCCACAGTGATGCAGTTAGGCCTTGCCCCTTCTGTACAAGGCTCCATCCTTCTCTGCAAGGCTTTTTTTGGGTGCAATTGGGTCCAAAACGTCGAGACATTAAGTCGGGCAGTATGACCCCCAGTAACACATTTAAATATGCCAAAAATAATATTAACAATCTACTTTAATAGGGAATTATACATGAAACAGCAACAAAAAAAGTAGGTCACTATGACTTTTATAGCGAGTTAAAAGCAAACTGCATATCAAACCACACAGAATAGAGTGACAAGTGTATTATTCATGAGTAGTACAGTCTAATCATGCATAATGCAGACACCTGTGTATTTTACCTTCATCGATAGTACTCTGGTACAGGTATATGTTTAACATAACCTTAACTGTATCCCATGTTCAACTCTGAAGAATTAAGAAATAAGCAATATATTATATTAAGCCAACATCAACAATAGTAGCACAATGTAAAACACAATGCCCTACTTAAAAGAAAACAAAAGGGCTATTGCAGATGTATTAAGCCTAATAAAGTGGAAAGTTATCACGCACCAATCAGCTCATAACTGTCATTTCTCAAACACGGCCTGTAAATTGACACTACTGCACATGCGCCGGACCCACAACCACGGCAGGGATCAGAGACCAGCAGCTGTGGCAGTGGAGGGGGTGCCGCATCAAAGCTCTTTCACTGAGGTAGGAGCTGCCGCTGATTATCAGCTTCCACTTTATTACTTAACCAGGCTTAATACATTTGCGTTCCATAACAGAGTTGCCTGTGAAAATGGGTATACACTGAAAAACTGAACTCAAAATATATTCAGAATAGCTGTGCAAAAATTCAGCAGTATGTATCACCAAAAACAGAATTATGGCCCTTATTCTGGTTGAAGCGGTAACGGCCGCATGCGGCCGTTCCGCCGATGTTTTCGGTCTGCGCATGTGCAGAGGCCACTCTGCGCATGTGCAGCCGAAATCGCCGTACACGTATTTTGTCCGCCGCAAAGGGGGTGGATAGGGGCGTGAGGGGCTACGAAGCCTCATTTGCATATGCATACGCCCCGCGTTTCATGGGCGTTCCCATGCAAACGCGGGGCGTACGCATGCTAATGAGGCTATGACGCGTGGGTACAGGGCGGGCATCTGGCATCGCCGGATGTCAGCTGCCCGCCCCCATACAAGATTTCACACGGACAAGTGTCCGTGTGGTCTTGTGTTGCGGGACCTGGTGGAGCGTGCGGCCCTGCATTCGATGTTCGGCGACCATCGAATGCAGGGGCTGCTCCCACCATGGAGGAGGCGTATCCCCGTCCACAATCATGCGGATCGCCACATGGCCGCGTACGGACGGCCGTGGCGATCCGTATGGAAGGCGGGGATTCGTCTGGTGCGGTCGGAGCCGCATATGCGGCTCCGGCCGCACCGATCAGAATAAGGGCCCATGTATCACCACACTGTGTAAGGTAAGGACAATGGTGGCTCAAGTTAAAGATTGGGTGGCTTGAGTGGCTGGGTACACATCAGAACGATTTATCTCCCTGCTAATGGGGATGTAACGCGTGCCACCGTATACATGCACAATGCGGTGGACGATATATTGTTGTCCACCACATTTAAAATCCAAGCCATCATTCCCTAATGGGATGAGCCAAGGAATGACCTGTTGGAGCACATGACAGACACAATGCGATGTATATGATATTTCATTGCGGTCAACATTATGTGTACCTGAGCGAACTCACTTGCAACAATATGCATTAATCCCTCTTAACAGTCATGAGAAACATGGATAAGAGAATGGGGAAGTCTTATACCTACAACCATGGTTTTAAGGTACCAAGTAAATGCCACTTCAGACTCTACAACATTAGCTGTCTGACTGGTCACCCTGCCTGGACTGGGTAACTTGATCATCAGGTAATGTGTTTATTCTTCATTTTAATTTAAATGCAATCATCAACACCTAAAATGAAGATTGTAACAGAATATAATCTTTTGAGGTCACCCTTAATTTTTTTCCATCTCAAATACAGTGCAAAGAAGTCAGAACTGCATTGAAGCATCAGTGCTCATCACTTATTGCAGAACACTGCAGGGTATAAAAGGTAACATTCCTGTCCAAACCGATCATTAATTTTTTACAATGCTGTTTAGAAAACTACACTACAGAGAATGCTTAAGGGAACAAGCTCATTAGAAAGAAACACGTGTATGCATGTAACAAGCAGAAAGCTAAATATTTAAAAAATTAATTAAGCTCCAAATAGAAGATTTTATGCTAAATACTGTATATTGAGTATCACCACAATTTACTAATGCAGCTCTGTAACATTAATTAAAGTGGGATTAATAATGTCCCTCTTTTCTGCACCTGTAGAGTATGACAAGTATTTTGTTTGGACAGGATGCAGTTTGTCACAGTGTGGTGCACCAAAGGGGAGAAAGTTGAATGATACTTAAAATATACCTTTTATTAGTTTTAGTTAAAAGGCTGCGAAAATATGACAAACTACATAAAACATGAAACACAAAACATGATGAATACAGTGCAAATTAAAATGCACGTGCGGGGTTGCATGTGTCTGGTGCCCTGTGAATGGTAAGGTATTTAATTATCACTTAGTGTCCCTATATTTCATTCCCCTAATGATTATGACTGTTAAGTCTATTCCAATTCGGAGGAAAGGGATATCTTTATTAAATCACTTGGAGACAGAATCTGTGTCCATACATGTAGGAGTTAATCCCACAGACCACGCATCTGGTCTGTAATTGGATTGCAATTTATAGGTTAGTACTGCTGTATGTTAGATAGTGCAACTGGGTGCCGATCAGTCTTAGGTACCTAAGTTTTAATTAATGGAGGTTAAGTCTGTAGGTACTTTCTCCATTGGTAACAATGGTATCAGGAACTGCCACTATACACAACAATTGTAATTAAACATATATCATATGTTAATGTTATATTATATAATAATTTGTCGAATGTGTGTCATATACAATGTTGCTTATGCAATTAATTCACGGTGGTCTGAAAAGGTCATTACACACACACACACACACACACACACACACACACACACACACACACAATGTTCATTAATGGAGGTTTATCACCACAATTTATGTGTTATCCTGAGCGATAGATGAGTGAGTTTATCTCACTACTGATAATATAATCACAATCTGCCATTTAATGGGACTACAATTTAAGTACAGACATGTCCGTGTGATGCATTCACAGTGGTAGATATGGAATAAACTTAGTACATAGTTGAGGTACAAACAGCCTAAGTAATATGACCAATAGTTGTGAATGCCCTGCTGCCGCAATCACTGCTGACATCCACTCGGGATAAGTGGTATGGTCAGCTTCGGCAGATGTAGACCGGGGTGTTCAGTGACCGGAGCACCATCGGGCACCTGAATACACACAGTGTAAAGTATAATAAACATTAGAGTCCTTAAAAGGAAAAGCATAACACACAAAAATCAATAAGAGTGACACATGCGAGACGCCCGCACGGCAGTTAATGCCGGAGTACACTTTGCAGATCTTCTTCAGGGCCTCAGTATGACAAGTAAAAAAGGGGGGGTGCATCATAATATAAAAAAAATAAAAATCAGTTCGGAACATTAATTAAAAAAAAGTTGAGATGAACATGTAGGTCCTATTTTTATAATCTGTTTGCCTTAGGCACCTGATTTGCATGAGCCAGCAATGCTACTTACCATAATACAGAGTTCTTAACAGATTCTCAGACATTACAGGAATGTTAAAAATAATGGCATAAAGAATCAAACTTGGCTTCATGCAAATAACTCCCAATCTTTGGGATGTTGATCAGCTTTGGAACATGCTAAACCCCGGAATAATGTCTAGAGCAGTGATTTTCAACCTTTTTACCTTGCGGCACACTAAATAAGATTTTAAAATTGCCAGGGCACACCATGAGATCCCCACAGGTCAAAACACATTGCCCCCCCACAGGACAAAACAAACCTTTTGGCCCCCATATAAAAAACAATCACATTGGTCCCCACAGTTAACAAAAATTAAATACATTGGCCCTTTACATGAAAAAAAAAGAGACCAGTAAATGACAGTTGCACTGGTGGTGGCTGTAAACTGGTTTGGGCATCTCGAAATCTGGGGGCACACTTGAGAATAGCTCAAGGCACACTAGTGTGCCACGGCACAGTGGTTGAAAAACACTGGTCTAGAGTAAGCAGGCCTTTTCAGATTTGTGGCTACAAATATTTTGAGGATCTCACAGCAATGATGGCCCACAAAGGGTTAATAAAAATGTTTGCTTGGCAATTTTCACTTATTCTGACAATTTCCCTTGGCACTCAAAGGAATGAGGAGTAGTGTGTGGGGGTATACAGTCGTTAGGTCGACAATAGGAAGGTCAACATACACTGGGACGACCACTGAAGGTCAATATGTATGAAGGTCGACACACCTGAAGATTGACATGGGGTTAGGTCAACAGGATAACTCGGTCGAAACATGCATTGGGCCGACATGGGCAAGGTCGACAGTCAAAATGGGTTTTTCACCTTTTGTGCCGACAAGTGGTATTTCATGCCCTATAATCCATTAGGGAGTGTGGGGGGGGGGGAAATAAAATAGTGTGAAGAGTAGCGAGGCACCATGCCTGAAGCAAGGCGAGCGCAGAAAGCCATGCGAGGGGACACAGTGCACTTTTTTAGTGTCCAAGCCAACTGTGTCGACACGGGATAAAACAGTAAAAAACATTAGGTCGACTTTTTGACTGTTGACCTTGCCCATGTCGACCTAATGACCCCGTCAACTTAACCCCATATCGACCGTCAGTAGTCAACCTTCCTCTTGTCAACCCTATGACCCATACCCGCGTGCGGCTAGGAATCGGGTCCCTCTGTGTCTGGTCACTGGCTGTGTACTGTCTACGGGGTTAAAGCCTGTAGGATTAGTGCCGCTGCTTCCTCCACCCATGTCAGCGCAGGGCAGATGAACCACTGGATTCCCATAAAGTGAGGTTTAAGATTGGTCCCAATTGCCACCTTTCGAGACCGATCCCTCCAACATCTTCTGGAACTACTTTGCCGATTGGATTCCACCCAATGGGACTGCTGTTTTGGTTCAGGTTATTCACCAGATTTCTGGGACCATTTATCAATGTGCACATATTCCTGAGATTGCTATTTTAAAGTTTTATTGTGGTCAATTTTCCTTTTTTTATTATTCAATTGTGTATTAATAAAATGTATATTGATCTATTTAGCTGTGTGTATCATTGGGAGCGCTGCCTAAACCATTCCATTTTCCAGATGAACGCTGATGACTGATAGCAGCGCAGGTCGTTCCCATTGGATTACTGGTCGGGCAAAAGCACAAGGAGATGCTGATGACACTGAAGGCAGAACCGGAAGTGAAGCAGCATGGTTCATCTCCACGGCAATGGGATACTTCTTCTGCCATCGGGAGACTTCTTCCACATTACCAATATTATTTTCAGGTACCCCCAACTGGCCTGCAGAGTACCCCAGGTTGGAAACCATTTCTCTAGAACCTCAGTGAGAAGCACACAATTTCAATGTGATGTATCGCTACATTAGCTGTATAAAGGTTTGCCATTAAAAAATTAAATATGCCCTCTTCACTGATTACGTGCAGGGTGCTAGAATGAAAATGATGTACACAGGCACAAGAATTCCCTATATCCAGTAGCATATTTATAATGGGTGCAGGGTGTGTGGTGCACTCGGGCCCGAGTCCTAGGGTGCCCACACTGAGGGGTAGATTTATTAAGCTCGGTGAAGTGATAAACTGTCTGGTTTGATTTTACATATGACAAGTACAGCTGATTGGCCGGTGATAAAAACCAAACAGTTTATCACTTCACCGAGCTAAATAAATCTACCCCTGAATCCATTTTTTCAATACTGAGATGAAGGCAGCAGTGCTTCTGTAATTGCTGGGAAAATGGCCACCACGTCTGAGCGTTCTAGTGCTATCCTTTCTCAGTACTAATTACTTAAACACACTTAAATACACCAGGTATAATTAGTACACGAGACTTGGTATAAATTTGCACGCCGCAGGGAGATGAAAGAATCCCTGCCTGCGCCAGAGTCTAGAGCTACACTTTCTTCCATAAGTATGGGAATTCTTGAAATAAAAAATCTGTCTACGATTGGTCTGAACGCAAACTCTAACTGGTATCACAGGGTAACCACTTCCAGTGCCCATTTCTCCTGGATGGTGTGAGACCAATTTTCTGCAAATTTCATAAGTCTCCCTGCCACTGGAACCGTCCCCAGGGAAGGAACACCTTCACTGTCTTTGGGCATTTCTTCTACTGGATTGTCGAAAAAATGACCTAGACCCAGTAGAATATCTATCTCTAAACTGTCTTCCTGGCCTGTAACTTCTGGCTTGACAGAAGTATTGTCTAGAGGAGAATTCAGGGAACTTCCCCCTTTTATCTTGTGGGAGTCTAACAGATTTCCCTCCGGACAATCTCTGTATTAGGGCGTCCAACTTCCCTCCAAATAGGAACGACCCCTCGAATGGCAGAGTAACCAACCAGTTTTTTGAGTGTGTATCAGCCGCCCAATTTTTTAGCCACAGTGCTCTTCTAGCTGTAATACCAGACGTCATGGATTTGGCAGAGAAATCCAACATATCCAGCGAAGCCTCACATAAATAATCGATGGCTAGTTGAATAAAACTCAAATTTTTACTAATAAGATCTCTAGAGGCCTTGTCACGCACCTCATCCTGAAGGGATGAACACCATAATCTAAGTGCTCTGGACACAGAGGCTACTGCCACACCAGATTTCATTGCAATCGAACTGGAAATATGCAATCTTTTGAATGCGCTTTCCATTTTCTTGTCCATCGCATCCTTTAATGATGCTCCGTCTTCAACAGGAATAGTAGTTTTAGTTGTAATTTCGGCTACCGCCGCGTCAATCTTGGGGATAGAACACCATTTATTAAATTCCTCATCTTGTATGGGGTACATCTTATCCACCCTTTTAAACGTACCCACACGTTTATCAGCATTAGACCATTCCTTTTGTAATACTTCTTTAACAACTTTATGTACCGGAAAGCATCTAGACTTTTTAGATCTGTCCTCAAATAAAGATACCTCTTCATCTTTAACAGGTTCTTTATAATTTAATGTTTTGTACAGTCTTTTTAAGACCAATTCTACCAATTCCAAATTGAAAGATCTATCCTCTTCCACAATTTCTCCAGACTCCGCCTCTGACTGAGTGCCATCATTATCGGATATACATACAGGTGAATGAGACCTCTTGTTAGTATTAAAATACTCCTCCTTAGAGAGAAAGGTCTTCATCCATTCCATCATATCTGCGATCGGCACAGATGTATCCACTGCAGGAGTGACCTCCTTTACACAATCCTTGCAAACATTCTCATCCTCCAGAGAGACAAAAACTTTATCACATGAAGGGCACGTTTTAGAACAATGCTTCTTTTTGCAGGCACACTACAAGATAGAAATAGAATACTAACTATTTGCAAGTACTAATAATAAAAATAATAACTAACCAGTCCTCATAGAGGACCTACCTGGGCAGCGGTATCACAGTCTTAACGGCAGAGGACTCTTCCATGTTGTAGGCAATGTCACCACATCCAAGGAACATGCACTTCCATGTTCAAGAACCTAACAGGTTCTTTATACTGTTCCACGCTGCTCCGGCGTCTGCCGCCGGCCGGAAATGCGTAGCTGTGGAACGCAGCGCTGCTCTGCCAGAAATAACCGGCGCAAGTATGACATAGTGTGAGCGCGAAATACCTGCTCCATGTCTGAATGCAGTACAACCTCACGTGTCCATACTGACCAGACCGGATAGATGAAGGGTATAGGTGCCGCCACCCGCTACCCAGTCACAGCAGCGCGCAGCTCACCATGAGTATACTAACAAAATAAAAAACACTGACCTTACCTGCTACTATCTAAGAGGAGACAGGAAAAAAGACTGAGGGGTTAGGGTGGAGCGTGCTTATATACGTGGTGTGAGTGGATCCTAGGGGGGAAAAACCTACCTGTCTATAAGGAGGAGGAGGGGTTAAACCCAGTGTTAAGGCTGCCATGAAGTAGGAAGAAGTAAAATAACATTTTCTACTTAATTCGCTTGTAACAAAATCACAAACACAAATAGTTCAATGCTTCTTTTAAAAGGTTACCATGGGGCATACGTGACAAAGCTTGGAGAGAAATAAACTACCAACCAATCAGCAGCTGTCATTTTTAAAACAACCTGTAACTTGATAGTTAGCGGCAGATTGTCTCTCTCCACTTTCTATCTCTGCTTGACTTGTTACATATGCCTCCATATCTGGTGATCTGTGCACGTACTGCATATCTGGGGATACGATTCTGGCACATACTGAATTGTACTGCCACTGCTCCTGGACTTCCCTGGTAATGTATGATTCCCATCGCCTGTGGTGATACACCTTCCTAATCAATTACCTAGCTCACCACAGGTGCTGGCAATCATACATTACTAGGGAAGTCCAGGAGCAGAGCATTTTCTATCTCAAGGAGAGGGTCGGGTAGGCAAGTATGACTGTATTAACCCAAAGTTAAGACATGGTCATACATTGAGGTGCATAGTATGCTTAAACTTCTAGGTCTAAAATCAGCAGCTGAAATTCATCAACAACATTTTAAAATCTGATCACACTAAGCACCTACATGTTTGACCAGGTTTCCTTTAGACCCATCATCTTACAACTGATGCTGGGAAAATATGACTCATATGGAGCACAATGAAATGGCCATAAGGGGAAATAAGAATGAAAGAGAGAACATTCCGCACAAGCAGTGGCACCAAGAGAGTGGGGAATGGGGAGTTATTACCTGGGCCCAGGTTTGATAGATGTGCCCAGTGGGACCACCATTACCTAGCAACAGCAGGTGCAATAGCTTTTCTCAGGCCAACACATGCTGCTGTGTGCTAGGCTGCAGCGTGGCCAGGCAGGAGCTTAAAGTGCTATTTACTTCTGTATTTTAAATCAAAAGGTGAATGGTAACGCCTCCAAAAATTAGGCCATGCACCTAAAAGCACCTGGGCCCGGCCAGGCTCTCTACTGCTTTGCACACAAGAGGTCTTACTTACTGAATCGCCAGTTAGGTATTGGAGTTGAAAAAATGTGGTTCTATCAAAATTATGAGCCTATGGTTAAAGCCCTTATAACCCATGAAAGATTGAAGAGCCCATCTGGATCGCATTAGCTACAAATCGTACTGTTGATTTCAAAGGGGAAACTTGTTGAACTGTTATGTGATTGAAAGTGATAAGACGTTCAAACAGCATATTCAGCTCAGTCACAGTGATAAAGGCTTCAGACTGTTTGTACTGTATGGTATGCTTTGGAACCAAACATATGTGGTGTTAGAGCTTCAGTGGATACAGAAATGAACATGTAGTATGCATGCATCATATAAAGCAGGGGTGGGGAACCTCCGGCCCGCGGGCCGGATACGGCCCCCGCACCCAGTTTGTCCGGCCCGCCCGCCTGCCTATATTACAGCCGCCCGCCCGCCAATACTACAGAAGTATCATCCGCCCGCCGGCTGCCTACATTTCATACCAGCCGCCGGGGATGGCTGCTGCTGCTGCTGCCGCCGAGGAGATGTGCAGAAGACGCGCCCGCCAATCACTGCCGGCGCATCCCCTCCACAGCCACTGTGATTGGAGGGCGCGTCTTCTACACATCTCCCCGGCGGCAGCAGCAGCAGCAGCCATCCCCGGCGCCTGGTATGTAATATAGGAGGGCGGGCGGCTGTTAATATAGGCGGGCGGGCGGCTGATACAGCGGGTGGGCGGCTGGTATGAAATGTAGGCAGCCGGCGGGCGGATGATACTTCTGTAGTATTGGCGGGGGGGCGGCTGTAATATAGGGCGATAATCACCCTCCCTTCCCAGGCAGTGACTGACACATCCAGGGGTTGTCATTTACCCCTGGATTCACCCCCAAACAGGTTAATGTGATTATGTCTGATTCTCATAATCAGACATAATCACATTAACCTGTTTGGGGGTGACAGCCCCCCTTCCTCCACACTGTCACTTTTTATGTCGCTGCCCGTGTGTATAATGCCCACATGTATATGCCGCTGCCCTTGTGTATTATGCCCACATGTATATGCCGGTGCCCTGTGTATAATGCCCACATGTATATGCCGCTGCCAGTGTGTATAATGCCCACATGTATATGCCGCTGCCAGTGTGTATAATGCCCACATGTATATGCCGGTGCCCTGTGTATAATGCCCACATGTATATTCCGCTGCCAGTGTGTATAATGCCCACATGTATATGCCGCTGCCCTTGGGTATTATGCCCACATGTATATGCCGGTGCCCTGTGTATAATGCCCACATGTATATGCCGCTGCCCTTGTGTATTATGCCCACATGTATATGCCGGTGCCCTGTGTATAATGCCCACATGTATATGCCGCTGCCAGTGTGTATAATGCCCACATGTATATGCCGCTGCCCGTGTGTATAATGCCCACATGTATATGCCGCTGCCCTTGTGTATTATGCCCACATGTATATGCCGGTGCCCTGTGTATAATGCCTACATGTATATGCCGCTGCCAGTGTGTATAATGCCCACATGTATATGCCGCTGCCAGTGTGTATAATGCCCACATGTATATGCCGGTGCCCTGTGTATAATGCCCACATGTATATTCCGCTGCCAGTGTGTATAATGCCCACATGTATATGCCGCTGCCCTTGTGTATTATGCCCACATGTATATGCCGCTGCCCTTGTGTATTATGCCCACATGTATATGCCGGTGCCCTGTGTATAATGCCCACATGTATATGCCGCTGCCAGTGTGTATAATGCCCACATGTATATGCCGCTGCCAGTGTGTATAATGCCCACATGTATATGCCGCTGCCAGTGTTTATAATGCCCACATGTATATGCCGCTGCCCTGTGTATAATGCCCACATGTATATGCCGCTGCCCTGTGTATAATGCCCACATGTATATGCCGCTGCCCTGTGTATAATGCCCACGCGTATATGCCGATAATTGATAATTTTGATATGGCCCCCGAAGGGTTTTAAAATTTTCCAAATGGCCCTCGGTAGAAAAAAGGTTCCCCACCCCTGATATAAAGCTACTTTCCATTGCTGTAAATGTCTATTATAATATAATCAAAGTTATAAACACACAAATGGAAACATCTGTATACATATGATTCCTTTATCTAGTGAACATGTGTGCACAATTCTAGACTTTGAGAAAGAGGCGAGTGCTAGGCTGTACATCTCCCATCTGCTCAAATCCAGTCCTTGGGGCACCCATGGTATGTTTTCCAGCTCTTTATACAACATCACAACTGAAATAATTAGTAACAGCTATTGCTCTTTTAAAAACGCATCCATCACTTATGACTGCACCTGTACTCCAGCAAGGAGAAATGGAAGAAGTGCACTGTAAACTGAATTTGAGAAGAAGTACCTGCCGATCTATCTCCCTGATCAACAAAGATAAGCTGGCCATACATCTACAGATTGATTGTCAGATTGGTCTGGTTGGAACAAAAACCTGGTAATGGATGAGAGCAAATGACAGTTGACCATTTGCTTTGAAATGCTGGAAAACTGGCAAAAACTGTAATTCAGATATTACTAGGATTTTGTTCCAACCAGCCAGATCTGACAATCCATCGGTAGATGTATTGCCAGCTTAACTATAATTGTAGCATTCACAAGTTTTTCCCAGTCACACATCTTATTTGAACAGTTAGCTATTACTGTGTTAACTACTGCTGTTCTTTGCACAACCTCGGTGAGCACTATAGTCTTCATTAAACCTAAATAGTCAAAATTCTTAAGAATAAGGACATATTCCATGCAAAATACCATCTTCAAAAATATTCACATGACAGATTGTGCCT
Organism: Crinia signifera; assembly: GCF_055691185.1. Lineage (NCBI taxonomy): Eukaryota > Metazoa > Chordata > Amphibia > Anura > Myobatrachidae > Crinia > Crinia signifera. The sequence goes on from NC_139220.1 coordinate 140,768,035, forward strand.
GATGGGCATACTTTAAAATCCAGGCAGTGGAATCCTGACAGCCAAAATCCCCACACATCCGGAGATAAGTACAAGAGTTGAAACTAGTGGGGAGAGTCAAGGGGGTGGGTCAAGTTAGGGTTAGGAAGCATTAGGGGGCAGTTTTTGATTGGCTGTAGGAGAGAGGAGGTTAGGGTAGGAGGGGGAAGGTTGACTTTTATTTATTTATTAACAGTTTCTTATATAGCACATAACATATTCCCCAGCGCTTTACAGAGAATATTTGAACATTCACATCAGTCCCTGCCCCAGTAGAGCTTACAATCTATATTCCCTACCACATATACACAGACATTCTAGGGTTAGTTTTTTGTTGGGAGCCAATTGACCTATACCAGTATATTTTTTTGGATTGTGGAAGGAAACCAGAGTACCTGGAGAAAACCCACGCAAGTACGGGGAGAATATACAAACTCCACACAGTTAGGGCCATGGTGGGAATCAGACCCATGACCTCAGTGCTGTGAGGCAGTAATGCTAACCATTACACCATCCGTACTGAGCTATGGAGAAAATACTTTGCTGGATGTGCCACAATCTGGCCGTCAGGATCCTGACTGAGGGATATTTTACACTGAGGAAACTTCATCACTATAGCCTTTAGAGAACCATTGCTCCCTACATACATACATACATACATACATACATACATACATACATACAGCAGCAGCTCCAGAACAGGGGCTGAAGCAGAGTCCAAAATTCAAATAGAGGACCCACACCAACTGCCACCCCAAAAACATCAACAGCTTGGATTCATTAGCAACCGGTGTGGCTCTATTTGAATCTTGGGGGGGGGGGGGGGGATTCGATCCTGGGTCCCGACGTTTGGTACATCCCAACAGTTGGATTTAGGCCTGTTCGCCAGTTTATCGGCAGGTGGGATTCAAGAGAAAAGGGGGCGTGTCTGAAAACGTGGATTGTGGAGATCCGGCCGTGATCTCGACAATCCATGGCCGTTTTCTGTAAATCGGGCCGACTGCTTTTAAAGTTGGGTCCGTTCTGTCAATTTGCCACTTCAATTCTGTCAGGAACGCTCACCGCTATTTCCCCCGTCGGAATACCGTCCCTTGGACTGTGTTACAGCCCCACCTGTGGAGCTGCCAATGCATACAAACAAAGCTGAACCCTCTACGAAAAGCTTTAACGAACCTTAATGAGCAATATACTGGTATGCTATCCTAAAAAAAAAAAAATTAGTTTGCATTCACCATTGAAAAATATATTTACACCACAAAAAAGCATATACAGGAAAAAAAACAAAAGGATGATGCTGAAAACAATGAGTATAAGAAAAATATGATATATAACTTTCTTACAAAGGGTCAAATAAGAGTGGTGCTGCAGTGGAATGTGTGGCGTTACTGTAGTATAACAATAAGGCATGTGCTGCTGCTTTCTTCTATGTGCACTGAGAAACCAAACGCCTACATGTAATGTTTATGAACAGACTAGACAAACACAGGTGCGGACTAAGGAATGTCAGGCATTACAATTCCACTAAAGGTCACTACAGTGTCTGCTCAGCACCTACAGTGCCAAAAGCAGTGGAGAGGTTTTACACCATCTTTTAATATGTCATTAATATAATCAATATAAAAAATAAAAACAAACAGGTACATAATCACATTAAAAAAAAGTGATTTGGTTACAGGGAAATCATTCTTTATGTGCGTCAAGCTTATATCTAAATTCATCAGAGGCACAAGTTAAAGTTGGTTAAGTAAAAATATAGTATTATTATATATAGTATTATTAAGGAATAAGGATAAAAAAGGACACACAGTTATTTAATAGATTCTAAAGTAAATAACTATTAATAGATGCTCACTGTGAGCCAAGTGGCTTTTCTTTGCCAATCTGAAATACATGAATGCAAGGAAATATTAAAGCAAAATCTACCAAGGGCCATCAGAAAATCCATAGTAAATTATTTCCACTGATGATTTTATATATCTCCCACGGTGGAGCCCAGTTATAATAAACACGATCCAGCTTGCTGCGCTTACATACTGCTAGCTTGATCATATTGGCCCTTATTCTGATTGATGCGTACTTTTCCGCATACTTTCGGATAGCGTCTTTACGGCGCCTGCGCATGCGTGGAGAACGCAACGCGCATGTGCCACGCATTGACTCCGTACCTGTTCGGCCAAATCCCGTACAAAACTGTGCACCGCAATCAGTCTGGAAATATGGGCGTATTATGGGCGTCATGCGGAATGACACATGGGCGTAGTTTAAAAGTGGGCAAAACTGGGAGGAAACATGGGCGGACACGGGGGAGTACACTTATGTTGGGGGGCGTGCATTCGGATAGCACTCCGAATGCACGCGAACAAAACCGATAGAAATGTGCGGTGTCCATAAGTCAAGTATTGCTTTGCGGAAACCACTCGGTCTTGCGGTAGGCGAACGGAACGCCTAATGACTACAAGCATTAACACCTGAACCCAATACAATCGACTCCTTTACTCATTACTCACTAATAGGACGCTTGTCAGTGCTTTAATTGAAACCATTGCTGCTTCAAGGAACCTTTACTAAACACACACATATGCTGTACTTGTCCCACACTTTTAAACTGCTAAGAATGGACATCACTGAATATTAATACTATCAATACACATGTGTATTCTACATGTACTAATTAAACCACACAATTTTGGTAAAATAAAGAAATTTATTTAAATACATTTCACAGACAATTACACTGTGAAGCAATTAAAAAAAAAAAAAAAAAATAATACCAAAAACCATGGCAGGAATGTACCAAAATAAATTATAATACAAAATAAATATAATTGCACACATTCATAGCCACAGCAGAATCAGTTGGAACACAAAGGGACTTAGCAACATCACTTCAAGTACAGCTGACAGTAATGGCAGGCAAAAGAGGGCAACAGGGGAACCAAAAATGACATATGAAGCAAGGGCTCATCTGGTTACCCTCAGCACGTGATTGGACACAAGAAGCTGACACACACAGCACAATGAAAGAGTTGGGATCACATAACGGTGGAGATTAATGCAGCCACAAGTTCATTTGCGAGCACGTTTGCCCTTGGTAGGCTCCTTGGCCTGTGCAGCAGCTCTTCGGCCACGGCCAGATGCTGGGGCAGGTGGAGCAGATGCTGGTGAGGGGGTGGATGGTCTACCCCTCCTGCCAGCAGGGAGTGTTGCTGGTGGTAATGCACCAGAAACGGATGACATTAGGACCCTATTGCTGTTAACTAGCTCCACCATAAGCTCATTATGGTGGAGGAGGAGATCATTTTGACGCGTGGCTTGCTCGGCCAGCACCTGAACACTTGCAGCCATGGCCTGATGCGCCTCAGCCATGGCCTGCATGCTCCCAGCGATGGACTGCTGGGTGCTGACCAAGCTCGCCATGACCTCCTCGGTCCTACGCATCCGTTCTGATGCCAACTCTCCCTGCTGGTTAATGTCCCCAAGCATCTGGGCCAAGCTGGCATAATCGGCTTGGACCGATGCCTGCTGCTGCACAAGCCTACCACTGGGGCCAGGTGGCACGGACTCCTCCACCTCCTGAGAAGACTCTTCACCAAGCAGTGGGGTGTCTGTTGAAAATGATAAACACAATTAGGACACATTCTAAGATAATTACTTGCACAAGCTTATGCCATGACAAATATTTACCTTCCAGAAAAGACGCAAACACTTCAGCTGGGGCCTCGCTATCCATCGTGCTCACCCCCCTGACCTCCTCAACTGCTACACAGCACTCGGCCATCAACTCCAGGGGGGTGAACTCTAGCCCTGATGGCATGGGCCCGGCCCCAGATCTCTGGCTGTGTTCCCACCGCTTGGTCATCTTCCTCTTCAGGTTGGTTTTGAAGTCGTGCCACCTGCAATGTAAGTTGACATATTAATACAAGTCACTTCAGATGTTTGCTGTTGCAGCCATTGCTCTGTGCTACATATTACGACATATGCTTAATGTCAAAAAGATAACATTACATTCAACTATGATATCAACCGTTACAATACACATTCACACTCACCCTACTCTAACTCTCAACTAAATAACATGGCAATAATGTCTGTGTATCGTACCAACCTCACCGGCCATTTGCCAAATCCATCTAAGCATGAATTCAAACATTACTTGTCTATTACTGGGCACATGTATGACAAAACAACTTGCCTCTTCTTGACGTGCTCCGTCTCACGAACTTGTGGCGCCACTTCATTAATCTCTGCCGTTATGTCTTCCCAAATCTTCCATTTGCGTGTGTGTGTCATCTTCTCCGGTGGACACTCAATCCAATCACGTGCTCGCGGAACCAGGATGGCAAGCTCCTGTGCTTCATATGCCTTATTTCTGGAACTTGGTTCCTCTGTTGGCCTCTTTTTCCCCCTGCCACGTCCATGCCCACGCCCACTGGCACGTGTCGCTGTACTTGAAGTGCTGGCCATGGTAGTATCTTGTGAAGTCCCCGGTTGTGTTCCAAATGATTCTGCTGAGGCTGCATATGAGGCAGCTGCAGGTTGCCCTGCTGTAGAAGGGCCAGGTGCAGGTTGCCCTGCTGTAGAAGGGCCAGGTGCAGGTTGCCCTGCTGTAGAAGGGCCAGGTGCAGGTTGCCCTGCTGGAGAAGGGCCAGGTGCAGGTTGCCCTGCTGGAGAAGGGCCAGCAGCCTCATCATTTCCCACTGGCTGCCTGTGCAGTGGCACATAGGAGGTGCTGGAGTCCATCCTGTCAAAAAGTAGCTGCAACTCCTGGTCCACCTCTGATTGGGATCCAGACATGTTAGCAGCAACTTTGTCACATTCTAATACACCTTTATATACTGTTTGTGTATCCTGTTTGGCGTACATCAGCGGCAGCTGCGTTCCGTGCGCGAGCGTAACGGGCGCCTGCGTACGGCGCGGTTTTTTCGCGACGCATACGTTGCGGAAATTCCATTGTGTAAAACCTGGCGAAACTTCTACATGAAATATTGGTAACCAATTCTAACATTGCATAGAATCTTCTGATACACCTGTGACTATCGCACAATATACATGCTATTTGGTAGCATGACATGACATTTGGTTCATGACTACTGTGGTATTGTTGAGTTTGATTGCAATCTAAAAGTAGCCCAATCCCTTAGAAAATCCAGGCCACAAGTCATGCAATACTCATCACTACTGTTATAGACAACACATGTGAGAGGCCTATAAATAGTGAATTGCTGCTAGAATCATTTGTCTCCAGATCTGTACTTGTCAGGGTCTAAGGTAAGCTCTTCCATGGTCCTTGTAGATATGATATCCATTAACAATGTAAGTGTATGAATGTATGCACCATTGCCTCACTGACTACAGATTGTTGGGCCAGCAAAGTCTTTGTAGCATTATTGCAACATGTCACATGTTCACTATTTCACTCACAGGTCTTAAACCTGTGTGTGTCCATCTATTGCAGGACAACATGTCCCAGCAATAGGTGAAATGTGTCAGAGTACATGATGTCGGCAACAAATGCAGACACCTTTGATACTCAAGTAGTGTTTAGTAGTTCGATGTTGTAAGCATCTGTGTGTTTAGGACGGTGTGTATTGAGTTCATATTATTGTTACATCATTATAGAGTCAAATGGATATTCGAGATTTGACGGGGCGGCCATCTATTGTACGTATTGAAGCCTACAAATCTATTTGTTGTCGGATATGCCCATTATGTGCATAGGTGCATCATTATTTATGTTCATTTCTTTATAGGTTGCTGAAGCAATGATGGCATTCATGGCAAGGAGGCTAAGGGCACTTGCGGCTCTCCCCACTCGTCGGCCAAGGAGGCCAGGACGTGCTAGAATCTATCGCACACGGGTGACTCTGTTTGGTATGCCCGATGATGAGGTACTTACTAGGTACCGGTTACCGCCACATGTCATTCTGGATCTGCTCTCGTTAATTGAGAGTGATCTGGAACCTCTTCACGGGATCACGACAGCAATTCCGCCTCACACACAGCTGCTGGCGGTGTTGCATTTCTGCGCCTCAGGATCATTCCAACAAGTAGTGGCAGTACTTGCTGGAATATCTCAGCCGGCCTTCTGCCGAATCCTGAGGCGTGTGACGTCGGCCATGTTTAGGCGCAAGGGGCACTTCATGGCCATGACATTTGCCACCGAGACCCTGCGCAGAAGCCAGCAGGCCTTCGATCAAATTGCTGGCTTCCCTAATGTGATAGGGGCTGTGGATGGCACCCATGTACCATTTGTGCCTCCATCTCGAAGTGAGAAGATATATAGGAACCGCAAATTGTTCCACTCACTGAACGTGATGGTGGTATGTGGCCCATCCATGGAAATTCTCTCCTTCAACTCGAAGTTTCCCGGAAGTGCCCATGACTCTCATGTTATCCGACAAACCGGGATTTGGCAAAGACTACAAGAGCTGGAAGGCCGTGATGCGTGGGTTCTGGGTGACTCCGGTTACCCATGTACGCCCTGGCTACTTACGCCGTACAGCTCCCCAGCACCGGGCCCACAGGAGGCATTCAATCGGGCGCATGTTGCCACCAGGCAAGTGGTGGAGCGCTCAATTGGCCTTTTAAAGGGACGATTTAGAGTGCTCCACCGCACTGGTGGTGACTTACAGTATGCGCCTGAAATGGTGTCGAGGATCGTGGGCCTGTGTATATTTTTCCATAACATTGCTGTGCGGCGTGAGATACCCTTTGATGAGTGGGAGGTTCCATCTGAGCCGCAAGATCCGCCCATGCGCCCATCCCGCGCCCCTGAATGCCGGAGGGGATACCAGCTGCGGGACTCTGTGGCGCAAAGATTCTTCAGGTACATTTTATATAGTTGACCAGAACACACCAATTGTTGTAAAAATCACCCCTTCAAATAAGTACAGTGTGTTAGTTGTAAGTCTTACAAAACGACAATTAGCCAGCCTGCCCTCCTAATGGCCAAGAAATAGGAGATATTTATCATATGTGCTTAGTTTTGGTGGAAGTACAATATAGGTGGTCATTATTATACCTTGTGCAAGGGATCTTATGTGTTTGTTATATCTTCATTATTGTAGTTGATACTATCACTGATGTCTGGTGAGTACATTGATTTATTCTCTAATGTGGTGGTGACTTTTTTCTGTGTTGATGTATGATTTGTTTGCAGATATATATATATATATATATATATATATATATATATATATATATATATATATATGATATTTGAATTTATTAACATGTTTAGAAATTTCAAGGAGCAGGCAGGCAGCCAGGCAGCCAGGCAGGCAGGCAGCGCTGATGTATAATGGTGGACTCAGGATACCTGCAAGTATGTGTATGTGTCTTTTAAACATAAATGTACGCATACACATAGATGCATAGAGTAAGTAATGCGAAGTACAGCTACGTTGCTAAGCTATAGCACGCGTTGCTTGGCGGTGCGATGCCTTATTCGATTTGCAAAGTGCATACACACTGTGTTTTATATATATCAGATTTGTTCATTGCCATACATCAGCACTACCGTTTTTAAGGCATGCGAATTTTTCGCCATGTGTGTTGGCGCAGAGACGCTGTTCATGTAAAGATGAACAATAAAGTTATTAACACAAATAACTGTGAGAAACCAATGACAGCACATGATTGGTTGATTGATGCCATTGTTAACATGGCGGAGACACGCAGAGCAGAGGCGTTTTCACCTGCAGAACTGAGGGCTCTGGTCTCCGTCATGGAGACAAGGCTGGGCCGTGCAGGGCCCTTTATAACAAATGGGCAGAAGCGGCGGGCCTATGCTGCGGCAGGGCGCCGGATTTACGCCCGCACCCGGGTGCGGAGGAGCATCGGCCAGTTAGAGAGGCGCTGGTCAGACCTCCGCAGGCGCCAGCCCCAGCTTCTCGAAGAGATTAGGAGGGAGATAGCTGTTTGTGAGTATTTTCGCTATGAAATTTCGCACTTACATCATAGCATATATAAACAATAAAAGTTGTCTCATGATAAGTGGGTGGGTGTCCATGGGTTTAAAAGTCCATAGACTGTTATGTGTGCTTCTTCCTGGTTAACATGCAGTCATGTGGCTTTTATATGTAATTACATAGCATTCTTGATTCTGATGCATACAATGTGCCAGATCTAATATGTGTTAAACATTGATAAATGCAAGGGTTGTAATGATTGAACAAATTACTAACAATCACATAATAACTTAAATGTCACATTTTGGAGTCCATTAACAGTAAGGAGCAACTTTCAAGCATTGTTTTCGATCATTATCACCCTTCCATGTATCTCTTGTTATGGATTAATACATGTGCCCCAATGACCCTACATTGACAATGATGTTTGTTTTCTACCACACAGCACGAGCCCGAGCACGACAGGCACGGGAACAGGCCGAGGCAGGCCAGGCCGAGGAGGAGGTGCAACAGCCTGATGAGGAGGTGCCGGCGATGGTCGAGGAGGAGGAGGAGCAAGTGGTGGAGGAGATGGTGGAGGAGGAGGAGCAAGTGGAGGAGGAGGAGCAAGTGGTGGAGGAGGTGGAGGAGGAGGAGCAAGTGGTGGAGGAGATGGTGGAGGAGGAGCAAGTGGTGGAGGAGATGGTGGAGGAGGAGTATGTGGTGGAGGAGGTGGTGGAGGAGGAGGAGGTGCCTGAGGAGGTGGCGGAGGAGGAGGTGGAGGAGGTGTTGGTGGCGGAGGAGGAGGTGGAGGAGGTGTTGGTGGCGGAGGAGGAGGTGGAGGAGGTGTTGGTGGCGGAGGAGGAGGTGGAGGAGGTGTTGGTGGCGGAGGAGGTGGCTGAGGAGCCCACGCTTGTCCCGGAGTCGGCCGAATCAGAGGGGGAGGAGGCGTGTGAGGCGGTGGAGGCCCAACAGATCGGTATGTATACATAATGCATCATTCATGAATTAGTTGTACTGGTATTTGTTATGTAGCACTGGTGATGATAAATTTTGTTACAATACTATTAATACAGAACCCAAAGTGGGTAGCTACAGATACAGGTACGGGTTAGATGGGGTGTCCAAGGCATCCCTTTCATCCAGGACACCTCTTAATTACACAGGTTTGTGGGATGGCTTGGAGCTCCATTTTGACTGCCACATAACCGTTGTAGTTAAACAGGATCCTGGAGTAAAGGGATGAGTGTATCATTTGTGGATTAAATTCACCTGCTGCAAGCGTAGATTCTGTCCCATCATATAGCGGAATATATGTTTTAGGTGAATGTTATTTATAAACTATATGATGTATGCTATAAATGGAGTATGGGCCGGCCTACCTTGGAATGGAGTCACAAGTTGACAGTGTCCCTGGAGCCTCCTCTACCTAAACACCCCCTGTAGTTCAGATTGTTTTTTTGCCCTCACAGAATTGTAGGTTGGTTTAGACTGAATTATGATTTTGAGGATGTGTACTGTGCATTCCTGACATTTGCATAACTCCCATGCCACGAACCATCACTGAACTTATACTGAGGAGATTGTGACAAGTTGTTATTCACGGAGGCCATGACATGCTTGTCATTGGTTAGTCATGGGTGGGTTGTGAATGAGAAGAAACACTATGACTGTTATGTCTTCTGCAGCGTAAAGGGTAGAGGGACAAAAACACAGTATTTATTAAATAAGTTTGCATGTATGTATATATGTATGTGTCATATTTATTTATCTATGTGTGTCTCTATCTCTCTACATATATATATATATATATATATATATATATATATATATATATATATATATATATATATATATATATATATATATATATATATATATATACACATGTCACCTAGCATTTCTGCGATTTATGTAGCAGTATGTGAAATGTATGCATGAATATCATGACTAATTTTTGCCCCTTTGACATGCCCACAGATGCCACAACACCAGCAGATGAGGGTGTTTGTGGGGCCCTCCTGCGGATGGGCCACCATTTGCGGCTCCTAATTGCGGATCTTCAGGACCTCCGGGATTTGCTCCTTTAATTTATTTTTTATCTTCATTTCTATTTCAATGTTTCATAGTACTATAAATAAATATTTTATGCAAGTTCGAAGTTGTTGGTTTTCTTTGCACATTAAACAGTATATGTGTAGATTGTTTATAATATTTTACACATGGTCAAATACAAACCATTGCACTTCAATTGCTGTAAGGGTTAATGTGTGCAATGCATGTGTTAGGCATGGTTGTAAGGATATATTGGCATATAATTGATTCCAATTCCAAATAAACATTTTTTTATGAGGATAGTTAATTGAATAAGTGGGTCATGTGATGTATTGCAGAATAGACATAATAGTGGGTAGTTTTGCGTAAATACACCGCTTCCGTGCGGACGGACCGCTTGCCATCCGTTCGGATGCGGTATTCCCGTGCATACTCTGTAATACCGTGCAGAATCTGAGTGTTTCCCCCGCACACGCATGGTTTGTATGTCGTCCGTAAACACGCCCTGTTCCGAGTGAGCCCGTCCGAATGCGGAGGACACGTGGGCGTTTCTACGGACGATGGCCGCACGCGGCAGCACAGCGTGGCGTGCGGACCGCACCGTAAGAATTCGGGAATATCCGCATCAATCAGAATAAGGGCCATTGTTCTGAATTTCTCACCATGTGAGCCAATAGATTGAACATACAGGCAGTGCTGATAAACTGGGTACCTATAATTGATCATTTCATAGTGCACCATGTTACCGTTTTGGTTACATCCTAAGTTGCCTATGGCAACAGGTGAGTGCAATCATGCGGTTAATGCCGGATGTCTACTCGGTATACATAGGATATCCTACTGGTCAGGAGTCGATCAATAGACTAACGCCGACATCCCAATATGGGAGGCACCCAATTTAATAAAGCCTCACAGTGCTTGACAACTTAATGACGGTTCTCTTCAGGCCTGGCGCTACCCGCTCAGCAGAGGATGCAAAGCAGGTAGGAGAGGCGCTGTCCTGTGGCTGCCGGATGCTGCTGATGCGCCTGTCACACTTGATGACAGGAAGCAGCGCCGAGGCACAGAGCTCCCTCTAGGCTCCTACCTAAACATCAGATCAGGCCAGGTCTGCAGCACGCAGCAGTAGTACGTGCGAAAAGGGCCGGAGCTACGCGGACGGAGGGGGTGGGGCTACACGGAACAGAAGGCTATGAGGGAGCAAGACTGAAGACACAGGAGAGGATGAGCAGCTGCCAGGAGAGTAAAGTGTGAGTGTACTATGCCGGCAACTGGTGTGTATAGGTAGTGCTACTAATGTCAGCAACTGGTGTGGGCACGTGTATAGGCAGCGCTACTGATGTCAGCAACTGGTGTCGGCATATTTGTATAGGCAGTGCTACTAATGTCGGCAACTGGTGTTGGCATATGGTTACGCAGCACTACTAATGTCGGCAACTGGTGTGGGCACGTGTATAGGCAGCGCTACAGCTGTCGGCAACTGGTGTGGGCACGTCTATAGGCTGCACTACTAATGTCGGCAACTGGTGTTGTCACATGTATAGGCAGCACTACTAATGTCGGCAACTGCTGTGAGCATGTGTGTAGACAGCGCTACTAATGTCGGCAACTGGTGTGGGCAAGTGTATAGGCAGCGCTACTGCTGTGGGCACGTGTATAGGCAGCGCTACTGATGTCGGCAACTGGTGTGGGCATATTTGTATAGGCAGTGCTACTGTCGGCAACTGGTGTTGGCATATGGTTACGCAGCACTACTAATGTCGGCAACTAGTGCGGGCACATGTATAGGCAGCGCTACTGCTGTCGGCAACTGGTGAGGTCATATGGTTACACAGTGCTACTAATGTCGGCAACTGGTGTGAGCACTACGTATAAGCAGAGCAACTACTTTTGGAAACTGGTGTGGGCATTATGAATAAGCAGCCCTTCAAATATGGGCATATGCAGGAGTTCTCGGGGCATTATGTGTAGCATAATGTGTGTCAATATCATATGGGCATTATGGTGCATGGCATATTTTGTAAAGGGTATTAGAGTGTGTGGCATAATGTGTAATGGGCATTATGGTGTGCTGCATATTATGTAAGGGGCATCATGATGTGTGGCATAATGTGTAACTTCCATTACTGTGTGTGGTATAATGTGTAATGGGCATTGAGGTGTGAAGCATAATGTGTTATGGGGATTACGGTGTAATTGGTACTTTTATGTGACCAAGCCCCTTCCTCATGAAGCCACGCTCCTACATTTTTGCACGCGGACTCGCCCTGTTTTTTAACTCATGGCACCAAAATTGTGCTACTATGTGGTGTAATTAGGAGTGGGAGTACTATTGTGTGGCCATTCCCCTTCCTTGTGAGATCACACATTTTTCTTTAGGTGTGCGCTGTCCCTATATAAAGCTTGGGTGGGCGCAAATTTATAGTTTGCAGGAGGGCGCCGAACCCCCTAGCACCGGCCCTGGTTCTCTTAGTTAAATACTGGTGAATAAATACTTTTGCAGAAGCAAAAAAATGGTTTAACATGGACCACAAATTTCTATTAATTCTAGAATAAAAATAAAAATGTATGGTTTCCAAGCATTTTAAAGGAAAAGTTAGGTGCACATAAATACCTTGCAATTTTTGTTCACCACAATTGAAAATGTTTTTAAAGAGGGTCACTTGATGCATCTAGGAGGACAAAAACTTGTCTCTGAATAACATCAGCTTGACACAGGCTTAAAAAGGTCTTGTTTCTAAGATCTTCCAAATTTAGATACAGTCAAGTAATACTATGTAGAAAATGATAATTATTATTGATATTCTATAGGAAAAATAGATTTAAGCCCTACAAATTTCATTTATTTTCTGTTCGTATTTCATTTAAAAAAAGGATTCCCTTTCCTGAAAGTAACCTTATAAAACCTCTGTTTAATAAAAGTCTTATAGCCTTAAATACAAATTTGCTCCCATGCTAAGCTGGGGAGACTGAGGGGGAAAAAATGTATGCTTTCCAGCATTTACCCCCGAGATTCCTCGGTGAAAAAGCTTTTACAACACTGTTTGTCTATGGTACCAAAAGCAGCATGGTGACATTTACCAGTTACAATGGGAAAGCGAGAATATACAGAGCTACACTATGGAGATACTGTAGTACAGCGAATGAAATACAGGTGAAAATGCTTTTTAAAATAAATAACAATGTTATGGATCATACACAGGGAGATTTGAGCGGTGTTCTGAGAAAATTAGTGTGGGAGATTTCCCACAGTCTAGATTTCCCATACACACAGAGATTTGTGCTGTATAAAATTTGTATAAAATTAGGTACTTGTGTATTATCACGGCGCCCACAATATTCAGTCGTATGGCATTGTATTCCATTTAAAATTGTATACCATTGTATATGGCATACAATGCAATGAGATGCGATTTTAAATTGTATATACAATCTTTAATTGTATAAGCACCTTAATAGGTGCTTACAATGTTAAATGCACCCCCACGCCACTGCCACTATCAACGGCAACCTGAAGCGTGGCGAGCGCAGCAAGCCCGCGAGTGGCGGCGGTACGCATCCTCCGACCTTTTCATACCCCCACTATCCACGTTGGCTTGGAGGTTATTTTATATAGTGTGGCGAGCGCAGCGAGCCACCTAGCCCGAAGCGTGGCGAGCGCAAAGCCCCGCGCATTACTTCACATGTATTCCGCTTCGGGCTCGGTGGCTCGCCACACTATATAAAGTCAACTCCACTGCGACGTGGATAGTGGGGGTATGAAAAGGTCGGAGGACGCATACCGCTGCGCTCGCCACGCTTCGGGTTGACGTTGATAGTGGGGGTGGCGTGGAGGTGCTTTTAACATTGTAAGCACCTTTTACGGTGCTTATACAATTATTTATCTTATAGGGGGCACATTTAACATTGAAAACACCCATTAGGGTGCTTATACAATTTAAAATCTTATACCATTGTATATGCCTTACAATGGCATACAATTCGATGGTATACAATTTGAAATTGTATAACATCTGATAACATTGTAACGCATCGTATGCCTTATGGTATGCGATGCGATGGGTGCCGTGATAATACACAAGTACCTAAAATTATAATGAAAATAATGGGTGGGTATTACAGAAGTGAGGGTGATGTACTGTAGATAGGTCAGATCGTTTAAAACACAGATGATTTGCAGTTTCTTGCTAAGCGATCTGACTAGATGTGAACTGCATACTTGAATGATCTAGGCCAGCAATAGTGACACGAGGGCCAGCACATCGACATCGCTATGAGGCAATCATACATTTGTGCTTATTTCGAAGGGATTTCACCAAATCACTTACAAATTAAGCAGAAATCCCCCCATGTGTATGCTCCATTAGACAGAGATCCATTGGTATTACATTCATGTTACCTTTCCTCTGACACCTTGTCCATGTACTCAATTCCCATGATGCCTTCCTTTTCCCCTGGTGCCTTGTCTTCAGGATGCTCTCATATCTCTCCCATGGATTGTTAAAAAAAAAATATATATACACACACACACACACACACACACACACAACACAAATACTCCAAATTATATGAAGCATTTTATTGATTCATTACCATCACAAATCCTTCGGTCCAGGGACTGATGTTGCGGGTCTGCGCATGCACACAGGCAAAAAACCGCATGTGCAGACCTGCTCTGCAAACGACTTAGGCGAGTATCACAGGGGTGGATCGTGGGCAGGCAGGGGGTTGTCATATGGGAACGCTCACCATTTCCTGGGCATGCCCATACAAACGCAGAAAAACGCTGGGTGTCCCCATGCAAACACAGGCATGATGATGCCTGTTGAGGGCAGGCAGCTGATGTCACATGAGGTCAGCAACAGCCCTGAATTTGGCCATGTCCGTAGAAAATAAAAGACTGACTTATTTGCGAACAGGTAAAAAAAAAAAATTAGATGGTCGACGACCATTGAATGATCTTTCACCCGTACCATTGCATGCGAATGGACGTGTAAGCGTACACATCCATTCGCATGAAGCCGCAGCCAGGGGGGTGGGCGTTCACTCACCTGGCGGGCGGTGTTTACCTGTGCGCTAGGCTGCGAGTGAATGCAGCCTAGCGCACAGATCTGAATTAGGCCCTATAGCTTGTCCTTCCAGCACCTGATACTTCTTTACCTGGTATAAGATCCACACATATCCACCATATCCCACCAGTGGCATAGCCATGGGAGGTGAAGGGTGAGAAAACCTACTGAAAAATTAGGCAGTGCCTCATTTCTGAGGAAACACACACATAATTAAAGTCGGAATGATGACCCATGGATAGATCGAGAGTACACATTCCAACCAGCACTGTGGGAAAAATGGGGAGGGTTTGCAGGTTGCAACCTTTTTCTCTTGGAGGCCATCATGGTTTTCTAAAGCTCCCCCTTTCTGCTCTGTCTGGGAACAGGACACCATCTGTCACCATTACTTTTTCTTATACATTTACATGTCCATATAGCTACCTTCACTTCTCACACATATTTCCTTCGTATCAACATAAAAGGTACAATCCATTGACACTTTTTTTTTGTGTACCCCTACTGTTTATGAACATATTTATTTCCTTATGTATATACTGAACTCTTTCTGTATATCACCTTTATCGCTAATTACCCTGTATGCCTTACACTACTTACATTACATATGATATACCTCAATTTTAAACCATCCACCTTTACAATATCTGGCTTTTTACTAATCTTCATAAATTTCATGCAAATGTCTTTACTAGTTATTTAAATAATTTTTATTTTTTATTTCATTTCCCTCATGCCCAGTTACACCAGATTCCCAACATCGCCTATTGTCAGAGGCAGAATTCTGGGAAGTCATCTGTCACTGGACTCCCCAAGTCCAACACCTCTCCACCCCGGGCGTTTGAATAAGTGAATTGAAAGCCCTCAATATCACTTCTGTAGCTGAGTTCTGAAATATACATGTGTTCTCTCTCTGATAGGGGGGCACCAATATATATATATTTTGCCTCCAGACAACATGGTCGAACTTACGCCACTGCCTATCTGCAATCAGGATACGATCATTGGGTCACCAGCATGATTGCCGACAAGCATTTGGTCGAGACCATTAGATAGACATGCATTTAAGTCGAAATGACTTAAGGTTGACATTGGTTAAGTCGAAAGGGTCATTAGTTCGACATGGGGTTTTTCACTGGTTTTTCTTTAGCCAAAATGTGCCGACATTTCATGCCCTACCATCCACTAGGGCAGGGGTGGCCAACCGGTCAGAGGTAAAGAGCTTAAAAATATCGGTAGTCAAGCTAAAGAGCCAACATCATGCGCACGCCGAAGGCGCATGCGCCAGAAAAAGGGGTGTAGTCTATTTTGACCCCTTGGGTGGGTGTGATACAAATATGCCTCCAATAGTGCAGTGCCATATATACATATGCCCCCAATAGTGCCAGATACACATATGCCCCCCACGGTGTCAGGTATGCACCACACGGTGCCGGGTATGCCCCTACGGTGCCAGAAAGCTGGTATGCCCCCACAGTGCCACAAACTGCTATGCCCCCACAGTGCCATAAACTGCTATGCCCCCACAGTGCCACAAACTGCTATGCCCCCACAGTGCAAATTTCCCAGCAGCAGCACTCACCGTTGTTGCATCTGCTGCCGGGCAGGGAGAGGAGAGTCTGGCGTCCCCCTGCAGTCCGACTCCTGTCATGTCACCGAGGGGAGGGGAGGAGAGCACACAAGCACAGCACAGCGCACGTCTCCTTCCCCCCTCACTTCCCTGTGACTGGTCCGTCCACCAATCAAAGCTCGCTGGCCGGCTCCTGATTGGCTGCTGGCCACGGCCCAGTCACAAGGATGCACAGTAAGGGGTAGGAGAGATGCGCAATGCGCGCTCTCCTCCCCTCAGAAGGAGAAGGGATTCAGGGAACCGGGAGCAGTGGGGACTGGGACAGACGGTGGGCAGCAGTGGGAGCAGGAGCCGCACTTTACAAGGAGGAGAGCCGCATGAGGCTCAAGAGCCTCGGGTTGGCCACCACTGCACTAGGGCGTGGTGGGAGAATAAAATAGTGTGCCCGAAGCATGGCGAGGGGACACGGTGCTACATTTTAGTGTTTATGTTGACATTTCGGTTAAAAAAAACCATGTCAACTTTTTAATGTCGACCTAATGACCCTGTTGACCTTATCCATGTCAACCTAATGACCCGGTCGACCTAAAGTCATGTAGACGTAATGCTTGTCGAGCATAATGCTGGTGACCTAATGATCCATACCCCTGCAATCCATGCATACTCACAGTGTGACAAATTATGTGTGACTAAATAAGAATCGGAAAAACTAAATATCTACAACGCATTGCTAAAAATTATCAGCCCATTAGATTTTTTAGAAGTCAATTACTATTTCTCTTGGTAACACCTTATCAGTGTGTGTGTGAGTGTGTGTGTGTGTGTACACTAGGATTGTATACAGTAAAGGAGCGTACACACGGGGCAATATGATCGCTGGCAATATATTGCTCAGCAATCATATTGCTCAGTGTCCCGTTTTTATCTGCAACCAGAGATGGACGCAGATGAAAATGTCACACTGCCGGGAGAAGAGGCAGGGGAAGTCGCTGGTCGGAGGAGTATGCCAGCGAAAAGTGTACCAGGTGTATACAGCTTTAGTCATACTCCTTGACAGAATACATTAAATCTTTATTATAGCTACTGCAAACAAATATCAGCAGATTCCCTCATGTTATGTGCAAGCGTCTTCAGGCAATGTAGCGAGGAATTATACACGTTCAAAATTAATATTAGCCCCTCCTATAACGTTTCAGCTGACCACAGAACTGTAATAATGTATATATATTAAGTAAGAAGCGGGACAGGAGACCACTTACGCATACACTTCTATCAACAAAAGTTTTTAGAAAGTAACGTATCAATACAATTAACATACTCATAGGACAAAAAGAACATGTGACAGTGGCATCATTCCAGAGAAGTAGTTTTAAACTGGGTACACACCTGCCAAACGATACATCGCACCACCATACACAACATGCGATCTGATGCATCACTACATGACGCATATAGCTACAAAACCTTAGGGGTGGAATTGTCCAATTGCATGTGCAAAACATCCAATGGGATGATTCAACAATGGCAGGGAGTTGCTGATTGGGGTACAGACTATACAATGTGTACAACATATCGTTCCTAACCATGGCCCAACAATATATTGGATGATAGATTGTATATTGTACCCAGCTTTATAGAAAGAAGCCCAGCAATGTTAGATTCTAAAGCTGGGTGAGACCCAATCCAACGATACAATGAACTACTACTGCATAATTCGCTGTACTAGAGTGTAATATATTGTTACATGTTACAATGTATTGGCTGTAGAAATATCTCACTGGACATGCAGCGCTTCCTAAGGGGCCAACACAACCACCCAGTTGGGCAGGTCTGAGGGTACACACAGTTTCTAATATAGCGCAGCAGAATCCGTTGCACTTTACAATTGTAGACTGTGATAAAACAAACTGGGTAACAAACAGACAGACTTGGAGGTAAAAGGGCCCTGCTGCAAGCTTACAATCTATAGGGACATAGGAGGGAAACACAAGGACAGGCATCAGTAATAGCACAGCAGTCCCACCAAGTTGCAAGTTCAGAAGGGAAGCTATATAATACATAAGTGCCTCAGAGGGTTATGCGTGTGGAACCTAAATACGATAGGCTTGCCTGAAGAGGTGAGTTTTCTGGGAACCTTGAAAGTTTGGAGGCTAGTAGAGTCTTATTGAGCGTGGAACACACTGGGCAGCTTTGAAGCTGAAAGAAGTTCAACTGAGTAAACTGAGCTACTTTCTGCTCAAAGTCACCCAGTGTGTATGGGCCTATAATGAAAAGAGACCATTTGCCCCCAAACACTGGAAAACAGACAAAATCAGAAGTTCCAAAAACTGGTTAAATCCATTTTATTTAACCAATTTATGTGAACAACCATTTCTGCCCAATTTCCTGCTTTTTGGAGCAAATGGTTTATCCCATATAGTACCAAATTTTTGCATTGTGCATACAGCATTAGACTTTCTAAATGTACAAGTTAAGTGGCAGACACCATAGGTATCTGTCACTTTAAGAAGCGCGGTCCTGCTCAGTAATCAAATGTCCATACGTTTGTAATGAAAAATATAAATCATTTTATTAAAACAATATATAATAATATTTTCCCCCAATAACAATTCATGGATTGCAATCACAAAAAACAGACGGAAAGAAAAAACATACAACACACAACATATAATATAAAAGCTAGATATTAGCTAGGATTGGCCGATTGGTTCAGTCACTAGATGAATGAGGCTTTGTGCAGAATGTATCTAGAGGCAAAATTAGAACTTGGGTATAGTTACCAGTCCTGTACATTTGGTTCCAAGGCAATGCGCTGATAATAGTGGTAATTAACCCTCAGGTCAGTCACTCCATAATTTTACCAGAGATGTAATCCGGAACTTGCTGCAATGGGGACCTTTCCTGCTGGACCAGCCAGCTGGGTGGTTAAAGATTTTTGTAATCCACGTGTACTTGCGCTGAACAGGAACACTGCACAATAAGACCAGCGGTGGGTATGGGCTCAAAAACGCGTTTCTCCGCCTGTCACTGGGGTCGGCGGCTTCCTCAGTCTGAGCCCACAATCATAAATCGGACAGTTATATAGCGGCGACTTTCGCGCCCTTCATTACACCCGCACTTCCGGGTTGCACTCCAAGCCTCGTTCTCGTTCACATGTATTTATAGGCTCCCGCGGCCATTTTGTTTAATGCGTGTCAAGCCTCAGTTTCACTCCGGGAGCATAACAATATAGTCTTGCATATACAAGCCTCATTTGCATATCCCGAATAAACGGGTTTTTTTCCTTTTAGCACAATCAATAGTCCATATGCCCATACATATTCCACCATGCCTCTATTTCTGCTAACATTTTGCCTCTTAGAAATACAGACCAAAACGGGCTTATCATTATCCTATGTTGGTTATCAATCCTTAAAGGGACATACACACACATAACAAAGACATAACATTAATAACAAAAAATACATGACAAAAATTCATAATTAATTGATAGTATTTCATCTCTCTGCATCAATAATTAGATTATATATAAAAAAGCAGAATTTTCAATTAATGCATGAACATAATAAAATAATAATAATAATCAGAAAATATAGAGTAAAAATACTGATAATCTCAGGACATCTTCAATTATAACATCGATGTTGGTAATTTAATCCAGAGGACTCAATCCGTCCATAGGGTCCCAGATTCGATAGCATGCATAAATTGAATTTACAACTAAAAAATATATATAATTAATGTGTTGCTCACTCAAAAATTAATAAATCATTATAAAATAATAATTATAAAATATCTTTATATATATATTAACAGATTATGTAATATTCCCAATATAGTGGCCACAATTTCCTACCCTTCAATAACCAAACCCCCCTCCTACCGTGCAACCCACCCTCATTTTATGCTTAGTAAATAATGTAAATACAGCTGATTACCTATTGATGGATTAACCCTTCACATACATTTTATACCCCCACCCCCCCTCATGGATCTCAGAATTAATAACAATACAACTGTTAGTGCAAATACCTAATGGTGAATATACCCTTCAAATAGATAGTTAACTAATAGAACCTCCCACCCCCCACTAATAAATCTCACAAATAGTGTGACTAAAAGTATTCAAAATCTAGCTTGCATAATTAAAGATGCTAATACCCAATTCTTGACTCCTAACCCGGACAAGTTACCCATCCCAAACATGATTGTTGGTATACTCGAAAGGAGAATACTAAATACCGTTCAATTCTATTGTATCATTTAGTCCAAGTGGACTTAAAGTTTTCAAGCAGAAAATCCAGTAGGCCTCTCTCCTACACAAGCGGACATATCTATCTCCGCCTCTAGGTGTACTCACGACATGTTCGATCCCCAACATACGGAACCCCTTCACATCACCTTTTTGACATAGGGCCATATGCCTATAAAGACTATTATTCCTATTCATTTTCATAATATTTCTCCTATGCTCCATATACCTAATGTGGAGATTTCTAATAGTGCGGCCTACATATTGCAGGCCGCACCCACAGGTTAAAAGGTAAATTATATATTTGGTTTTACAGTTAATGAAGGTTTTGATGGGAAAAATTTCTCCAGAGACATGGGATGAAAAATTTGTGTACTTTTTTTCAGAGGTAATACAGGAGCCACAAGAACCTCCCACCCCCCCCCCCTCCACATCTATGGTAGCCTTCGGGTTTGGGTGGAAGCCATGTTGTTAGGCTAATGTCTTTATTTTCCTTTTTCTTAAAAAAACTCGGCGCCAGCTTTTCTTTTAGATTACGTGCTCTTCTAAATACTAATCCGTTATCAAAATTAATTTCATTGGTGAGAATTTCATCTGATTTTAACAGATACATATTCCTTTTCATGATCTTTTTAATCTCCATTGCTTTAGTATTATACTGTGTAACAAACACAGCCTTCTTATTTTTAACATGCTCCGTCTTCTTTTCTCTAGTCTCCTGTGCTCCCAGGTCAGAACCTAGTAATATTTCTCTGTCTATTTTTTCCACGGCTTCCATGGACTCCTGCAATAGTCTGGGGGGGTAGCCCTGCTCAAGGAACGACTGACGAATATTCTCACTTTGTTTTTTGAATGCTCCATTTGTTGAGCAGTTCCGCTTTATCCGCATGAACTGACTCTTGGGAATGTTTGATTTCCATTTTTTATAATGATTACTCTGATAGTTAAGGTACCTATTTTGGTCCACACTTTTAATATAGGTCTCAGTTTGTACTTTACCTCCTTCTATCTTGAGGGCGATATCCAGGAAATTAACATTACTTTTATGAAAGTTACTTGTAAATTTCAACCCAAAACCATTATTATTAAGACCATTCGTGAATTGTGTAACAGAATCCAAATCCCCATCCCAAACAAAAAACAAATCGTCTATGTATCTGCCATAGAGGACCAAGTTCGCCCCAAGCTCCGCCCCCCACACATGATGTTCCTCAAATTGTCCCATAAACAAATTTGCGAAGCTCGGGGCGAACCTGGTCCCCATAGCTGTGCCCAGTGACTGTAAATAAAAATGTGAGTCAAAAATAAAATAATTGTGTGTCAAAATAAAACGGATAGAACGTATAATAAAATCCACCAGGTCGTCCGAGATCGCAGGATCTCTAGAAAGGTAATATTTAACCGCTTTAATGCCCAGCTCGTGGTCTATGTTCGAATATAATGCCTCCACATCGCTGGTTATGAAATAATAACTATCTTTCCATTGCAAGTCCTTAGTCATTTTCAAAAAATCTGTCGTATCTTTTATATACGATTTCAACTCTTTAACATATTTCTGCAGATAACTATCTACAAAAAATGAAAGGTTGTTAGTCATAGAGCCTATTCCTGCGATTATCGGACGACCTGGTGGATTCACCAGTGTCTTGTGGATTTTTGGAAGAAAATAATAAGTGGGTGTGATGGGATATGGAACAAAAAGAAAACCATATGTTTCCCTGGATATCGCCCCCACTGATAGACCGTCATCAAGGAGGTGGCTCAGCTCATGCAGATAAATCCCAGTCGGATCATTTGAAAGTTTACTGTAATATTTCACATCAGTAAGTTGCCTATAGGCCTCTTTTAAATATTCGTCAGTCCCCATCAGCACGACTCCCCCCCCTTTGTCTGCCTGTTTAATAGTAACATTGGGGTCGTCCAATATCCTTTTTAAGGCCAGTCTCTCTTTTTTAGATAAGTTGTCCTGTAGAGGGGTTTTATCGGACTTGGCACAAAGTACCCTAAATTGCTCCATTGTGACTTTATAGAAACTCTCCACAAAAGGGCCTCTAAATTGTAGGGGATAAAAATCAGATTTTTTCTTAAAGATTTTATCGGGAGATTTGTCTTTTACATCATAAATCGGAATAATATCACTAGCATGTTCACTTTCTGCTAATAGGGAGTCCAGAATATTGACCATCGCCTGATCTTCTTGCCCTAATTGTATATCCCTATTGATCACTCCTGACTCCTTTTGATTATTTTTAAGGATGAAATATCTTTTTTGGCTCAGATTTCTCACAAAACGGTTTAAATCAACAAAAAGCTCAAATAAATTAGGCTTATTAGCTGGAGCAAAATTTAACCCCTTCTCCAATAGGCTAATCTCCTCCTCGCTCAATATTCTCTGGGAGAGATTAAATATCCCCTTTCCTTTTACCTTCTTTTTATTAAAGAGTTTTCTGGATAATTTCCATCCTCCCCGTTTGCCCCTAGTTCTTCGTCTCTTAGTCTTTTGTTTGACCTGGTTGGGTTCTCCTGTTGATGTTTTGGATAGTTCATCCTGGGGGGGTCCCCTAAAAAAACTTTTTCTCCATAATTAGGTGAGGTTGTTTGACTGCTCCCTAGCCTATCATTCCTATAACCTGGACCTTCTCTACTGTAATGGGATTTTTTATTATTTTGTTTGAAGCCATGTCTAGGACCTTCAGGTGTCCCATATCCTTCCAATGGTGCAAACCGATTGTAAGTGTCTAATTGATATCTCTCCTCTTTTTGTTGTTCTCGACGTTGGGGCCTAGAATAAACAAATTGTCTGCCTCTTTGTTCTAAATTATTCCCATATGAACGGTAGTTAGTACTCTCCCCTCGATAATGTTTTTTATTATCATAGCTGTTTTCCCAGTTTCTTCCTGTTCTATTTCTATTGTAAGTGTGAACTGTCCCTGTTTCATAATCAGATCTATCTCTGTCCAATTTCGTGTTTTTTCTCTGGATGAGAGTTTTTTCAAACTCTTCTACATTTTTATTAACCTGTGCATCCCTTTTGGGGAACTCTAAATCCCCTGCATGCATTTTGAGTTTATCATGCACTAATTCGATTTCTTGTTGGATCTCCTTAACCTTATCCTCTCTAAATCTGACGAGCAATCTCATTAGATTCTTGGAACAATTATCCAAGATCCCCTCCCATTCTTCTGAGAACTTTTTATCCTCTTTAAAAGTAGAGGTTTTAAGGATCCTCAATCCCCTTGGGATCAGGCCCTGGTCCAGATATTTCTGCAGCAGCACCTGATCCCACCAATGTCTTGTTTCATTCAAGCACAGGTTCTCTAATTTGTTAAACAGGCCATGCATGCTATCAACATTTTCAGCTGGTTGTGATTGTTGAATCTTCATTGGATCTTTTAAATACATATTTCTTCTTTCTAGTCTCTCGCTTATACATTTTAAGTTAGACATGATTTAGAACACATATATAGCTCGACTCTGCTGCTACTTAAACACAAACGTAAACAACCGAACAAAAATTAGTGACCCTGGGGCCACTCGGTAGCGCTAGTCGTGCTAGATCTGTATTTACAGGAAAGTTTCAAGGACACTATCCCCACAGTGCCAACAACAAAAGAACACAGTCTATAGAGATATACCGTTTAATGTAAACATATAGTTTAACAAATTAGAGAACCTGTGCTTGAATGAAACAAGACATTGGTGGGATCAGGTGCTGCTGCAGAAATATCTGGACCAGGGCCTGATCCCAAGGGGATTGAGGATCCTTAAAACCTCTACTTTTAAAGAGGATAAAAAGTTCTCAGAAGAATGGGAGGGGATCTTGGATAATTGTTCCAAGAATCTAATGAGATTGCTCGTCAGATTTAGAGAGGATAAGGTTAAGGAGATCCAACAAGAAATCGAATTAGTGCATGATAAACTCAAAATGCATGCAGGGGATTTAGAGTTCCCCAAAAGGGATGCACAGGTTAATAAAAATGTAGAAGAGTTTGAAAAAACTCTCATCCAGAGAAAAAACACGAAATTGGACAGAGATAGATCTGATTATGAAACAGGGACAGTTCACACTTACAATAGAAATAGAACAGGAAGAAACTGGGAAAACAGCTATGATAATAAAAAACATTATCGAGGGGAGAGTACTAACTACCGTTCATATGGGAATAATTTAGAACAAAGAGGCAGACAATTTGTTTATTCTAGGCCCCAACGTCGAGAACAACAAAAAGAGGAGAGATATCAATTAGACACTTACAAT
Source organism: Crinia signifera (assembly GCF_055691185.1). Lineage (NCBI taxonomy): Eukaryota > Metazoa > Chordata > Amphibia > Anura > Myobatrachidae > Crinia > Crinia signifera. The sequence continues at coordinate 140,793,143 of NC_139220.1, forward strand.
CGGTTTGCACCATTGGAAGGATATGGGACACCTGAAGGTCCTAGACATGGCTTCAAACAAAATAATAAAAAATCCCATTACAGTAGAGAAGGTCCAGGTTATAGGAATGATAGGCTAGGGAGCAGTCAAACAACCTCACCTAATTATGGAGAAAAAGTTTTTTTAGGGGACCCCCCCCAGGATGAACTATCCAAAACATCAACAGGAGAACCCAACCAGGTCAAACAAAAGACTAAGAGACGAAGAACTAGGGGCAAACGGGGAGGATAGAAATTATCCAGAAAACTCTTTAATAAAAAGAAGGTAAAAGGAAAGGGGATATTTAATCTCTCCCAGAGAATATTGAGCGAGGAGGAGATTAGCCTATTGGAGAAGGGGTTAAATTTTGCTCCAGCTAATAAGCCTAATTTATTTGAGCTTTTTGTTGATTTAAACCGTTTTGTGAGAAATCTGAGCCAAAAAAGATATTTCATCCTTAAAAATAATCAAAAGGAGTCAGGAGTGATCAATAGGGATATACAATTAGGGCAAGAAGATCAGGCGATGGTCAATATTCTGGACTCCCTATTAGCAGAAAGTGAACATGCTAGTGATATTATTCCGATTTATGATGTAAAAGACAAATCTCCCGATAAAATCTTTAAGAAAAAATCTGATTTTTATCCCCTACAATTTAGAGGCCCTTTTGTGGAGAGTTTCTATAAAGTCACAATGGAGCAATTTAGGGTACTTTGTGCCAAGTCCGATAAAACCCCTCTACAGGACAACTTATCTAAAAAAGAGAGACTGGCCTTAAAAAGGATATTGGACGACCCCAATGTTACTATTAAACAGGCAGACAAAGGGGGGGGAGTCGTGCTGATGGGGACTGACGAATATTTAAAAGAGGCCTATAGGCAACTTACTGATGTGAAATATTACAGTAAACTTTCAAATGATCCGACTGGGATTTATCTGCATGAGCTGAGCCACCTCCTTGATGACGGTCTATCAGTGGGGGCGATATCCAGGGAAACATATGGTTTTCTTTTTGTTCCATATCCCATCACACCCACTTATTATTTTCTTCCAAAAATCCACAAGACACTGGTGAATCCACCAGGTCGTCCGATAATCGCAGGAATAGGCTCTATGACTAACAACCTTTCATTTTTTGTAGATAGTTATCTGCAGAAATATGTTAAAGAGTTGAAATCGTATATAAAAGATACGACAGATTTTTTGAAAATGACTAAGGACTTGCAATGGAAAGATAGTTATTATTTCATAACCAGCGATGTGGAGGCATTATATTCGAACATAGACCACGAGCTGGGCATTAAAGCGGTTAAATATTACCTTTCTAGAGATCCTGCGATCTCGGACGACCTGGTGGATTTTATTATACGTTCTATCCGTTTTATTTTGACACACAATTATTTTATTTTTGACTCACATTTTTATTTACAGTCACTGGGCACAGCTATGGGGACCAGGTTCGCCCCGAGCTTCGCAAATTTGTTTATGGGACAATTTGAGGAACATCATGTGTGGGGGGCGGAGCTTGGGGCGAACTTGGTCCTCTATGGCAGATACATAGACGATTTGTTTTTTGTTTGGGATGGGGATTTGGATTCTGTTACACAATTCACGAATGGTCTTAATAATAATGGTTTTGGGTTGAAATTTACAAGTAACTTTCATAAAAGTAATGTTAATTTCCTGGATATCGCCCTCAAGATAGAAGGAGGTAAAGTACAAACTGAGACCTATATTAAAAGTGTGGACCAAAATAGGTACCTTAACTATCAGAGTAATCATTATAAAAAATGGAAATCAAACATTCCCAAGAGTCAGTTCATGCGGATAAAGCGGAACTGCTCAACAAATGGAGCATTCAAAAAACAAAGTGAGAATATTCGTCAGTCGTTCCTTGAGCAGGGCTACCCCCCCAGACTATTGCAGGAGTCCATGGAAGCCGTGGAAAAAATAGACAGAGAAATATTACTAGGTTCTGACCTGGGAGCACAGGAGACTAGAGAAAAGAAGACGGAGCATGTTAAAAATAAGAAGGCTGTGTTTGTTACACAGTATAATACTAAAGCAATGGAGATTAAAAAGATCATGAAAAGGAATATGTATCTGTTAAAATCAGATGAAATTCTCACCAATGAAATTAATTTTGATAACGCAATAGTATTTAGAAGAGCACGTAATCTAAAAGAAAAGCTGGCGCCGAGTTTTTTTAAGAAAAAGGAAAATAAAGACATTAGCCTAACAACCTGGCTTCCACCCAAACCCGAAGGCTACCATAGATGTGGAGGGGGGGGGTGGGAGGTTCTTGTGGCTCCTGTATTACCTCTGAAAAAAAGTACACAAATTTTTCATCCCATGTCTCTGGAGAAATTTTTCCCATCAAAACCTTCATTAACTGTAAAACCAAATATATAATTTACCTTTTAACCTGTGGGTGCGGCCTGCAATATGTAGGCCGCACTATTAGAAATCTCCACATTAGGTATATGGAGCATAGGAGAAATATTATGAAAATGAATAGGAATAATAGTCTTTATAGGCATATGGCCCTATGTCAAAAAGGTGATGTGAAGGGGTTCCGTATGTTGGGGATCGAACATGTCGTGAGTACACCTAGAGGCGGAGATAGATATGTCCGCTTGTGTAGGAGAGAGGCCTACTGGATTTTCTGCTTGAAAACTTTAAGTCCACTTGGACTAAATGATACAATAGAATTGAACGGTATTTAGTATTCTCCTTTCGAGTATACCAACAATCATGTTTGGGATGGGTAACTTGTCCGGGTTAGGAGTCAAGAATTGGGTATTAGCATCTTTAATTATGCAAGCTAGATTTTGAATACTTTTAGTCACACTATTTGTGAGATTTATTAGTGGGGGGTGGGAGGTTCTATTAGTTAACTATCTATTTGAAGGGTATATTCACCATTAGGTATTTGCACTAACAGTTGTATTGTTATTAATTCTGAGATCCATGAGGGGGGGTGGGGGTATAAAATGTATGTGAAGGGTTAATCCATCAATAGGTAATCAGCTGTATTTACATTATTTACTAAGCATAAAATGAGGGTGGGTTGCACGGTAGGAGGGGGGTTTGGTTATTGAAGGGTAGGAAATTGTGGCCACTATATTGGGAATATTACATAATCTGTTAATATATATATAAAGATATTTTATAATTATTATTTTATAATGATTTATTAATTTTTGAGTGAGCAACACATTAATTATATATATTTTTTAGTTGTAAATTCAATTTATGCATGCTATCGAATCTGGGACCCTATGGACGGATTGAGTCCTCTGGATTAAATTACCAACATCGATGTTATAATTGAAGATGTCCTGAGATTATCAGTATTTTTACTCTATATTTTCTGATTATTATTATTATTTTATTATGTTCATGCATTAATTGAAAATTCTGCTTTTTTATATATAATCTAATTATTGATGCAGAGAGATGAAATACTATCAATTAATTATGAATTTTTGTCATGTATTTTTTGTTATTAATGTTATGTCTTTGTTATGTGTGTGTATGTCCCTTTAAGGATTGATAACCAACATAGGATAATGATAAGCCCGTTTTGGTCTGTATTTCTAAGAGGCAAAATGTTAGCAGAAATAGAGGCATGGTGGAATATGTATGGGCATATGGACTATTGATTGTGCTAAAAGGAAAAAAACCCGTTTATTCGGGATATGCAAATGAGGCTTGTATATGCAAGACTATATTGTTATGCTCCCGGAGTGAAACTGAGGCTTGACACGCATTAAACAAAATGGCCGCGGGAGCCTATAAATACATGTGAACGAGAACGAGGCTTGGAGTGCAACCCGGAAGTGCGGGTGTAATGAAGGGCGCGAAAGTCGCCGCTATATAACTGTCCGATTTATGATTGTGGGCTCAGACTGAGGAAGCCGCCGACCCCAGTGACAGGCGGAGAAACGCGTTTTTGAGCCCATACCCACCGCTGGTCTTATTGTGCAGTGTTCCTGTTCAGCGCAAGTACACGTGGATTACAAAAATCTTTAACCACCCAGCTGGCTGGTCCAGCAGGAAAGGTCCCCATTGCAGCAAGTTCCGGATTACATCTCTGGTAAAATTATGGAGTGACTGACCTGAGGGTTAATTACCACTATTATCAGCGCATTGCCTTGGAACCAAATGTACAGGACTGGTAACTATACCCAAGTTCTAATTTTGCCTCTAGATACATTCTGCACAAAGCCTCATTCATCTAGTGACTGAACCAATCGGCCAATCCTAGCTAATATCTAGCTTTTATATTATATGTTGTGTGTTGTATGTTTTTTCTTTCCGTCTGTTTTTTGTGATTGCAATCCATGAATTGTTATTGGGGGAAAATATTATTATATATTGTTTTAATAAAATGATTTATATTTTTCATTACAAACGTATGGACATTTGATTACTGAGCAGGACCGCGCTTCTTAAAGTGACAGATACCTATGGTGTCTGCCACTTAACTTGTACATTGTCTCTCTAAAAGGGATCAGCACTCCCTGTATAAGAAGCAGCGATACTCCTGCACAGTTAACTAAATATATGTTTACATTAAACGGTATATCTCTATAGACTGTGTTCTTTTGTTGTTGGCACTGTGGGGATAGTGTCCTTGAAACTTTCCTGTAAATACAGATCTAGCACGACTAGCGCTACCGAGTGGCCCCAGGGTCACTAATTTTTGTTCAGACTTTCTAAATGATTGCCAAAAATAGTAGTCAAACTGCTTACTAATTGCTTTACAGGACAGTGAAAGGAACAAATCATTAATACAGAGGTGGGAAGGAGTTACACCAGAGCTGTTCAATTCAAAGACGTGTAGAATTTAGTGCAAAATACACAACTAACACTAGGCTTATAAACACAAAGCACACAGAATGTTGATGACGGTGTCCCTTAGGAATTAATTAGTTTTTATTACAGTCAATAAACAAAACAATGAAATAATTTATGTTCCGTTTATCTGTGGACAGAAAGCTAGATTATCTTCGACAAACAGCATGGTGGTTACCCATTGTGCAAACAACCTCTAACTGCGTCAAAATTTGTTTGTGGGTGGGGGTTAATGTGGCACACTCCAGAGCCTTAACGTAAATCAGACAAGCATGCTCCATTTATTGCTTTGTTGCCTGCAATCATTACTTGTCCTAGCCTGCTCTTCCCTGAAAGCATATGACTTCCCATCTGCTTGTTTGCTCCACAAAAGCCACAACTCCAAAGTTTTTATCAGTGTAAATATATCCATAAAAGAAAGCAAGGACCCAAATGAACAGATCGAGCATTTAAAGAATGAAGTAAATGTTGCATTACATCATACAAAATCCTCTGCATTCAACAATTAACAAAGATCTTTAAAATTCTCCACTGTGCATGGTGTCCAAGCGTGACAAAATGTTTAATCTACAAAGGATTGCCTGAGGGAAAGAACAGCCCAACATGCGTACCGTGTACGATGACAGTTGTCCTGTGCACACAAAGGAGTGGTGACAAGTCTCAGAATACACGGCTAAACTGCACACACACTAAAATTCCAGTAATTAGTGTTTTGGGTATGTGATTTTTTTTTTTTTACATAAACTTTATTCTCTTAAAGTAATACCATAACAAAAGAGGATAATAACAGTAACTGGAGACAGTTCATCACACTGCTCTCTCCTACTGAATCATAAAAAAAAGAGATATTGAACTTGCTTCTTCACACGTACATTATTGGAGAGGTTAAAACATGAATAGCACCTCTATAGCATTATTTGGAATACATCAGGGATTGGACAAGGGCCCTTATTCAGATCTGATCGCAGTACAAATTTGTTCTCAAAATGGGCAAAACCACGTGTACTGCAGGTGGGGCAGATGTAACATATACAGAGAGAGAGTTAAATGTGGGTGGAGTGTGTTGAAAATGAAATATACATTGCAGTGTAAAAATAATGCAGCCAGTATTTACCGAGCACAGAAACAAAATAACTCACACAAATCTCTCTCTATATATGTATGTATATGCCTTACCTGCAGTGCACATGGTTTTGCCCATTTTGAGAACAAATTTGTACTTCGATCAGATCTGAATAAGGACCAATATAGGAATGATCTCAACAACGTCAATGGAATTATTCAACTAAAAAAGGGACCTTGGTTAATCAGCTGGTGTATTATGCCAAAAAGAAAATTGCAATTAAACCATAAACCTGTACAAATCTCGTTAGAACAGACATCACAGGCTCAACTCAAAAAATAAGGTTTGAGCAAAGTAAGTTTCACACTAGTAGCATTTAGCTTCCAACTCCTCAAAGAAAACATTGTCAGTGATAAATGCTGTGCCAAATTTTTGACAGATGCAGCACTGTGAACTGGCTCTTGTATAGAAAAGAAAATCAATTAGCCACTCAGATACAGCAATTAGAAGGTATTTGTTTTGCTGGCACAGACTGTTCTTAATTATAAGTGGATTGCGCAATAAAACATGTGATCATAGTGAGAGGGCAAAAAAAGTCACCTAGGTCACAGTTTTCATGCAAAGCATCAATAATTTCTTCTTAGCGATGACATGATCAGGCTCAGAGTCCCATACACAGGGATGGGACCCCACGAGCTACTGGCAGATATTAACAAGTTTGCTCATGAATCAAACCCTCATCATCACTCCATTAATGATTGTTATATACTAAAGTGCAACCATTTCATAATTATATAAAATGTAATAAACTTATGAAATGTTATAGGGATGTGGACGTGGTCTAAATTGTGGTCTACAGTTGCCATCCCAATCATGTGGTTTAAAAAACCCTGACCCTGAAAATAGCTATCAACATGTTCAGGGCTGTGATCAGGGCTGAATTTGGCCCTCAAGGCGAGAAAAAGCCGTGGCCACTGCATCAGAGCACTTCTTACACAGATTCATACAGATATACAAATGTTGCACATCAAATAGATCAGTGTAATCTAACAAAGTAAATTGGTCTCTCCGATTTTTTTAATTTATGTGAATGCACATATTTTGAGAAAAACATTCGCTATAGCTAAGCCGCCAAGTACAAAGTGTGTCGATAGGGTCTTTTTTTTTTTTACATGACTTCGGCGAGAGTGTACAGACACATCTGGTTGCTGTTCTGGCCATAATTCCGGGTACTGCTTTGCCCATTCCACCCCCCACTGCTGCGGCCCTGTCCCACACCATCCCATCCCTCGACCACGTTTACGCTGTTACCAGTAGGTCCTCTTCACTGGCTTCTGTCTTATTTCCCTAGCAACACGAGCAGGTGGAAAGGCGTTGCACGCCCCTTTTCCCACTGCACATGGATGTGGGAGACAGGACAGACTATAGAGAATTATTATAAAGAGATTAGAATTTTTGGACCTGTTGTTCACTGGGCCCCAAGCACTCAAAACGCTGTCCTCCTCTCTCACACTATACAGTAAAATATTCCAAAACTCATGACTTTAAAATTAAAATTAGTAACCTTCAAACATAATGGGGCAGATGTATTAAGCTTTGCGAAGAGATAAACTTGAGATAAAGTGGAGATAAATTGGAAAGAGATAACGCACCAGCCAATCAACTTCCAACTGTCATATTTCAAACACAGCTGATTGGCTGGTGCGTTATCTCCTTCCAGTTTATCTCCACTTTATCTCAAGTTTATCTCTTCGCAGGCTTAATACATCTGCCCCAATACTTGTTACAGACTTCTCACATCACACTACAAATGCTATTGATTAAATCAATAAACTGTCATGTGACAGTTTGTATGATCTGTCCAGAAGGAATAGGAGAACGCAGGCCATAATACTTAGCAGCAGGGAGAAGAGTAATGACGCAGTTTGTGTTGCATTTTACATAAGATTTTACACCCATAGAGGGGAAAGTGTCGGGATTTCGGCGTCAGGATTTTGACCGCATCCCCCCAGTAGATACTGTGTAACATGTAAAAGACATGAAGCAAAATACTGGTGCTATATTATATATTATCTTTCCCTATAGATTGTAAGCTTGCGCGCAGGCCCCTCCTACCTCTAGGACTGTCTAACACTACCCAGTTTTGTTTCATCACTGTTTTTCCAATTGTAAAGCACAACGGAATTTGCTGTGCTATATAAGAAAGTGTTAATAAATAAATGATAGCAAATTAATAAATAATCCCTATGTTCGGGAAAGTTACTCGCTTTTAACAAAGTTATACTAGGTTCAGACTGATAGTTTAAGAAACCCAGCTTTTACCATTCTGACAGGTGCAGTCCCGACATCCGTTCATACCGGGTCAACATTCCTAGGTCTTCAACCCTACTTTATTTCTGGGTCTACAGCCCCGCACCCGTGGACCGATTTCAGTCTATATAGCTGGGGATATGGTCATTGAGCCACCATATCCTGCGTGTACGGGGCCACAGGCCCTAGGAGTGCGCTCCCGCGACTAACTCAGTACTGGTTGTTGGTTGGATGAGCATGTTCCTGCGACCAGCGACTTTCTCCTACAGTGACTCTGATGAAAAACGGGACACTGCAATTTGATCACTGATCGATTTATTGCTGAGCAACCAATCGCTCGGTGTGCATGAAGTGAAAGACAAGGACTGTCGACCCTGATTGACCCTTTCACACTGGAAACGGACAAGTGTTGAAATGCAAATTACCGGGTAGAAATGGTTGACCCGGTAATTTGCATAGCAATGTGAACTGGGTATTACTGACTCGTACAAAGGCAGCCCCTAGTTGTGATAAACACCAGACACACCACACTTGTGGTCAATTATTTATAAAATGATGGCGGGGGGGGGGGGGGGGGGGGGGCGGACACCTGTTACATAGCAAATACTGTCAACTTTAGGTGCATATGTTGGTTTCTAGGATGAACCCTTAATTTCCAATAACCCTAGAACCACTACATTACAGTTTGCTGATAGTCAGGCATTTTTTTTTACCAGTGTGTAAAGGGCATGTTCAATGTATAGTGTATAAGACATTTCTATCAATGATATGTGTCAGTACCAGAAATGGCATGAGGACCGCCATACGTATATTTTCATGTATCCCACACACACACACACACACACACACACACACACACACACAGGCAGAGCAAAATGGTTTGCATTGATATTTTTGTGCTGATTTTGTCAGTTTTATCTAATGGAAGTTACTGATGTTCTTAAGTATATGGAAAATTGAAGTTAAAATATAAAATCACTAAGAGACAGGGGTACTCTTTACCTAGAAGGGCGCCAGCGATTGGAATCGCGGGCGTCGGGGGTAAAAAATCGCGGTCATCGCGGGTACATAAAAATCGGCTGCCCGCGATGACCGCGATTTTCCCATAGGGAACAATGTTAAAAAGGCTGATTGACCGCGATTTTCATGTAAAATGCCTCAATGCCCGCGATTTTACCATAGGAATCAATGTTAAATGGGCTACAGAGCCCAAATAGGCACAATTAACCCTGAAATGTCCCCCCAAATTTTTAACGCCACCCCACGATCCACGCCAACCCGAAGCGTGGCGAGCGCAGCGAGCCCGCGAGGGGCGGCGGTACGCGTCCTCCGACCTTTTCATGCCCTACTATCCACGTCGGCGTGGAGTTGAGAATAGAATAGTGTGGCGAGCGCAGCGAGCCACCGAGCCCGAAGCGTGGCGAGCGCAGCGAGCCCCGCGAGGGGACGCGGATACCTTCACAGGTAAACGCGTCCCTTCGCGGACTTCACAGGTGTCCGCGTGGCCACGGACACCTGTGAAGCCCGCGAGGGGACGCGTATAACTGTGAAGGTATCCGCGTGCGCTCGCCACGCTTCGGGCTCGCCACACTATTCTATTCTCAACTCCACGCCGACGTGGATAGTAGGGCATGAAAAGGTCGGAGGACGCGTACCACTGCGCTCGCCACGCTTCGGGTTGGCGTGGATCGTGGGGTGGCGTTACAAATTTGGGGGGACATTTAAGGGTTAATTGTGCCTATTTGGGCTCTGTAGCCCATTTAACATTGATTCCTATGGCCAAATCGCGGCCATTGAAGCATTGAATGGAAAATCGCGGTCAGCACTCAATTTAACATAGAACCCTATGGGAAATCGCGGTGATCGCGGGCATCGCGGCCGTTAATGTACTGCCCGCGATGCCCGCGATCACCACGATGGGCGCCCTTCTAGGTAAAGAGTACCGAGAAATGAAACACTGTTAGACATCCTGACTTACTTCTACTGAGGGAATATGGACCACTCCGGTAGACCTTCTCTTTTCCCGAAGCTTTCGCTTCTCAATCTGCCCTTTACCCTTCCTGGCACTTGGGCCGCTGGAGTTCTTCCCCTTTTCCTTTGCCTTGCTTGGGCTATCTTGTGGAGTAAGTGGTAGCGATTCCTCCTGTGCTGCTCCTCCTATCACTACTACTACACCATCTTGTACAGGGCCTTGGCCTTTCTTTTGCTGGCTAGCAGATGAATTAACTTGCTGGTCTTCATCAGTTTTCCTAATGGCAGTGACTTTCAGTACTGTTGAGGGAGCACTAGCTTGGTTATTGCTGTTTGACGGATTAATGCTACTATTATTATTATTGTTCATCTCATTGCTAGTTTTATTGATAATTTCAGTTCCCCCAGCAGCCCCTGCTGCTGCTGCTGCTGCCGCCGCCGCCGCCACCTCCGCTCCATACATCTTTGCTCTCATTTTCTCCCTTTTGGCTTTCCACTCCTCCAGGAAGTCGGTGGTGTTAGTGGAAGATGGGGCATGTGATCTGTAACCCCCACTTGCCATGTTCTCTCGTATCAATCACAAAGATCTCCAGATGTTCAGGACATGAAATGGGCACTTTACAAGTACAGTCAGGCACTTGGAGTTTGAAACCTAAAAAAAATATAGTGTTAATATGTGACAATAAAATCAGAAGATGTCTCGATGCCTACATGCACAACTAATACCACCACCATTAAACTGGACTCAAGTTGAGAGAAACACATATTGACAAGTAAACATACTGGGCTGCACACATTTCATCTGGGTACCCGGCAATAAGCTTCCCTGTTTGGTGCCAGAGAGTCTGATGGTAACTTGGCTTTTCCTACAGTACTACTAATCTCCTTTCTAAAGAGACAGCTCTAGTTTTTCTCTGATATACTGACATGACTGCTTAATAAGTCAGTGCACACACTTTCAGACACACTGCCTAGATCAGACAGCCATGCGTTGTCATACAACATATTACTTGCTTCTTTGGTAACAAAGATTAAATAAATCAAAATTACAAGCAGGAAACAACAGCAGGATCAGCCCTTTCCTTCATCTTTTCATGTTCTAAGAAATCAAGAAAAGAAAAAAAAATTGATCTAAGTAGCCAAAGGTTAATAGAGCGCTACATCAAAAGCACAGCTTGCTACCTATGCAGTGCGTGGACATTGCTAGTTGTGCCAGCAATACAAGCGTATCACTCTTGTAACGAACACATGACCCGACTACAATTCCTATAGCATGCCAGCCCTGCTGTAATCTACAGTTCACGCACGAAAGGCTTTCAATGCAGAAAAATGGTTTCACTAGATATTTTTTAAACTGTGTAAACCAATATTGTTTGATTGCTAATGTGTGTAGAGAATTCATATGTGCAGTGTAAAAAGGTGTATATAATAGTGTGTTGATGTGATCAGTAGTGCTATTGATGTAATAATAATAATAGTAGAACAAATACTGAAAAAAAGCAGTCGGATTACAAGGGCTGACAGTACCGGCCCTAGCTCTAATGTAAAAGTAGATAAAACTTGGTACGGAACTTTTTAGCTTGTTGCCAACCCCAGATGCCAGGCTGAGAGATACCAGGGTAGTAGATGCCAGGCTAGGACACAGAACTGCAACAATGGGAGCCCATAAGCGGGTCACAGGGAGATGAGCCTGAGCGAGTCTCTCCCTAGGGGATGCCATTACTTTATAGCGAGCAGCAAGTAGATGGAGCGTGCTGTAGTAAGAAGCCCAGTAGCCGCTGCCAGTGGGAAGGCGAGCAGACACGCGTGCACTCCGGTTACCGAGCAGTAGCAGCCCTGTACCTGCCCGCAGCCGCGGCGATAAGCGCTATACCAACTTCTGCGCAAAGTTTCATGTGCGAATTTCAGGCACCCTCTTCTCCCCCCCCCCGCGTCACTCCGCCTCCCCCTGCAGCAGCAGGCACAGGTAGTGCGGGGTCCGCGCGGCTTCCATTACCTGTACTGCGGGGACACAGTTGTCACTCAGTCACCGGGCTGCCAGCCTCTAGGACAAGGTGCGGCGAGTAATTGCTCAGTCACCTCTCGCTCGCTCTAGTCCCGGAAGAAGCCGAAAGAGGCTCGGGCAATTCCGGAGAGTGACGAAGTTCGGCGGCTCAAAGGGGGGTGGGGGGGATCGCGCTCCGAGCCTTCCCGGAACCTGCCGATCGCCGCCGGCACCACAGCAGTCACATGGGCGCAGCCTGCCTGTACTCCTCGACTGTCTCTCCACAAACACAAAGCTACAGTACAGTATGTGGATTATACCCCTTTTACACCAAAAACCCTGGTCGGACCCTGGTCTTTGAATGCTGGAGTATCCAGGGTCTGACCCTGCTTTATACCCCATTTACACAGCACTTTGACCTGGGTCGGACCTGGGTCTGCACCATTTACACTGAACCTGGGTCAGCCCTGCCTTAAATAATATTTTATATATATATTTATAGAAAAATATATATATATATATATATATATATATATATATAGAAATATATATATATATATATATATATATAAATATATAATATATAGAAATATAATATATATATATATATATATATATATATATATATATATATATATATATATCAGGGCTGACCCAGGTTAAGTGTTTTTTTTTTTTTTTTTTTTAAGGTGCTGGGGGTGCCGGAGGGTACCTGTCCTGCCTGCTGTGCTTGGTGTACCTGGGGGTACCGGGGTGCTGGGGGGTGCAAGGGGTGCTGAAGGTACCTGTCCTGTCTGCGGTCGGATCTCAGCGGAGAAGATGATGTGCGCCGTTGCTGTACCACCCCCCCCCCCCCTCCCCGGCAGACGGTCCCTGCGGCGTATGGAGTGTCAGTGGCGGGGGTCCCTCTGGCGCATGGGAACTAGTACTAGTTCCTATGCGCTGGAGGGACCGCCGATACTGACACTCCATACGCCGCAGGGACCGGCTGCCGGATGCGGGGGGGGGGGGGGGGGGGGTGATACAGCAGCGGCGCACATCATCTTCTCCGCTGAGATCCGACCGCAGGCAGGACAGGTACCCCCAGCACCCCTAGCACCCCCGTACCCCCAGCACAGCAGGCTGACAGGTACCCCCCCCCCCTCCTCCCGCAGCAGCTGGGAACATCTTCCCCAGCGCTGCACGCTGTGGACCCGCTGCGGGTGCCTGCACCCGCAGCGGGACCATTTACACCTACATTTACACGGGTCCTATCCGTGTTCTACCCAGGTCAGGACCTGGGTAGAGGACCCGTGTAAATGGAAACGGATACCCCCCATTTACACCGCCGCGGATCCGGGTCTGACCCGCCGCTGACCCGGATTTTTCGGCGGTGTAAAAGGGGTATAACAGACACAGGTATAAGTGCTCACCAGCACAGACCAAACACCATTGCTAAATAAATACCCATACATTATTTATTCAAAGAGCTTGCCATTGTCTTAATCCTTGTTATGAAGAACTTCACTTTGTTGCAGTTTCATGTAACATAAGGATGAAAAAATAAAAAAAAACATTGGGGCAGATTTATTAAGCCTTGTGAATTGGTAAAGTGACTGGTGGTAATGCAGCAGCCAATCAGTGGTACTTCCTCATCTTTGCGGTCATCGCTACACCAGATACATTCGCCACTACTTAATCGCTACATAAGAATTTTTGGCGAGGAAGTACCCCACCCTCCAGTGTCCACGCCATCATCCTGTGTCCATGCCACCATCTATTACATTTAGTAAAGGTCCAAAGCGTGGCGAGCGAAGTGTGGCGAGCCCGCAAGGGGGCAATGGTGCTACGTTAGTTCTGTAGCGTAAGCGGTGGCCACAAAGATGAAGTTTTTCAATCAGCTCATAAATGGCGTTTTTCAAACAGCCTGTAGCTTGACAGTTAGGTGCTGATTGGCTGATGCATTATCACCGGCCACTTTATCACTTTACCAGGTTTAATGGATAATTCAGACCTGATCACTGCTGTGCGCATTCGTAAGGAGGCAAATTGTTGTATGACTGGAAATGCTTTGGATCTTAATGCTCATGTGCAAAGCCAAACCAACAAAATTCATCGTCTTTTCTGATCACAAGCCGTTCACAAGTTCATTAACTGCAAGACAATGGCATATATTCAATGCCGTGGGCGAGCGGTGACTGCGAGCAGGACTTTTTGCTCGCAGTCACCGCTCACCCTGTCAGTATTCAACTGACCCCCCTCATTCGCAAATTCCCCCTCGCTCCGTTTTTTGAGCGAGGGGGAATTTGCGAATGTGCCTCCAAATGCTGCGAGAGCCGAGGCTAATTACAGCGAGTTTGCTGCACTAGCCGCGGCTCTCGCAGTTTAGGGGAATCCTCGCCGTTCTGTGACTGCGAGGATTCCCCCGGAACGTTGCATAGTGCGAGCGGCCGGCGCGGGGGTTAAACTGCGAGGATCACTGGTTTTCTGTGATCCTCGCAGTTTAACCCCCTCGCCGGCCGCTCGCACCGGCATTGAATACTGCACAATGTGTGTATAGTACCACTGGGGTGCTAAACAGGCGCTGTCACCGGCTCAATTCAAATCTAGCAGCAGTTTAGAAATAGGGGTGGTCAGCCCCTAAAAATGGAATCAAGAAAAAAAGAGAAATTGAAACTGCGCTTTTGAGGAAGTGAATAACAATAATCAATTTATTAAAAATTATATATATATTATGAATAATATCACATTAAAACACCTTTTAATTAGGTGCGGTATCACACAACATTATAACATCTTGAAATAGGTAGAATATTGTATAACATCACATTAATGATGGCGTATGGTGCAAGCCAAATTGAGATGAACGAAATGAAATAAAAACCCCTTTGAATTGATTTGAGGATATTTAGGGAAAGCACCCCACTGGTCCTTCCTATATGGATGTTCCTATTTGGACTCCAAATGGGCAAAAGTTAATTGGGGTACAGTTGAGTAACTCACATATCCGGGGTGATATCCTCAAAAGCGCAGTTTCAATTTCTCTTTTTTTCTTTAACTGGAAGACGCCTTTTGTGGGTGTCACCCAGCTGTATTCTGGAAGTGTCAGGAAAAATGCAGGCGTGACCAATCGTTTTCAAGGAGGGTCTGTAATATCAGTTTCGGTCTCAATCAGTCTGTTTCTATTGCACAGGTAGAGTATTATGGGTTATGCACAGACCGGAAATATCATTCGATGGTGAGTGAGTTATAAATGGATTTGCAGCTAGCTGCTGATCAGTGTTATTTTCACAAGCTATTTGCAGCCTAGCACAGGGCAGGTTTTCACTCTGGCTGGGTGGTGAATTAATGAAAGCACATCCATCTATTAAACCTCTCTTGGAGGGGGTCAGACCATACAGAGGTTATAGAGTTTTGAATGGGATGCGGTCATAGGCGTGCGCATGATTGCCGCACCTACTTTAGAACGGGCAGCAGCAGTGACAATGCGGCTGGCTGCAGGGGTGGATTTAGGGGCCGAGCCGCCCCTAGGCACAACATTTTTAGCCGCCCCCCCATTAGGTGTATGGTGTGATGACATCACACAAATTAGTCTGGACTGGACCCAGAGGAATGCCGGGGGGTGAGAGGTGCAGGGTAGTGTTGTGGGAGGCTGGCATCCTGTCCTCACCATGGTGCATCCTTTCCTGTCCTCCTGGAACTATGTCCCAAGATATCCTTCTCTTCCTTTTGCAGTAACCGATAAGTGCAGCTGGTGCTTACTGGATGGGTCCCATGACACCTCTGTACTTTGGCATGGTTAGCGGGTGGGACTATGCAGGATAATGGACGTATGTGCCCCCAACCTGCATAAATGTGACACCAGAGGCGGAACAAGTGAGTTGTGGGCCCAGGTGCAAAAATATGGATTGGGCCCCCCAAACACACACAAAAAAATGCAGTGTTGTTTTGTTTACTTCAAATGTAAAGTCCATTACACATTATGCTGCACACTGTAGTGCCCTTTACACATTCACACACCATAATGTCAAATACACATTCACACACAACGTAATGCCCATTACACATTGTCACCCACCATAATGCCCATTACACATTATGCCGCACACCGTAATGCCCATTACATATTATGCCGCACACTGTACTGCCCATTACGCATTGTGTCACACACTGTGATGCCCATTACAAATTATGCTACATGTAATGCTCTGCAGTACTCCTGCATATAGTTATTGCTCCCATTAGTGCCCCCTTACACAATGCCCCAGTAGTGTCTGTTACACACAATGACAGTAGTGTTCCTTACAGTAATGCTCACATTTTTGCAGCATGGCATAAGGTATCCGTTCTCTGCCACTGTTGCTACTGAAGATGGGAGGGAAGGAGAGAGGTGCAGTGCTGCCATTGGGTCCTTGTCTATGCTGGTGCCACTGCTCTGCTGGCAGCGGGGAGCTTCCAGTTGCTGCTGGTCTGCGACTCTGCGCAGAGGTGGGAGATGAGATGCGGCTTTCCTGCTCCAGCTAGAGGGTGGCTCAGCAGGGACGAGGAGAGAAGCCGCAGCTTAATGGCAGGCCTCGGCGGGGACAGGAGAGAGAGGAGCCACAGCATGATGAACGTGTGAGGATGGAGGAGAGGAGAGTTAGCTTCCGGGTGGAGGTGGGACCTGGGACGGAGGCACCGGGCGGAGCTTCACATGCCAGAGGGAGGATGGAGCTGCTAGGCAGGGGGGAAACGCCATGCTTGGTCTCTTACTCCTGCAGCCATGCTGGTCACCTCTGCCAGCAGCAGCGCCAGTCCCCTGCTAACACCGGCATTGGGTACCCTCCTACCGCATCATTGCTGAGACGCTCTCACAGCCACACAAGGTCCCCTCCTCCCTAAGCAGTGGCAGCAGTCATCCTCCAGCAGCAGCAGCGCTTTACTCACTGCTACCGCCTGCCGCGCAGGTTCACACTATAAAAAAAAAAAATTGACAAAAAAAAAATTGACAAAAAAAAAATCAAGAGGGTGACTGACAGCTGCCGCCCGTACTAGGTGCCACCCCTAGGCCTGTGCCTCACGGGCCTAGTGACTAATCCGGCCCTGGCTGGCTGCTGAGCGGAGCAGTGCAGCCGCGTATTGTAGTCCCCTCTGCTGACCGCCCACCCACCTGTGTACAGTGTCCTGCGCTGCTGCCCGCTCACTCACCTATGTACACAGTATCCTGCAGCCTCCTACATGTCTGCACACGGCTGCTGCTGTTGAGCTCCTGCAACAGCAGTGGGACACCAATCAACGGGGGGCTGTGTGCGCGGACATGTGCATTCTTTTCTTCCTGGTGACAGACTCGGCCACCATGCTGTTCCTCTCCTGGAGGTGTGCGGGACACTGCTGGAGCTGCTGGAGGGTGAGTGTGCCAGGGATGGCCACCAGGGAGTATATTTTTTAGATAATCCCATTCAGGTCCCGCTCAAATGATCCCCATCTGATACATAGTTCCGCAGCTATGATTGTGTCTGAGACTGCGTCCCCTGGGCAACGAACACGTAATCCCCCCGCTGGGCAATGAGCATGTAATCCCCTGCTGGGCAATGAGCATGTAATCCCCTGCTGGGCAACGAGCATGTAATCCCCCAGGTAAATGAGCATGTAATCCTCCCTAGGCAATAACCACATAATCCCCCTTGGGCAATGAGAATGTAATCCCCTTGGGCAACAAGCATGAAATCCCCCATGGCAACGAGCATGAATCCCCTGGTGTCAAGCATGTAACTCCTAGCAACGAGCATGTAGGTAAGCAGTACTTATGTGGCATAATAAGTAATAGGCGTTATGGTGTGTGGCATAATGTGTAAAGGGCATCACATGTGTCAGTGTGTAATGGGCATCACAGTGTGTGGCATAATGTGTAATGGGCATCACAGTATGAGGCGCAATGTGTAATGGCATCACGGTGTGCGGTGCAACGTGTAATGGGCATTACGATGTGTGGCATAACGTGTAATGGGCATTACGGCATGTGGCATACTATGTTATGCTATTTTTGGTGCACGACTTCGGCGCACACTGTACCTATTGTCCATGTTTTACAAAAATGTGTTAAGCCCTGGCATAATGTGTAATGGGCATTATGGTGTGTGGCATTATGTTGAATGGGCATTATGGTGTGTGGCATTATGTGAAATAGGTATTACAGTGTGTGGCATTATGTGTTATGGCCATTATAGTTTCTAGAATGTGTGGGGGGGAATGATTCATTCTGAAGTGTATATACATAAATAAGTCACCTTCTATTTAGTGCATTGATGCCCAGTAGGCGGTGATGGACACGTTAAGTAGGCGGTGATGGAAATGCCCAATAGGTGTGATGGACACGCCCCTCCATTGGCGCATGGGCAGCGCACGTATATGGATGCGGTCATTTGGTCTACAGCATGATGGTCGACAGTCATTAGGTCAACACCATTAGGTCAACATGGGAAAATGTTGAAATGGGTTTAGGTCGACATATGAAAAGGTTGACATAGGAAAATGTCCACATGGTTTTAGGTTGAAAGGTCATTAGTTCGACAGGTCATTAGTTCAACAATGTCCATGTCGACAGTCAAAAGGTTGACATGGGGTTTTTCACTGTTTTTTGAGCCGACATGTGCTGGCAGCCGGTATTTCATGCCCTACCATCCACTAGGGCGTGGTGGGAGAATAAAATAGTGTGCCAAGCACAGTGAGTGATGCGAGGGGATGCGGTGCACTTGAAACTGTGTCCATGTCGACCGTGTTGACATTCAGGTTAAAAAACAGTGAAAAACCCTATGTCGACATTTTGACTGTCGACATAGACATTGTCAAACTAATGAACTGTTGAACTAGCGACCTTTCGACCTAGAACCATGTCGACCTTTTCCTATGTCGACCTAGAACCATGTTGACATCTTCCCATGTCAACCTAATGGTGTTGACCTAATGACTGTCGACTATCATGCTGTAGACCAAATGATCCCAACCCTTTTGAATGTAATCACTGTTAAATATGGTTACCCTCTGCCTATCATCAATCAAGCATCCACTATACCAGCGGTTCTCAAACTGTGGGTCCTGACCCCAAGTGGGTCCCGACCTTCTCAGTATGGGGTCGCAACTATTCAAAAATCTGTTGAATTGTTTATTTTAGACTCCTCCCATCATTTTATGCCTCCACAATGCTGCCATGCAGGTGCTCTCTGATGACTACACATGTTATGTGATCTTCTGCAGTAACTTTCTGGAGTCCCGTAATTATTTTTATTGTCTGATGGGGTCCCAGAGCAAAATAGTTTGAGGACCCCTGCACTATACCAATCAAGATCATCGGTTAAAGTAAAAAATGTTAAACAGTGTCATGATGAATATCTTGTTATGGCCTTTGGCCTTTGTAATAGTCAAGTGGTATACTGTACCCAAATTCTGCCAACAAAATCTTACTTGATCTGCTTTACCAGTCACTGGTAGTATGACATTCTGATTTTCTCTCAAAATGTACATTCCACTGCTTTCATTTAACAAAGTAGTTATATCTATTACTGGACTAGAAACTCTATTGGAAATTGGAGATGTTTGTAATTGAGCAAATAATATCCTGTTTCTAAACTACATTGTACCTGCCACAAGTTACCATATATACTCGAGTATAAGTCTACTTTTTCAGAACATTTTTTATGCTGAAACCCCCCCCCCCCCCCTCCCTCGGCTTATACTCGAGTGAGGGTCCCACTCTAGTCAATAAGTTTTTCCAGTTTTTTGTTGTAAAATTAGGTGCCTCGGCTTATATTCGGGTCGACTTATACTCGAGTATATACGGTATATCTTCTCCTAGTGTTGCGGAAGAAGTTCTACTGATTGGAGCATCTATAAGATGGTCAGAGGGCAGGCTAGTAAGATCCATATAACCCACCCTCCCGCCCCCCAAGTGAAAAATAAAGATCATAAACAAGTAGAATAATGGATTGAAAAAGAAAGACAATTTCATGAAATAAAGATTAATTAAAAACATGGCTGTGCATTCTCTTCATAAATGTATAAGTCTTATGGAATTTATTACAAGTATTATCAGACACTCCTCCAAATCCTTTGACAAAATCTGGGGTCCCTGGTTATCCTTTTTGGGGGCATCTCCCTCTTCATCTAGACTTTGCTGTTTCCCTCTTCTCTTTCTGTTTTTCTTTCTTTCCTTTCTCGATCTTTTCTCCTCCTCTTTTGCTCTGAATGGTCCTAGCAACACCATTCACCTCCCCCACCTAATCCTGTTACTCCCCAGACTTCTAGTTCTTTTCGTTGTGGTTTTTTTGTCTCACAAATTTATCCTAAAACCAGGTCTTATGGTGTCACACAAAACCTGTTGATGGTCATCCTCAGGGGCGGATCCAGGATAAAATGACAGGGGGGGCACCATGATAAAAGAGGGTTTGGGTAGGGGAGGGGCGGTGTTAGTGGTGCCAGTGTACATGCTAAGAGAGCTGCAGAGAGAGGGTGGGAATGGGATTAAAAATAGGCCCTGGCATTTAAAGTACGCAGACCCACCATGGTGACAAAAGTGAAGGATGTAGTTGTGCGCGCCCCGAAGGTGCGCTCTGGAAAAGGGGATGTGGCCACTCAACAGGGGGCGTGTCCTTGAGTGTAGTGTACAACACCATATACAACTTATACACATTATGCAACAAAATACTAGATCCCATTATACTTGACCCTTACACATGATGCCAAATGGAATGTGCCAAAATTCACATAATGCCACATGGATTGTGCCAAAATTCATAAAATGCCAAATGGATTGTGTCAAAATTCACATAATGCCACATGGATTGAACCAAAATTCACATAATGCCACACAGATTGAGCCAAAATTCACATAATAACACACGGATTGAGCCAAAATTCACATATTGCCACATGGATTGTGTCAAAATTCACATATTGCCACATGGATTGAGCCAAAATTCATATAATGTGACACGGATTGAGCCAAAATTCATAAAATGCCATACGGATTGAGCCAAAATTCACATAATGCCACACGGATTGAGCCAAAATTCACATAATGCCACACAGATTGAGACAAAATTAACAAAATACCACACGGATTGAGCCAAAATTCACATAATGCCACACGGATTGAGACAGAATTCACATAATGCCACACAGATTAAGCCAAAATTCAAAATACGCTTCATAAACAGGGACATTGTGCGCCAAAGGCGTGCATTAAACATTTACACCATAATAATATCCATTACACGTTAAGTTACACGCCATTATGTCCATTATGTATTATGCCAAACACCATAATGCCTATTAAAAATTATGCTACGTAAGTGCTGCTTATCTACATGCTCATTGTCAAGGGTTCCATGCTCATTGTCAGAGGTTCCATGCTCATTGCCAAGGTGGAATACATGCTCGCGGTAATTGGGGGACAGCCGCCGCCAGGCAGAAGTGATAGCCACTGACAGTGGCAGAGCCTGGCTGTGTTCAGAGCACTGCAGGTCCTGGCTATTTTAAATAATACCCCTTTCACACCAGAAAATGCATTCCCGGGTTGGCCCCTTTTACACCAGCTTAGTCCCTGCATTTTCTGGTGTGAAAGGGGTATTATTTCAAATAGCCAGGACCTGCAGTGCTCTGAACACAGCCAGGCTCTGCCACTGTCAGTGGCTATTTGAAATAATACCCCTTTCACACCAGAAAATGCATTCCCGGGTTGGCCCCTTTTACACCAGCTTAGTCCCTGCATTTTGTGGTGTGAGGGGGAGAGAAAACCACCCCTCCCCCCTTTAACCAGTTTTCTCATTTAACTGGCTATTTCTTCTGAACCAACTGACCCATTTACATGAGACAAGTATCATATTGAATACATTTTGAGTGGGCTTTGAATGATTTTGGTCCCAGGAAACTGGTACATTTGGTTCCAAAATAATCTGCCCTCAAAGAACAGCCATGAAATTACATTCCACAATATCTCTGGAACCGATTGACCGATATGGACCAGCCTGGTATCATATTGAAGGCCCAGAGATTTGGAATTGAATGAGATCAACCACAAGCTGTGATGCCAGCGGGGGAACTAGCAGCCATCGGAACAGGGTGGGGGTCGGAATTAACGGGTCCTATATTATACCATGGGGGAAACGGTACAGATTTGCCAGGCGATAGCTCAGGTTCCTGTGGGGCTAGAGACATGGGGCTGGGCTCCTTGGAAAGCCCTGGTCCTCAGCTACAAAATAAAATGACAGGGGGGCATGTGCCCAGGTGTGCCCCCCCTGAATCCACCAAGTAAAATAACAATGTATATTCTTTCTTCATATTTCTGTTGGCTTGCTGACTATGTGCTTTAACACTTTCTTGAGGTTGCCCTCCAATTTTAGGCGCTGTGTAAATTACAAATATATATGTATATTTTTTAATTTTCTAACCAAAGAACTAAAGACTAAAAAGTACAGATATGAATAAAAAATGAAAAATAAAAATACAAATAAAAATGAACACTAGTACTCGTTCAGCTGCAGGTGGGGTGGTGTGACTGTGTAATCACACCTAATTAGAAGGTTTTTAACCTACACCATTGGTTCCCAACCCTGGTCCTCAAGTACCCCCAACAGTGCACATTTTACAGGTCTCCACACAGAATCACAAGTGACATAATTAGCTCCACCTGTAGATCTTTTAAAATGTGTTTGATAATGAGTGCACCTGCTGGGTGACCTGGAAAACGTGCACTGTTGGGGATACTTGAGGACCAGGGTTGGGAACCACTGACCTACACAAATGCAGGACACCTTCTACAAGACAACCAGAAAAACATACTGCTGGACATAGGTTGGTCTCTTTCCCAGCACCTCACCTTGCACTACCATTCAACAAGCAGGTAGTAGTACTGAGGGCAGTGGAATCTACACGAAATAGCCCTCTAGTCTCCCTGCACTTCCAATTCCGTCATATACAAAAAGAATATATATATATATATATCGAAAAGAACCACACTATGCGCACAATGATACTTGAGGGAGCTGCTACCCTGATAGGGTCCCCTGTTATATGGGACCCGGTATAGAAATGGGAAAAAAGGGGGGTTTCAGGGTGCGCTTAACCTTTCCTGATTGAACAGAATCTTTCAAGTATGGTAAAACAATTTAATATAAAACTGCACTAAGGGCATAGCAGTGTACAATAAAGGTTTGATACAATTACAGTGAATCACAATATAAATTATATTTTTTTAGACAAATGATGTAAAATCATAAGTGTTTGAATACGCCCATAAGCCCAACGCGTTTCGTCATTTGCATGACTTCATCAGGGGCACGATACGACAGTTGAACAAGATGATCATGCTGTGAATCATAATGCATATATATAAGTACAATGAACATTTCATAAGAACAATAGAATAAATTATTTTTTTTTATAATATAAAGAATGAATTTAAAAAAGGAGAGAGAGGAGAGCAAGGTGTGGAGAACGAGGACAAATATGGTGTGTTCAAAGCATATTTGGAACAAAATTGATCGTTCACATACCAATTATAAAATGAGACAAAATTCTCCCAGGCGGTAAATGATAAAGCGAAGGTGATTCTCAGGTAATATTAATACAAACGACCAGAAATCCTAAAAACACAATCAATACAGTTCTCAATATAATATCAATATCAACATAAATCTGGTCGATGAATGGGTAGTACATACCACTGGTTGCTGTATATAATATATAGAATGACAGCACCTCAGGTTCTTTTAAGCGAAAGAAACGGCCTTCAGATACTATATGTATAGTTTTTTTGCTTGACAGGTCCACAATTGGTATCTAGTAGTGATGGGAAAAGGGGTTTATACAAGTGTATCTTAGTAGTGAAAAAAAAAGTATTTTTTTTATGTTGTAATATATAAACATATGTAAACATATAGTTATATGTATGCACACATATATATATATACAGTATATATATAAATATGTGAGCAAATATGATGATTTAAAAAGTGACAATTGCCCTTATAGTGCATTTTAGAGTCCCGTAGGGTACGATATATTTAATACGATTAGGGGTGCCCATAGGGCAACAAATATTAATTACAAATAAACAGCATTGATCACAGTATCTATCAAACAGTGACTTCAAAGCTAAAGTTCACCAGTGCAAAAACAGGTGGTGATATGGAAGAACTTACTTGTGATCCAATAGATGGGTGTACACTGCTCAGCTACAAACATGGGAATAGCTGAGAAGTGAAAGTGCTGGGTATATATAGGGAATGATCGAAAACGTCACTTCCTGTGAAGTGAAATTTGTAATAAACCCTATATCCATGTGAGGTGTATGTAACACTAATTTGCTGGCATATGTACAGAGTGTATAGTGTCCATTAAATATAAGCGTTGATGGTCCCACAGAATAATAAATAGAAAAATAGGTGGCACGCTCAAACATGATTTGGAACATGATTTGGAACGCATGGTAACCAAACCATGCGTTCCACTGCCGTCATTTCCGCCGGAACAGCTCTGACAGCCGGGGAGGCGCTACGGCGGCAAAGAGCGCAGAGAACCGCTCATTGGGTATTACTGAAAACATTCAAGTGGGACATCTATGTTCCAAATATGCTTTGAACACACCATATTTGTCCTCGTTCTCCACACCTTGCTCTCCTCTCTCTCCTTTTTTAAATTCATTCTTTATATTAAAAAAAAAATGTATTCTATTGTTCTTATGAAATGTTCATTGTACTTATATATATGCATTATGATTCAAAGCGTGATCATCTTGTTCAACTGTCGTATCGTGCCCCTGATGAAGTCATGCAAATGACGAAACGTGTTGGGCTTATGGGCGTATTGAAACACTTGTTGTGATTTTACATCATTTGTCTAAAAAAATATCATTTATATTGTGATTCACTGTGATTCACTGTAATTGTATCAAACCTTTATTGTACACTGCTATGCCCTTAGGGCAGTTTTAAATTAAATTGTTTTACCATACTTGAAAGATTCTGTTCAATCAGGAAAGGTTAAGCGCACCCTGAAACCCCCCTTTTTTCCCATATATATATATAATATATATATATATATATATATATATATATAGTAGAATGGCAATAAGGCGTCACTCGGAGACTGCGTAAAGGTTCAAAACGTACCCTGAGGACGAGCTAAGGGCTCGAAACACTGGTGTCGGTCACCACAATAAAGTTTTGAACCTTTACGCAGTCTCCGAGTGACGCCTTATTGCCATTCTACTACATTGGGTCTCTGAACCTGGGAAGGCACCGGAGCAAGTACAACTTATACTTTTGGTGGAGTGCCGGATTTTTCCTTTTGCTATATATATATATATATATATATATATATATATATATATTTTTTTTTTTTTTTTTTTTTTAATTAGTTTTAAATCAGATATATCATATATAACTAAGTGCATGCTATAATCAGTATATGAATGTGAAAAATAGATGGCCACCTAAATTATATACGAGCAAAAGTTTATAAATATTCTTATTCAAGCTGTGAACTATATTTAGTGTAAATTGTGTAAGGCAATAATTCAGTCATATTGCACCTCATTAAACATTAGCGCAGATATTGGGATTTTTTTTCTATGTGCTTTAACACGCCTGGCCACCCTGATACTGTTTCTGTTCTAATGTGTGACCCTTGTTGACCTCTAATAAAAATACCATTGGAAAAAAATGTATGTCTTAGGTTGGGTACACACTGATGATATGTTGCCCTATCCTGTGGATACATCGTCTAGTGTGTACCCATGATATGTTTGCACCTGTGGGTCTCTAGTGATATTCCCCATCGGCCGTACAGCAGGACAATCAGGGGATGTCGCTAGGGATGACATGCTGCAGAATGCAGCATGTCACATGGTTCCCCCTGGTTGGACCTAACATCGGCAAGTGTAACCTCTGGGAATATTTTACCACAAATAAGTGGGCATATATAATGCTGTTTTATAGTATATGCGTATGTTTATCGGTACTTTACTGTATATATGACATCTATTTTACTAAGACGTGATTGGTGCCCGGAAGTGTAAATACAATGTTTTGTAAGCCCTGCATGCCTTGAAAAAGATCCATTCAGATCGATTGGGCCTTATTTCTAGAGGATGGAGCCTGTAAAGATGGAGATCCAGATCCTTCTTTAACATCACCAGGTTTTTATAATCCCCTTCTTCACAGTGTCTTTGCATTTATTCTACATGAAGTGCACCCTTCATTTTTATGTCTCTTTATTGCTGCAATATGTATTATGTATTTTCGGATTCACTTCAACATGACAAGTGCACCTCGGGTGAATTTAGAATAGGCGTTTGTGACATACTACACTATTGTTTATGTTTCCTTACTGTATGATCAAATCTGTGAGCAAACTGTGTACAGACCGGTAAATGTAAAGATACCACTGAATGAAAAATCATTTGACACCAGGGACGTTGTTGAGGTATCAGATTATATCTTAGATTAGCGCCTAGACATTATCTATGCCAATCTCCTGATCTCGGCCATCACAGGATTTTTATAAGCATTTTATCTGCTATTACTTGATAGTATAGCATACTGTACACACCTACAGTATACAATCATTAGCCAGTTCACCGTTATCAAGTGATCAGCCAATAGATTGTTAAGGGATGTATCTAGCTCCCACACCACTTTTCAGTATATATAAATATATATATATATATATATATATATATAGATTTAAAAAAAAAGTTTTGCAATAAATTGATTGAGTTGATGAACAAAGGGAATAAATAAGTACACTTCCCCATAGCTTCTGTTCCCAAACTTTTTTTTTAAATTGAATTTATTAGATTTTTCCATAAAATAACACATATACTTTACAAAGACATAGACAAACAGCAATACAGGCAGAGAGAAAAATGCAATAGACAGTTACATATAAATACACTCTGGTGCAGCCTGGGAGCCATACATATTGTTACCGTTTGAATAATGCACTAGTGCACCGAACGAATTCAATTAGATACTTCTATTGCCTTAATATAGCATCATTACTGAATATACTTTGCATCGCTTGGACAAACAGGAAAACGATACGACACACATACCGGTTGGATGGTTAACCCTGTACCCTACAAGACACCTGAGCAGAGTATGCAATAGCTAAAACTAGGTAGAGGCCCGAAAGGAACACCGCTAAAAAATCTGCAGATCATATGGCCACTTGTGCTTATACATTATATTACAGCTATACAATGTACTCCAGGAGGATTGATGACAAGATGACACTGAAGCAAGAACCACTAGCCGCCGCCTCATTGGCCCCTTTATACGTATATACGTGCATATATAAAGATATTTTTTTTTTTTTTTTTTAATTTTTATTTAATACATTATTTATAATTACTTTTTCCAATAACCCTTGTGTACATATATCTTTGCCATTTTACTATAAATAACCTTTAAAGGTGATGTAGTACATAATTGCTAAACTAGTGTTTATAATATTAACTTACATGTTTAGTGAAGGTGATTAATATTCATCCATCTGTGCCATATCTTAGTGTATGTGCTAGTTTTATTTCTGCATACATATACAAATTTTTCTTTTTCCATAGTAAAGTTAACCAAATTAACCCAAGGTGCGTATTCGGGGCCTTCTTTAGCTAGCCAGGTTCTTGCTATTTGCATCTTGGCCAACGCGCATATATTATTAAGATACATTTTGTCATATTTACTTATAGCGTTGTCCATACATATCCCCAGGATGCAACTGTTAGGATTAAGCAATTCACCAGATATCCCGGTATTACATATGACGGTAATTACTCTCTCCCAAAACGTTTTTACAACAACACACTCCCATAGGAGATGCCACAGTGTCCCTTCTGCATCCCGGCATTTGGGGCATAATAACGACTTATTGCCACCCATCCTTACAATCCTTCGGGTAGTAAGATAGCATCTGTGCAGTATAAACAGCTGCACTTGCTGTACCCTTAGAGAGTTTGTTGCTGATGAAACAGATTTTAATGCCATATTCCATTCCTCGTCTGTTAATATACCTAAATTCGCCTCCCATTTTATTCTGACCTCTTGGAGTTTGTCACTGCTGATTTCCATCGTCACATTATTATAAATTCTAGAGACAATCTTTTTTTCCCCCTTTTCCCTTAAATCACATTTGAGCGGGGAAGATGAAATCGCCGGCGCAGCACCATCGAACTGCGTCATCAAGGCGCTCCTCAGCTGCAGAAATCTAAAGAAAAAGGAACGTGGGAGTACATACTCTTCAGCCAGCTGCGCAAATGACTTCATCCCCCCCGAATCAAAAAGTTGACCCATAGCTGTGATTCCATACGGTCCCCAGACCGACTCAGAATGTAATGCCGCCAGTTCGCTAAATTTCTTAGCGTCTGAAATAGGGTGTTCGGGATCTATCCCCGTGAAGTTGGTTAGTTTACCTAATTCCTTCCAAATTTTCACCGCTTGTGTCACTAAGGGAACGTCCTTCCTATCTACCACACCTCTAAGTAAGTATTGCAGGGGACTGTGATTGGTATTGGATTGAGCTACCAGAATTTCTACTAACCCTGTTCCCAGATCTTCCACCACCCAATCATAGATATTTGTAATTTGACCAGCTAAATAATAAAGCCTAAAATTGGGCGCCGATAACCCCCCCTGCCCCTTCTTCCTCATCAGGTGATTCAATTTTAATTTGGCCCTTTTATTATTCCAAATAAATGCTGACATTATACTATTAAGTGTGTAGTGTGTACCCATGATATGTTTGCACCTGTGGGTCTCTAGTGATATTCCCCATCGGCCGTACAGCAGGACAATCAGGGGATGTCGCTAGGGATGACATGCTGCAGAATGCAGCATGTCACATGGTTCCCCCTGGTTGGACCTAACATCGGCAAGTGTAACCTCTGGGAATATTTTACCACAAATAAGTGGGCATATATAATGCTGTTTTATAGTATATGCGTATGTTTATCGGTACTTTACTGTATATATGACATCTATTTTACTAAGACGTGATTGGTGCCCGGAAGTGTAAATACAATGTTTTGTAAGCCCTGCATGCCTTGAAAAAGATCCATTCAGATCGATTGGGCCTTATTTCTAGAGGATGGAGCCTGTAAAGATGGAGATCCAGATCCTTCTTTAACATCACCAGGTTTTTATAATCCCCTTCTTCACAGTGTCTTTGCATTTATTCTACATGAAGTGCACCCTTCATTTTTATGTCTCTTTATTGCTGCAATATGTATTATGTATTTTCGGATTCACTTCAACATGACAAGTGCACCTCGGGTGAATTTAGAATAGGCGTTTGTGACATACTACACTATTGTTTATGTTTCCTTACTGTATGATCAAATCTGTGAGCAAACTGTGTACAGACCGGTAAATGTAAAGATACCACTGAATGAAAAATCATTTGACACCAGGGACGTTGTTGAGGTATCAGATTATATCTTAGATTAGCGCCTAGACATTATCTATGCCAATCTCCTGATCTCGGCCATCACAGGATTTTTATAAGCATTTTATCTGCTATTACTTGATAGTATAGCATACTGTACACACCTACAGTATACAATCATTAGCCAGTTCACCGTTATCAAGTGATCAGCCAATAGATTGTTAAGGGATGTATCTAGCTCCCACACCACTTTTCAGTATATATAAATATATATATATATATATATATATATATATATATATATAGATTTAAAAAAAAAGTTTTGCAATAAATTGATTGAGTTGATGAACAAAGGGAATAAATAAGTACACTTCCCCATAGCTTCTGTTCCCAAACTTTTTTTTTAAATTGAATTTATTAGATTTTTCCATAAAATAACACATATACTTTACAAAGACATAGACAAACAGCAATACAGGCAGAGAGAAAAATGCAATAGACAGTTACATATAAATACACTCTGGTGCAGCCTGGGAGCCATACATATTGTTACCGTTTGAATAATGCACTAGTGCACCGAACGAATTCAATTAGATACTTCTATTGCCTTAATATAGCATCATTACTGAATATACTTTGCATCGCTTGGACAAACAGGAAAACGATACGACACACATACCGGTTGGATGGTTAACCCTGTACCCTACAAGACACCTGAGCAGAGTATGCAATAGCTAAAACTAGGTAGAGGCCCGAAAGGAACACCGCTAAAAAATCTGCAGATCATATGGCCACTTGTGCTTATACATTATATTACAGCTATACAATGTACTCCAGGAGGATTGATGACAAGATGACACTGAAGCAAGAACCACTAGCCGCCGCCTCATTGGCCCCTTTATACGTATATACGTGCATATATAAAGATATTTTTTTTTTTTTAATTTTTATTTAATACATTATTTATAATTACTTTTTCCAATAACCCTTGTGTACATATATCTTTGCCATTTTACTATAAATAACCTTTAAAGGTGATGTAGTACATAATTGCTAAACTAGTGTTTATAATATTAACTTACATGTTTAGTGAAGGTGATTAATATTCATCCATCTGTGCCATATCTTAGTGTATGTGCTAGTTTTATTTCTGCATACATATACAAATTTTTCTTTTTCCATAGTAAAGTTAACCAAATTAACCCAAGGTGCGTATTCGGGGCCTTCTTTAGCTAGCCAGGTTCTTGCTATTTGCATCTTGGCCAACGCGCATATATTATTAAGATACATTTTGTCATATTTACTTATAGCGTTGTCCATACATATCCCCAGGATGCAACTGTTAGGATTAAGCAATTCACCAGATATCCCGGTATTACATATGACGGTAATTACTCTCTCCCAAAACGTTTTTACAACAACACACTCCCATAGGAGATGCCACAGTGTCCCTTCTGCATCCCGGCATTTGGGGCATAATAACGACTTATTGCCACCCATCCTTACAATCCTTCGGGTAGTAAGATAGCATCTGTGCAGTATAAACAGCTGCACTTGCTGTACCCTTAGAGAGTTTGTTGCTGATGAAACAGATTTTAATGCCATATTCCATTCCTCGTCTGTTAATATACCTAAATTCGCCTCCCATTTTATTCTGACCTCTTGGAGTTTGTCACTGCTGATTTCCATCGTCACATTATTATAAATTCTAGAGACAATCTTTTTTTCCCCCTTTTCCCTTAAATCACATTTGAGCGGGGAAGATGAAATCGCCGGCGCAGCACCATCGAACTGCGTCATCAAGGCGCTCCTCAGCTGCAGAAATCTAAAGAAAAAGGAACGTGGGAGTACATACTCTTCAGCCAGCTGCGCAAATGACTTCATCCCCCCCGAATCAAAAAGTTGACCCATAGCTGTGATTCCATACGGTCCCCAGACCGACTCAGAATGTAATGCCGCCAGTTCGCTAAATTTCTTAGCGTCTGAAATAGGGTGTTCGGGATCTATCCCCGTGAAGTTGGTTAGTTTACCTAATTCCTTCCAAATTTTCACCGCTTGTGTCACTAAGGGAACGTCCTTCCTATCTACCACACCTCTAAGTAAGTATTGCAGGGGACTGTGATTGGTATTGGATTGAGCTACCAGAATTTCTACTAACCCTGTTCCCAGATCTTCCACCACCCAATCATAGATATTTGTAATTTGACCAGCTAAATAATAAAGCCTAAAATTGGGCGCCGATAACCCCCCCTGCCCCTTCTTCCTCATCAGGTGATTCAATTTTAATTTGGCCCTTTTATTATTCCAAATAAATGCTGACATTATACTATTTAAGTTTTTAAAAAATGACATCGCAATATACACAGGGGAGTGCTGAATTACATAAAGCAATTTGGGTACAACTATCATTTTAATTAGATTCACACGCCCGGTTACTGATAAGGGTAGCTTGCTCCATATTTTGAACTTGATGCTCACCCATCTTAATAATGGTTGAATGTTAAGTTCAAAAAACCTGAAGGGGTCCCCAGAGACCCATAACCCCAGGTATTTAAATGAAGCTGTCCAGCCGATGGTTGCCGAGGCATGGGTATCCGGTGTCGAGGGAGCCTTTATAGCCATTATACTGGACTTTGAGATATTTATCTCAAAGCCTGAGTATCCGGTATGTGTTCTGATTATTTGTAGGACATTTGGTACTGCTCTGATGTGGTCCCGCATAAAAATCAGCACATCATCAGCATATAGGGCCACAGTGTCAGTACCCCGCCCGGTCGCGAAACCGACCAAATCAGGGTGCATTCTCAAGGCACAGGCAAGCGGCTCAATTGCCAAAGCAAATAGGCCGGGCGATAACGGACACCCCTGCCTTGTCCCTCTAAAAAGGGGAAAGGCAGGGGAAGTCCAGCCATTCACCGATACCCTAGCGCAAGGGCTAGCATACAGGAGTTGCACCCATTTTACAAAGTTTTGTCCAAATCCGAACGCCCTCAGGACTTCCCATAAATATTGCCATTCGAAGGCGTCGAAAGCCTTAACTGCGTCCAGGGACATTATTGCTGACCCTTCCGTATTATTAGCAGAAACCTGTAGATGCCTAAACACTTTTCGTAAGTTAATTGCGGTAGATTTACCCGGCATAAATCCGGTTTGATCGGGGTTTATAATCTCCTCTATATATTTATTCAATCTGATTGAAAGCAGTTTTGCCAAAATCTTGGCTTCAGCAGGGAGAAGTGATATGGGCCTATAGGAGCCCATTTCTTCCTGATCTTTATCCTGTTTTTGGAGTAAGATAATTTTGGCCTCCATCATAGATTGAGGGCATGCACCTGAGTCAAAGCATATTGAGAAAAGATCAAGTAACAAGGGAGCAAAAAAATCCACCTGTTTTTTATACAAATCAATTGGGATGCCATCCAACCCTGGCGCTTTACCACTAGGCAGATCTTTTATCGCCTTGATAACCTCTTCCAGCGCAATTGGTGCCTCTAATGCCTGACTATCGGCCTCCTTCAGGTTGGGCAAACCCAGCCTTGAGATATATTCCCGAATTTGTAGCTGGTTATATGTACATCTGGATTTATAAAGTTTACTATAGTAATCCCTAAAGGCTTGCCCTATTTCTTGTGTACTATGTTGTATTACCCCGTTTCCGTCTCTAATTTGATTGATTATATTAGAGGGACTTTCCACCTTAGACAGGAAGGCTAAATATCTTCCGGCTCGGTCCGAATTCAAGTATAATTTTTGGGAGCTGTACTTCAATCTCCTTACATTATCTAGATTTATAAAATCCAACCATGCCTCCCTTGCTGCCTCCCATACTTTCTTAGAGTCAGTAGAGCCATTAAGCAAAAACTCAGCTTCCTTGTCTTTACAGACTCTTTCTAATTCTATTATTTTTTGCTGATTTACCCTCTTCACTGCGTTTATTTTTTTTTTCAGAATACCCCTCATATACGCTTTAAAGGCGTCCCAAACTATAGACCCAGGTGCAGAGCCTTTGTTCAGCGCCCAATATTCTGCCCAACCTTCAGCAAGCCCATTTAACACCTCTGGAGAATCCAACCAAGATGCATCACATTTCCAGAATTGACATCCCTTCACCGCTGATTCCTCCAGGACAACCTCCAAGGGGGAATGATCTGAAATTCCTCTTGTATTATATACAGTACTAACTATTTGTGGTAACAATGTTCTGGAGACTAGTACTAGGTCAATTCTGGAAAAAGCTGTATGCGATGCTGAAAAGCAGGAGAACTGCATTACATCAGGGTTTCTAATTCTCCACGGGTCAATCCACCCCATATTATCCACGAAATTACGGAAGTTCTTTGAATTGCCGTCCCCTCCCCGACCTGCTCCTTTCTTATTACGTCTATCTATTTGGGGGTTCAACACATTGTTGAAGTCTCCCAAGCAGACTACTGGGACATCTGGAGTTTGAGCTACAAATTCGGCAATTTTCACTAACGGATCAAGGGAGAAGGGAGGGGGAATATATACACCAATCAATAATATATGACAATTATTTATAACACAATCAATACAAATGAATCTCCCGCCAGGATCTATCTTAAGATTAGAGTAGGAAAACCTTACGTTCTTCTTAATAAGAATGGAGATGCCCCTGGCTGATGTAATAAATGGGGCGTGAAACATCTTGCCAATCCAAGGTCTTTTCAATGCTAACAACTTGTTGCCTGTCAGATGTGTCTCAGAAATACATGCGATATCGGCATTACATCTTTTAATATAATTTAACACAAGTGAGCGCTTTACTTTCTCATTAAGCCCCCTGGCATTCCAGGCTAACAACCGTACCATATTATTTACCTATAGTTCCCTTTAGCATGCTCCTGTGCCTCATACGATTGTTGTAACCCTGGTGTCCTGAGGTCCCAATCCAACCACATACACTTAACCCCAACCCCACACATTTACCCCCCTCCCCCCTCCCTGTATACCTACCCTTTGGCATACTTAACATATCCCCCCTAGGCTGAATAGGCCACCGCCAGCAGACAGTGGTTATCCAAACACAAACTCCCCCCCTCCCGAGGCTAACTAGTAAACCCTAGACCACAAATCCTCCAAGCGACGAAGACCTTACCCCCCGGCATATTTCTTAATAATGTTACCCCTATAATTAGCTACGCGCCCTATTTTTTTTTTTTTTTTTTTATATAATAACATGCATTATGCCTTTTTACAGCACTCCTTTAACCAGCTCCGCAGACTAGTAACACATATACCCGTAGACAACCATAGATCGTCCTGTATAACGACTACGAAAAGTACAAATATATATTTACGAAGACCCCTATCCAAACATTAGTGTCTCTTTAAGGAGCTAGCTGATTTTTTGCTGGAAATCTAATGTCCAGCCATTCGCCGGCTTCTCTCGGCGAAAAGAAGAATCTAACTTCGTCATTTATGACCACTCTTAACTTGGCTGGAAACAACATGGAGTATTTCAGGTCCAAAGCTCGTAGACGTTTCTTGATATCGGCATATTTAGCTCTATTTTTTTGTACCTCCAAAGAAAAATCTGGGTAAACAGCTAGCTTTATTCCTTTATACTCCAATGGACCTTTACTGCGTGAAAGACGCAATGTTGTGTCCCGGTCCTGATAATTGAGCAATTTGAATATAAAAGTGCGTGGAGGTGCACCCGGAGGTGGGGGCTTAGCTGGCACTCTGTGGGCCCTCTCCACTGCGAATTGCCCTGAGAAAGATGATACTCCGTAATTGTCTCTCAGCAGTTGTTCAATGAACCTAACTGGTTCAGGGCCTTCCTCTCTCTCAGGCAGACCCACCAATCTTAAGTTGTTCCGTCGTAGCCTGCCTTCGATATCGGAAAGTTTGCTGTTAATATCACGGATCTGATCTGTCATATGTGCCACCGTTTTTGTTAGCTTATTGTTAGAATCTTCTAAACATGACACCCGGTCTTATTGCCATTCTACTACATTGGGTCTCTGAACCTGGGAAGGCACCGGAGCAAGTACAACTTATACTTTTGGTGGAGTGCCGGATTTTTCCTTTTGCTATATATATATATATATATATATATATATATATATATATATATATATATATATATTTTTTTTTTTTTTTTTTTATTAGTTTTAAATCAGATATATCATATATAACTAAGTGCATGCTATAATCAGTATATGAATGTGAAAAATAGATGGCCACCTAAATTATATACGAGCAAAAGTTTATAAATATTCTTATTCAAGCTGTGAACTATATTTAGTGTAATTTGATATTTTTTATATTTTATTAAAAACATTATTTGATTCAAATTGTGTAAGGCAATAATTCAGTCATATTGCACCTCATTAAACATTAGCGCAGATATTGGGATTTTTTTTCTATGTGCTTTAACACGCCTGGCCACCCTGATACTGTTTCTGTTCTAATGTGTGACCCTTGTTGACCTCTAATAAAAATACCATTGGAAAAAAATGTATGTCTTAGGTTGGGTACACACTGATGATATGTTGCCCTATCCTGTGGATACATCGTCTAGTGTGTACCCATGATATGTTTGCACCTGTGGGTCTCTAGTGATATTCCCCATCGGCCGTACAGCAGGACAATCAGGGGATGTCGCTAGGGATGACATGCTGCAGAATGCAGCATGTCACATGGTTCCCCCTGGTTGGACCTAACATCGGCAAGTGTAACCTCTGGGAATATTTTACCACAAATAAGTGGGCATATATAATGCTGTTTTATAGTATATGCGTATGTTTATCGGTACTTTACTGTATATATGACATCTATTTTACTAAGACGTGATTGGTGCCCGGAAGTGTAAATACAATGTTTTGTAAGCCCTGCATGCCTTGAAAAAGATCCATTCAGATCGATTGGGCCTTATTTCTAGAGGATGGAGCCTGTAAAGATGGAGATCCAGATCCTTCTTTAACATCACCAGGTTTTTATAATCCCCTTCTTCACAGTGTCTTTGCATTTATTCTACATGAAGTGCACCCTTCATTTTTATGTCTCTTTATTGCTGCAATATGTATTATGTATTTTCGGATTCACTTCAACATGACAAGTGCACCTCGGGTGAATTTAGAATAGGCGTTTGTGACATACTACACTATTGTTTATGTTTCCTTACTGTATGATCAAATCTGTGAGCAAACTGTGTACAGACCGGTAAATGTAAAGATACCACTGAATGAAAAATCATTTGACACCAGGGACGTTGTTGAGGTATCAGATTATATCTTAGATTAGCGCCTAGACATTATCTATGCCAATCTCCTGATCTCGGCCATCACAGGATTTTTATAAGCATTTTATCTGCTATTACTTGATAGTATAGCATACTGTACACACCTACAGTATACAATCATTAGCCAGTTCACCGTTATCAAGTGATCAGCCAATAGATTGTTAAGGGATGTATCTAGCTCCCACACCACTTTTCAGTGTATATATATATATATATATATATATATATATATATATATATATATATATATATATATAGATTTAAAAAAAAAGTTTTGCAATAAATTGATTGAGTTGATGAACAAAGGGAATAAATAAGTACACTTCCCCATAGCTTCTGTTCCCAAACTTATGAATGTAAACTATCCAGTTCTTCAGCCTTGATAATCTTCAGATTTCCATGTTAATCAGCAGTTATTTCCTTGTATTTTCTTCTGGTTACAATAGAATGTCTGTACTGTTCACCTGTTTATATGTTGTACTTCCCTTTACAAAGCACTAGCCCTTTCACAGATCATACATACCTACAGAAACATCAGGTGAGAAATATGTGATTGTAGTAAATACCTAATAGAATTGTGTGTACAGTGCCATTCATAACGCCTAAATATACATTTCCATTCACAAATTTCTTGGAAGTAATGTGTGTGACCAGTGTTTTTCATTTTACTTGTAAATCTGATTAATTATGCATTTTCAAAATAAAATTAAATACTTTAAGTGGTCTATGAATATTTATGAATATAGACTATTTGCAATTTACATGTTTTGCATTGGAATATTTGAAAGTGGTAAAATAGGGCCCATACACACTGGGCAACTTTGAGCTGAAAGCCACTCAAAACAGCCTGTTTGAGCGGCTTTCAGCTCAAAGCCACCCAGTGTGTATGCCCTGGCGATGAGTGGAGAGGGCTGCTCTGCGCTCCCACATCATTGCAGGGAAAGCGGTTCATCTTCTGGTAATACCAGCAGATAAGCAGCTTTGAGGACGGCTTTGTTTATCGCTGCTCTATGCAAAGCCCTCCTCCCCCCTCCATCAGCGCCGGGCAGGGGGAAAGCAGCTCAGTGTGTATGCACTGAGTGGCTTTCCCCACAGCATTGATTGTCATCATCGCTGTCCATACACGCTGGGCATAGTCGCCCAGTGTGTATGGACCTTAAGCTATACAATGATTGTGATGAAAGAGCGCTGTATCAGATTATTATACTAAGATGGACACCCAACAATGTACATGTACAACATTTACACTAGACACGAGCAACACTTCAATTATGGAAATCATTGAGTACTGTGTGCAACTACCCATTATCTGCATGACTGCAGAATTTTCCCTGAAAATGGTCCCATATGATAATTAAGCTATGTACACACACTCCGTTTTGCTTTAGATTTAATGTAAAGCTCTGTACACACACATTGATTTGCTTTTGATTCGATGTTAGATTTGATTTTCTTTTAGATCTTTTCATTTGAATGGCAGTAGATCTGTGTACACTATGTACACACACTTCGTTTTGCTTTAGATTCGATTTTCTATTAGATCTGCAATAGCTCTTCCTATTCAATTTGGCATTAGATGTCACGGGCGGCGGCGGCGCTTACCTGTCCGGGTCTGGTAGCCGGATCTGCTCCCTGCCCGTCCTGGTACCGGCCGGGTGAGCGCCGCTGCTCTGTCCTCCCAGCTGGCTCCGTCCCCTCCCGCTGCTGTGCTCCCGGCGCGAGGATAAGGGTAGTTTCCTGTCCCCCGCTAGGCGCCACCATTTTGATGTAGTCAGCCAATAGCACTGGGGCTTTCCAGCATGGCACCAATCAGGGAAGGCCCAGGGGGATAAAGCCGGTCCTCCTGGGGCAGTCTGGTGCCAGTGCTTCGATTGCCAGTTCCTAGGGAACAAGCTTCGTTCTGTGCTCCAAAGCCCTATACCTGCTACCTGCACCTGTGACCACCCGTTAACCTGCACCTGTGACCACTCGTTGACCTGCATCTGAGACCACCAGTTGTCTGCACCTGTGCTTCCCGGCTACCTGCACCTGTGACCACCTGTTAACCTGCACCTGTGACCACTCGTTAACCTGCACCTGAGACCACCAGTTATCTGCACCTGTGCTTTCCGGTTACCTGCACCCGTGCTCCATCTGCATCAGCTCCATGCTTCTGGCACCTGTGCTCTGTCTGCATCAGCTCCGTTCTTCCAGCACCAATGCTCCATCTGCATCAGCTCCGTGCTTCCCGCACCTGTGCTCCATCTACACCAGACCCATGCTTCCTGCATCTGTGCTCCATCAGCATCAGCATCAGCTCTGTGCTTCTGGCACCTGTGCTCCATCTGCAGCAGCTCCATGCCTCCGGCAAATGTGCTGCAGGCACCTGTGCTCCATTTACGCCCACTAGCCGAACTATCTTCATCATTTGCCTTAGCAGTCCTGGTCCAGGCTGGGATCCTGAACTCTTCTCGTCTATTTTGTCTTCGTCTTCTTCAAGTGGTCCACCACAGTGTCCTTAGCCTCCTTTGAACTCCCCTTGGCCAAGCCTCGTTACTCAGAGTTCATGGCCTGAAAGACTTCTATGCGAAAGACGTACATACGCCCTGCTTCCTTTCTGCCGCCACATTGCCTGCTATCTCCGGACCTACAGACGGACTCACAAACCTCACGTATCCTGACAATAAGCACTGGCCAGATGGATCCGGCTGTGAGTCAGGATTTCCTGCAGAGCTTAGCCACTCGCCGACGGTCTCTGGAGGAGGCTCAGCAGCAAGTGACAAAGGCCGTGCAGGTCATTTCCTAGCAACAAGATTTATTTCAAACAACCCTCTCTCAGGCCTCAGCTTCAAGTATAGTGCAACCTCCAATGGCATCATCATCTCTTCGTTTGCCGGCTCCTTCCAAGTTTGATGGAACTCCCCGGGCATGTTGAGGTTTCATCAATCAGTGCGAGGTGCACTTTTCATTGCAATCTGCAAATTTCCCTAATGACCATACTAAGGTTGTCTATATAGTTTCCTTACTTTCTGGGGCAGCTTTAGGTTGGGTTTCTCCGCTGTGGGAGAGGAATGACCCTCTTCTATCCAAGTATACTGACTTTATTACACAGTTCAGAAGAATCTTTGATGAACCGGGAAGAGTGACTTCTGCGGCTGCCGAAATCTTGCGGATTCATCAGGGTTCTAGGACTGTAGCAGAATACGTCATTAATTTCAAACCTTGTCTTTTGAACTACAGTGGAAGGAGGAGGCCCTAGTTTCTACTTTCCTGGTGGGCCTGTCCAAACATTTGAAGGATCTCCCCACCTCCTTGGGGAGGGTGTGATATAAATCACCGAAAGTCGGGATTCTGACAGTCATTACTCAGACGTCGGAATCCCGACTGCACAGCGGGGGGAGCGCAATGAAGCCCCTTGCGGGCTCGCTGCACTCACCACCTATTTTATCCTCCCTCTCCTCCCACATCATTGCAGGGAAAGCGGTTCATCTTCTGGTAATACCAGCAGATAAGCAGCTTTGAGGACGGTTTTGTTTATCGCTGCTCTATGCAAAGCCCTCCTCCCCCCTCCATCAGCGCCGGGCAGGGGGAAAGCAGCTCAGTGTGTATGCACTGAGTGGCTTTCCCCGCAGCATTGATTGTCATCATCGCTGTCCATACACGCTGGGCATAGTCGCCCAGTGTGTATGGACCTTAAGCTATACAATGATTGTGATGAAAGAGCGCTGTATCAGATTATTATACTAAGATGGACACCCAACAATGTACATGTACAACATTTACACTAGACACGAGCAACACTTCAATTATGGAAATCATTGAGTACTGTGTGCAACTACCCATTATCTGCATGACTGCAGAATTTTCCCTGAAAATGGTCCCATATGATAATTAAGCTATGTACACACACTCCGTTTTGCTTTAGATTTAATGTAAAGCTCTGTACACACACATTGATTTGCTTTTGATTCGATGTTAGATTTGATTTTCTTTTAGATCTTTTCATTTGAATGGCAGTAGATCTGTGTACACTATGTACACACACTTCGTTTTGCTTTAGATTCGATTTTCTATTAGATCTGCAATAGCTCTTCCTATTCAATTTGGCATTAGATGTCACGGGCGGCGGCAGCGCTTACCTGTCCGGGTCTGGTAGCCGGATCTGCTCCCTGCCCGTCCTGGTACCGGCCGGGTGAGCGCCGCTGCTCTGTCCTCCCAGCTGGCTCCGTCCCCTCCCGCTGCTGTGCTCCCGGCGCGAGGATAAGGGTAGTTTCCTGTCCCCCGCTAGGCGCCACCATTTTGATGTAGTCAGCCAATAGCACTGGGGCTTTCCAGCATGGCACCAATCAGGGAAGGCCCAGGGGGATAAAGCCGGTCCTCCTGGGGCAGTCTGGTGCCAGTGCTTCGATTGCCAGTTCCTAGGGAACAAGCTTCGTTCTGTGCTCCAAAGCCCTATACCTGCTACCTGCAACCACCCGTTAACCTGCACCTGTGACCACTCGTTGACCTGCATCTGAGACCACCAGTTGTCTGCACCTGTGCTTCCCGGCTACCTGCACCTGTGACCACCTGTTAACCTGCACCTGTGACCACTCGTTAACCTGCACCTGAGACCACCAGTTATCTGCACCTGTGTTTTCCGGTTACCTGCACCCGTGCTCCATCTGCATCAGCTCCATGCTTCTGGCACCTGTGCTCTGTCTGCATCAGCTCCGTTCTTCCAGCACCAATGCTCCATCTGCATCAGCTCCGTGCTTCCCGCACCTGTGCTCCATCTACACCAGACCCATGCTTCCTGCATCTGTGCTCCATCAGCATCAGCATCAGCTCTGTGCTTCTGGCACCTGTGCTCCATCTGCAGCAGCTCCATGCCTCCGGCAAATGTGCTGCAGGCACCTGTGCTCCATTTACGCCCACTAGCCGAACTATCTTCATCATTTGCCTTAGCAGTCCTGGTCCAGGCTGGGATCCTGAACTCTTCTCGTCTATTTTGTCTTCGTCTTCTTCAAGTGGTCCACCACAGTGTCCTTAGCCTCCTTTGAACTCCTCTTGGCCAAGCCTCGTTACTCAGAGTTCATGGCCTGAAAGACTTCTATGCGAAAGACGTACATACGCCCTGCTTCCTTTCTGCCGCCACATTGCCTGCTATCTCCGGACCTACAGACGGACTCACAAACCTCACGTATCCTGACAATAAGCACTGGCCAGATGGATCCGGCTGTGAGTCAGGATTTCCTGCAGAGCTTAGCCACTCGCCGACGGTCTCTGGAGGAGGCTCAGCAGCAAGTGACAAAGGCCGTGCAGGTCATTTCCTAGCAACAAGATTTATTTCAAACAACCCTCTCTCAGGCCTCAGCTTCAAGTATAGTGCAACCTCCAATGGCATCATCATCTCTTCGTTTGCCGGCTCCTTCCAAGTTTGATGGAACTCCCCGGGCATGTTGAGGTTTCATCAATCAGTGCGAGGTGCACTTTTCATTGCAATCTGCAAATTTCCCTAATGACCATACTAAGGTTGTCTATATAGTTTCCTTACTTTCTGGGGCAGCTTTAGGTTGGGTTTCTCCGCTGTGGGAGAGGAATGACCCTCTTCTATCCAAGTATACTGACTTTATTACACAGTTCAGAAGAATCTTTGATGAACCGGGAAGAGTGACTTCTGCGGCTGCCGAAATCTTGCGGATTCATCAGGGTTCTAGGACTGTAGCAGAATACGTCATTAATTTCAAACCTTGTCTTTTGAACTACAGTGGAAGGAGGAGGCCCTAGTTTCTACTTTCCTGGTGGGCCTGTCCAAACATTTGAAGGATCTCCCCACCTCCTTGGGGAGGGTGTGATATAAATCACCGAAAGTCGGGATTCTGACAGTCATTACTCAGACGTCGGAATCCCGACTGCACAGCGGGGGGGAGCGCAATGAAGCCCCCTGCGGGCTCGCTGCACTCACCACCTATTTTATCCTCCCTCTATGGGGGTCGTGGACCTCCACGAGGGAGCAGTCAGGATTCCGACGTCGGAGGAATGACTGTTAGAATCCCGACTGTCGGGGAGCCGTCCGGCACCCCTTGGGGAGGTAATATCTTTGTGCAACAAGCTGGATCTCCATCATCGTGAAAGATAGTCTCGCCAAGAATGGGTCAAACAATTCTCTGCTTCTTGCTCCGTATCACCACCTTCCACTGTTTCTCAAGAGAAAACTATGCAAATGAACATAACTCGACTAACCCCAGAAGAATGTGTGCGAAGGCGCCGGCACAGCCTATGTTTATACTACGGGGAGTCCGGTCATCTTCTAGCCAGCTGTTCCCATCGTCCGTTAAACTCCCGGTCCTAGTTGGCCTTGGAGAAGCCAATCTAGGATGAGTTCACAAGTCTCCAATCAAATCCGACTCCCTACTTACACTACAATTTTTTTTGTCTAATGGCCCCATTACCGTGCAGGTGCTTCTGGACTCCGGAGCTGCAGGGAATTTCGTATTCTTACAGTTCCTGTCCCTTCATCATTTAGACTCTCATAGACTTTTGCAAGTTCTTCAGTTAACGGCAGTGGATGGGAGTTTCATTCCTCAAGGCTCCATCAAACCAGTCCCTTAAAAATTCAAGTAGGGGCTTTACATCAAGAAACAATTTCCTTTTTGGTCATCCCTAAAGCCACCCATCCAGTAGTACTTGGATTCCCGTGGCTGCAGAGACACTCACCGGTGATTGACTGGAGGACCATGCAGATTCTCTCCTGGGGAGAGTCTTGCCAACACTCCTGTGTCCTGAAAGTTGTGCCATTACAATCCACGTCTTCTTCCTCGTCTTCTGAAATTCTTCCTCAAGTCTATGTCAACTTCTCAGACGTTTTCTGTAAAAAATCGGCCAACAGACTGCCTCCTCATCTTGCCATCAAGCTTGCATTTGAGGAGTGGCGATATCTCCTAGAAGGTGACAAATTTCCTGCTTCTGTTATTACGGATCATAAGAATTTGCTTTATCTACAAAATGCGCAAAAACTGGCTCGTTGGGCATTATTCTTTACTAGATTTGACTTTGTTTTATCCTTTCGTCCTGGTTCTCAAAATGGGAAAGCAGATGCTCTCTCCAGGTTATTTTCATCTTCTGAAGAAGATCAATCAGTAAATCCAGTTCAGCCCCACAGTTTTTGCTGAAACCAAAATTGTATCCATTCCCCGGGGAAAGACTTTTGTTGACCACGACCTCAGGCCTGCCTTATTACGGTGGGCTCATGATTCTAGTTTTGCAGGGCATTCTGGTGTCAAGAAAATGTTAGAGTTCATCAAGAGGTCCTATTGGTGCCCTTCCATGAAGTCCTATGTTGTCAGTTTTATTTCAGCCTGCGTTCTGTGTTCCCGCAACAAGTCCTTTCGTCAGCCTCCTGTGGGTCTTTTTCGATCACTATTAAACTCGGAATTACCATGGTCTCATTTATCTATGGACTTCATCACCATTTGGCTCATCATAGTTCGCTTCTCGAAAATTGTTCATTTCATTCCTCTGAAGGGCCTTCCCTTTGCTCCTTAGTTGGCTCAAATGTTTATTTCAGAAGTATTTCGGTTGCATGGATTGCCCAAGGAAATTGTGTCTTACAGAGGAGTGCAGTTTGTGGCTAGGTTACAAATCAAGTTGAAGTTTTCCACGGCTTATCATCCTCAGACCAATGGCCAAACTGAGAGGGTTAACTAGGACTTGGAATCTTTCCTTCGTTTACACCTGTCATCATCTCAAGATAATTGGAAAGAACTGCTGCCATGGGCTGAATTTGCACACAATAATTCTTACCATTCCTCTACTGAAAAGTCTCAGTTTTTCATTGTCTATGGCCATAACCCTCGTGTTCCGGAATTCCAGAACCTTCCCGTCTTTGATGTACCTGCAGTAAATGAGTCCATTCAATATTTCTCAAATA
Source organism: Crinia signifera (assembly GCF_055691185.1). Taxonomy (NCBI): domain Eukaryota; kingdom Metazoa; phylum Chordata; class Amphibia; order Anura; family Myobatrachidae; genus Crinia; species Crinia signifera. The sequence goes on from NC_139220.1 coordinate 140,837,901, forward strand.
TCTGGAAAAACGCCCACGTCGCTCATAGGAAAGCTTCACAGCGCTATAAAAGGTTTGCGGACGAATAGCCCCTAATCTCAAAGTAGGCAACAGAGTGTGGCTGTCTACCAGGAATATCAGACTTTGGGTTCCTTCTATGAAGTTTGCAACCCGTTTTATTGGGCTGTATCCCATCACGTCCGTGGTATCTCCTTTGGTCTACAGATTATGTTTGCCTCCAGCTTTGAGACTCTCAAATTCTTTCCACATTTCTTTATTGAAACCGTTGTTCCTGAATCGTTTTCAAAATAAGGTACCAAGACTGCTCGTGTCCGCTCTCATCACGACGGCGCCTTTGAGATTAAGAAAGTGTTGAATTCTAGAGTCCGTTTTGGTCAGTTACAATATCTTGTGGATTGGAAGGGGTACAGTCCAGAATAAAGGACTCATTCTGAAATTTCATCAAGACAATCCAAGGAAACCAGGGAAGTGTCCGGAGTCCACTTCAAAAGGAAGGGGGGTGCTGTCACGGCCGGCGGACGGCGGCAGCGCTTACCTGTCCGGGTCCGGCGGTTGGATCTGCTCCCTGCCCATCCTGGTGGGATATGGTCGTAATGTCAACACCACTTAGGTCGACAGTCATTAGGTCGACACCATTGAGTCGACAGGTGTCTAGGTTGACATGGGTGAAGGTCGACAGGTGTCAAGGTCGACATGGTTTTAGGTCAACACAGCCTTAGGTCTAAACGGGTTATGTCGACAGGTCGGAAGGTCGACATGGTTTTTTGACTGTTTTTTGAGCCGATATGTGCCGACTGGCGGTATTTCATGTCGACATTCGGGTAAAAAAAAACATGTCGACTTTCCAACCTGTCGACCTATCCCCATGTCAATCTCATCCCATATCGACCCAACGGTGTCGCCCTAATGACTGTCGACATAAGTGGTGTCAACAATATGATCCACACACGTCCTGGTACCGGCCGGGTGAGCACTGCTGCTCTGTCCTCCCGGCCGGCTCTGTCCCCTGCTGCTGCTGTTCTCCGGCAGGCGCTTCCGGCAGGAGTACAAGGGTAGTTTCCTGTCCCCCGCTAGGCGCCGCCATTTTGCTGTAGCCAGCCAATAGCACTGGGGCTTTCCAGCAGAGCACCAATCAGGGATGGCCGGTCCTCCTGGGGCAGTCTGGTGCCAGTGCTTCGATTGCCAGTTCCTAAGGAACAAGCTTTGTCCTGTGCTCCAAAGCCCTATACCTGCTACCTGCTCTAGTTACCCTTTACCTGTGCTTCCCGGCTACCTGCACCTGTGACCACCCGTTAACCTGCTCCAGAAAATCGAATGGGCATCGAATGTTTTTGCTACATTTGATGCAGATTATATCCCAATGCGCGCTCCAGTGTTGTATAAATCGAATAGATAAATAGTCTTGGCAGGCAAGACTATATGGTACAGATCCGTACTATACAGTCAAATTGAATGTGATTACTTTGATTCGATTTTGAAAGGTTTTCGATTCGATTTTGCTTATAGAAGCAAAATCGAATTGAAATCAAATGGTTTTTAAGATGCTTTCAATCTGCATTCAATTCGATGCGCACTCCTGTTTTCTCTATATCAAAAATAAAAACAGACTGTGCAGGCAAGGAAATATCGAAATCGATCCAGTAAATCAAATGTGTACACTGTGCCTTGAATGTAAATTAAATTCGATATCGAAATAGATATTGATTGCAATAGAGCAGATCGAATGTGAAATCAAATGTAAAAGCAAAGACCAAAAACGAAAATGGGTGGAATAGGTGAAAACGAAAGCAAATCGAATGTAAATCAATACCTGTGTACACACCTTTACCCAGATCCAGACCCAGATATAGAGGTGCCCATACACGGTGCGATGGTGCTGTGCGATACATACTCCCATGGGCATCCCATGGGAGCGTGTATCATAAAGTCTGTGCTTTTAGTACTAGATTGTATCGTATCTAGTACAAAAGTACGGTGCTGTAGCACATTGTATGCTTTTTGTACTAGATGCTAATGCTATGCAATCTAGTACTAGAACACGGTGTTCATAGGCACGTCGAATAGAAAGTGAAATCTCACTGTGTGCATCACCTTTATATTGAAAAGAACTGTCTCAGTGTCCAGCAACTCTAGGAATATAAGGCAGTGGTTCCCAAACTTTCTTGACAAGGGTGCCCTGGAATATCAGCATTTGTTCAAGGCACCCCTAGTCAAAAAGTTTCTTATGGATAAATAAAAAGTAAATTGCGCTTAACTGTCACCCTCAGGTTCAGTTATGTGGTGGGGAACATAGCTGTGGTTCTAATTGTCCATATGTTTTATGATTGGCAGCCACCAGCACTGGTTTTGCCTATCACTTTGAGCATAAATAATTTGTTTTGGTCTGCTGCGGGCTTAGTGCGCAGTGAAAGCATCCCACCAGTCAATGCCAGGTAAAGTTCCCCGCTAGCAGCCGCAGCACTTTTCCTAACTGTCACAGCCACCAGCACCCAGAGCCATGCTGGGCTGGGCTGCTGCGGCGGCGGCGCTGAATCTGACAGAGTGTGAAGCAGCAGCCTGCAGACAGGGTCCAAGCCGCAACTGCTAGCACGAGACTTCCACTCCCTCGTAATGCCCGCCTCATTGCCCGTCGGTGCCTGCCCCCCACTGCATCTCCCGTCTGCTGTAGGAGGTTAGAAAATATTTATAATCAGCAAATTTTGATGGTATTTTTTTATGATTTATGTGTAATTTTTATTTGTGTAAGATACAGTGGTGCAGGGGGGACATAGAATTGCAGGATGGACAGGAGTTTATAGTTACGCCACTGGCCAGCACTGTTATAATTTCAATGTGGTAAAATGACAACATACTGCTATCAGTAGTGGTCTAGTAGTTCTAGTGTTGGGTATTTTCTTTTTCTGGGGTAAAAAATCTCAGGAGTGCTGACAGCTATGTTATTCTTATATAATATGTTCTTAATATGTTCTGTGCAACATTGCACAGTCCTTCAAGAACCTTCTTGTTACCTGATGAAGGGCATAATAAAGCCTGAAAGCTTGTGAAGACTCACTGTGTTTGAGTGAATTATTCTTGGATGCAAAATCTGTAAGTGCTCGCCGTTGGAATAATAAATATATATATATATATATATAGCTGGTAACTGGCACCCTGGTGCCCTCCTAGAGTAGGACCTGGGTCCCCTTGAACATATAGAGCAATGCAGGGTGGCACTCAGAGACTGTATACATCCGTTGACATGTAGACAAAACTTTTATTATATATATATATATATACACACATATAATTTTTTTTTGTCTTACCAAATATGGCATGGGGAGGGGGGGTCACAAACATTTTTGGCAGGGGGAGCTAAATTTATAGTTATGCCACTGCTCCCATTTTAGTAAATAATCCATTCTACTGATGTATTCTGCACACTGAGCAGAAAAGCTTATGTGCAGCTATCAGGTAATCTGCCATTTCCCATACCTTTGGAACCTTGCATTGTATTTTAATTTTTAAGCCGCTTAGTGAATACATAGATTTACATTATTTTTCAAAAATTAGATCTGTGCATCAGGCCAAAACCTCAACTGTGGTCATAGAATCTGTACTTGAATCCCACATGTGCAATGCATTCCAATGGGTACCATCCATTTTGCTTCATTGAAAGCAGGGGACAAAGATCACTTTCATAGAATGCAAAATAAAATATTTGTGTGGCAAAATGCCTGCAAATAAATTATTCAGACCTGTTAATTACGCATAATATATAAAAAACAATATTGTGCTTTCTATTTTGGAAGGATTAAGGGAATGACACAAAGATGTTCGTAGAATAATGGTGTTCCTGGAGCCATCATTGTTATTTATTCAATGTTATGCCAAGCTTTGTCTCCCTGTATTGTTCCTTTGTACGGCGCTGCGAAACACTTGTGGCGCCTTATAAATAAAATTATAATAATTCCAATTCCTGAGCAATCTGCAGCACTAAAATAAGGATCACTTTCTTTCATTTCATATGCTATAACAAAAATAGAACATACATCTGCTAATCTATACACTAATATTATTACACAATCAATAGATTATGTGTGTAATGTATTTCTAAAGTATATTATTCTTAAATCCTATTTAGATCAATCTGAAATCTTGTTTACAACAAAAGGATTTAGGTATTTACAGAAAGCAGTTAACATTCTTTATGGAGTTCCTGCAGTTCCTGTTTGCACATCAGCAATTTCATGTAAAGTTAATCGAGTTAGACCTAGCATTGTGTGGCTTATATAATGATGATAAAAGGATTAGAAAGATTAAAAAACCTAAAGTGTGAGTCATAGTTTTGGCATTGCAAGACAAAAAAATCCTGCTTTAATCCTATAGCCACGAGGATATTTTCTAGACAGCTGCATTTCAATGCCATAACTAGACTGCTAGGGTAGAAAAGGCATTTCTCTACCCTCGCTGTTCACAGGGACAGGAAAAGGTGATTTCTAGTTTCTGAGTCTTTTTCCAGAATGATAAGCGGAGCATAACTAGATACAGATGTGCTCTTTCAGATAGTCTATTTTTAGCCGAATTTGTTTACTTATATCTTTATATCCCCAAAGCAAAAACAGTTATTTACTATGTACTTGGCATTGCAAACTTGTATTACCCTTTATAAACATTTGTTTGAAGAAAGTACTGTACATCATGAAAACATTGTTTTCCAAACCTCAATTGTGAAACATTTAAATGCAGTTATTATTATTAAACGTTAGCAGCAGAAATAGTTTTTGTTCTTTGCAAACTTTTTATGAACAATATCAAAAGTATGTGTGTAAAACCAATGGTAAATTTATGCAACATATACTTTCTTTTGGGATCCTTTACCATCCATAATGGAACAGGACAGAAATGTTCTTTCCTCTATACCAGGGGTGTCCAAACTTTTTGCGACGAGGGCCAGATTTGGTAAAGTGTAAATGTGGGGGGCCGACCATTCAGCCTGACATTCTTTGAATCATTAATCACATCAGAATGGTCCCCCACTCTGCCCCCATTCACTCTATGTCCCCCAGCCTGCCCCTTCACTGTGTTTTCCCCAGCCTGCCCCTCCTTCACTGTATGTCCCCCATTCACTGTATATTCCCCACTCTGCACCCATTCACTCTGTCCCCCAGCCTGCCCCCCTTCTCTTAATGTCCATCAGTGCCTCCAATCATTGTATGTCCCCAAGCCTGACCCTCCTTCACTGTATGACTCCAATTCACTGTATGACCCCCATTCACTATGTACCCCACTCTGCCCCCATTCACTCTATGTCCCCCAGCCTGCCCCTGCTCCCCATTCTCTGAATGGCCATCACTGCCTCCATTCACTGTATGTCCCCCAGCCTGACCCTCCTTCACTGTATGTCCCCCACTCTGCCCCCTCCCTTCTCTGTATGTTTCCCAGCCCCTTGTGTGAGCCAGAGGAAGGAGAGGCAAAGCAGGCACTGCAAGGACAGGACAGGAGATGCTTGGGCTCCCGCTGCTGCCCTCCTCCGCTCTGCGTGTTACAGGAGCAAGCTTCCCCCTTGCTGCCCCCCTCCCCAAACACTGCTGTCACTGTGATTGTGGAGTAGGGTGATATACGATTGCAGCAGCAGGGGTCGGACGCCAAACACACCTGACTGTGGTGGCCGGCACCTCCGCACTGCAGCAGACAGCAAGGTAAAGGCGCACTCGCCGGGGCCCCACCTTTAGTGTCCTGTGCTTCCCACATCTGATGCTCTGCCCGCTTCCAGCTGGAGTCTGTGGGCCGCATTTGGCCCCCGGGCCTGACTTTGGACATGCCTGCTCTATACTCTATTCTCTGCAATGACTGTATGTCATTGCAGATTTTTTTTTGTATACTTTTGCTAAACTTTTGCAAGAAACCATACAGTAAGTTCCAAATTTGTATAAATTACTCTTATTATGATATTGTTCATAAAGGCCCCCCATACACTAGGGAGATTTACATGCAATTTGGCCAATTTACATGCAATTACAGCAATCAAATGTACAGTGCCCAGATTGCTTGTACATGACAAGAGGTGTGATGCAATACGCGTTGCTGTGCGCATTGCATCGCACCTCCTAGGTCGCCCCTGCTGCTGGAGAAGTCCATCGCTGGGTACTCTGGCGCACATTGCAGTGTGTTCTTCACCCTGCGATACATCACAGGGCTGGCTTCCTCTCCCTTATCCCACCCGGCAGCAAGCAGCAGGAGACAGGAGGAGCTGAAGCCTCCTCTGTCCTCCTTTCTCCCTCCTCCCACCTGGCGGCAGCAACAGCAGCAGAGGATGGAGGAGACACAGTAGAAGATGAAGCCTGCTCCATCCGCACCCGGGAACACCCGAAGCTCCGCCCCTGCACTCCTCTTGTCTGCAGTAAAGTCCCCACATGCTGCCAGAGGGACCACTGGAGTCCAGGCAGATGCAGGGAATTTAGGTATGCCTCCATACCCCCAAGTGAGTGGCTGGGGATCTAAAAGCCCCTATACACTATGCAGTTTGGGCCCGATTCCCGTGCACATCAGATTGGAGGTTTGATAGGCTTCAGCCGTCAGCTGTACATCGTGGGTGCTAAGCAACAGCCTGAAGAATAGGATTTTTCAATTCTGCCGCCTGCTGCTCCCTGGGCTTACATGTGATAAATCGCATGCGATTTAGTACATGCAAAAAAATGGCACATCAAGTGCCAAAGTTTACTGAAGTCTCCCGGGAGCTGCCCTGTGTGCTCTGTATGTATAGGCGCCTTAAGTGCTGCTGCTTTTTGGTATTCATGTGTGCCCAACTTTAGTGTGTACACTATGCATGTCACCAATCATTCTAGTGAGTGTGCGTCAGTGTGGCCACTCCTCCAGAGTGTGTCCCCAAGTGAGTGTCAGTGTGACCCCCCTCCCATGTGTCCCCAAGTAAGTGTACGTCAGTGTGACCCCCCCTCCAGTTTGCCCAGTGAGTGTACGTTAGCGTGACCCCCCTCCAGTGTGTCCCCAGTGAGTGTATGTTAGTGTGACCCCCCCCCCTCCAGTGTGTGTGTGTGTGTGTGTGTGTAACTTTGAGGGATATTCACAGCATGGCACAAGGTTCCCTCTGTGCATGCGTGGTGTGCACCCCTACCTGGCAGCTGTATGCTGTGTGCGCTGCAGCGTTAGTAGTGTGAGACTAATGGAGTCATTCACCGCTGGCGTGCTACCCACAAATGGCCACTGGTTGTCAGTCATCTTGCGAAGGGCCAGCGATGACTAGCCATCTGTGGATTTGTTCGTATGGATGGCTCACGCATGCGCAGTGTACCAGGCACAGCTGTTTGATAATCAGTAGGGCTGCAAATTTGCAGCCCTGACTGAATGGGTCTGAATCTGCCCCATAGGTAGGGTAGCTACTAACCTCTTCTACATTGTTTATGTAGCCCTATTTACCCCTAGCACTCTGTAGTACAGCCCATCAGATAAATTGTATGGTACAAGTGTATGCAGTAAGATAAATTGCATGCGTTTTGTCACGGGTAGATATATGGCATGCAATATACAGTCTGCGAAATAAGCCCTCAAGCACAAAATCTGACATGCAGGACTCCTGGGAAGCTGCCGGATCTGATGCAATTTGAAGCCTCAGATAAATTGCCCTAGTGTATGGCCACCTTAAAACCTGACAGGTTTATTTACAAAGTGTCAATGCTTCTGATCACGTTTGTAGCTGACTAAAAGCCCGTCAAAATGATGGGTTAATAGGCATATATTTGGGAAGATTTGCTGAGCATTCTGAGTGATGCTAGATTGCTCAAAGCGTTTGGCAAGATCGTTCAGCAAATAGGAAAGTGTCAGAGCGGTGTGCTGATCGATTAGTCATGGACAGTGTTCACCGGTGACAACACTAACCCTACCCAGCAACAGTATTAGATTTATCCATGCTGGATATTAATTACCGGGCACATCGTTATTGCCCCTACACACAGAGCAACGTAGAGTTATTTTCTAAGCAATCTAGTTAGATTCCTCAAAATTCAGTTAATACAAATTTGGGACGCTCTTACAAAAAGAAATTATGACATGTAACTAGGTTAAAAAATAGTCTTTCCAGCTATTGTTACTAAGTTGTTTGGTGTTTATACACTATTTTAGGACACGGTAATGCTGTGTACACACGGGGGCGATAGGGGCTGAAATCACTGGGAATATGGTCGCTGGCAACCATATTGCCAGTGATGGGAGTGTGCCCCGGCGATAAATCGCCGGGTGCGTGCTCCCGTTTTCTGCCCCATTCTAATCGCTGGTCGCAGGAGCTTGCTCCTGCGACCAGCTGATTACCTCTGCGGCACTGCCGGCAGAGGTTCCCTTTCATCAGCGACCATCTCTTGCTAGCAATATATGGCTGAGCAATATATCTCCCCCCGTGTGTATGGGGCTTTAGTTAACATTACATTGTCTATGCATGTTTATGTTATTGTACATTGCAAAAGTTGAAACCGTTCATCCAGTCCTTTCCATCCTTTGTAATTGAGAACAATCAGAATTCATGGCTGTGGTAACCTCTTACAGGACTTTGTAGTTCTTTTATGGTTGCATTAGTAAGCCTATTGTTACACAACTAACTCATTTCAATCCATTTAAACAAATGGAAAGTTTAATATTTGAATTTGGGCAAATGGAAGCTGTGCCTGGTTTCTAAAATGTACAATTTACAATTTATATTGAATTGGCGGACAATTTGGGAAATGCAGGTAGGCTCACCACTGGATGCCAGTACTCCTCTATATTGCATGTTTCATGAATGTCCGGTTCAAATAAGACTAGTTACTGAAAATGGGAGAACACATTACAATGGCTTAAGATGGTATGAAGCTCCTACTTGTTTTTAGCAAAAACAAAATTGAACCATAGAAAACGGCAAATTCAACACACATACATAAAGGCTGGTGTATGTACAGCTGGAATATCAGGCCAGGTCCAATATTGTTGCAGATATCAAAGCATGCAGCCACTCATGGTTTGGTCCTCATCATATCTTAACACATTTAAAACTAAGTAATCAGAGTATCTTTTCATTGAGAACACAATGTATTATGCAGAGTTGTGCTTTAAGAGGGACATGACACAATACAAAAGTTTTATGTATGGGTTTGGTGATTTTCTGGGGTGTTTTACTCAGTGGGGCAGTATCTAGGTGCTCAAAATAAGAGTTAAGGCCCCCATACACTATGCGATTTGGGCACGATTCGGATGAATCGGGCTGTAAAATCGGCCCATATCGCATATGGAGACATGACCTCCGACCCGATGCGCGGCCCCGTGCGCATTGGAGTCGGCAGGTCGGATGGGCTGCACATAAGATTTTCTAAATCTTATGTGCTGCCCGGAGCCGTGCGGGGACTGCAGCTGGCGGGGGGACCTACCAGAGCTGAGGGATCAGGGGAGCGGCGCAGGGAGCCCGGCAGCGGAGGAGAAGAAGCTACCGTCAGCGGGAGCAGGGGGGGCGGCGCAGAGTACCAGAGAGCCGGGCAGGAGAAGAATTTTTTTTTTTTTTTGGTTAAGAAACCAAACACAGAAGTTGGTTGACCAATGGTGGAAATCATATCTCGTTTGAACCACATGGTAGAATGTATCTAATGTAGGAGGGATGCACATACATAAGTGGATAGCACAGTTTTAAGTCATCCCTTGGAAAGCAATCCTTCTGTAGGTGCTCAAAAAGATAGAGCACTCTTGAAGCTAATTGACTAGCATGGCACTTACCACCAGGACCTTGTATCTCTAGTCAGAGCTTCTTTCATCACATTAACCTTGATTGGGTTTTAGCAGAGTACTTGTTGGTGGCCTGAGCCTCAGAACCATATTTTTCTGAGATTTGAGGTTCAGATTGCTCAAGATATAGAAGCCTATTGTCACAAGGAATTATATATGGTTTGAAAGGTTTAAGGTGCCCACACAATAGAAAGATCTGCGATCGTAAGATGTGCGCATAAATTAGCCTTAAAATCTTTTTTCCATCCTGGACAAAAGATTTCAGGCAAGCGCACATCTTTACCAAAGATTTTTCTTAAGATCCCGTGTGCGTTCCTATGGATCTTTTGTTAAATCTTCTGATCTTTTGTGCAGCACGTAAGATCAGAAGATTCAACTAAAGATCCACGAGAGCGCGCATCGGACCAAAATCGGCCGACTTTCGACCGATTATTGGTAAACATCGGACGATATATCGGCCGATTTATCGGAAATCGGCCAATCGGCCCAAAAATCGTTCTAGTGTGTGGGCACCTTTACATCTTCTGGTCACAGATCTCTGCATGACGGGCTTTTTTAAAAAAATTTTAAGGTTCAGGTAACATACCCTCTTGAATTTTAGAAGAAAATGGCGTTTTACGTGCAAACCATCTTTCAAGAACTGATGTATGTAAGTACATTGGCCCAATAGCACCTTTGAATTTTAATCTGTTGATCTGTTGCTGACATCCTACTACGCAAGTGTAAACTGATCCCTTGTGTTGCTTATCTCCCACAGAGTAACCTCATCTAGTACACTGGATGGGATGAATACATGGATCTGACAGTTCGGTTAGGACACATTTTGTGTAGTCTCTTTTACACATCCAATTCCACCCAGAATAATCCTTCATAGTACACCCAACATAGCTGCCTCCTGTGGTACTTTTGGTGGGTGAAATATATATATATCCCATTAAGGTTATTACCCAAAATGTCATCAGTAATCCTGCAATATGCTTATTGTGTGTTCTACATCTTTCAGTTATTTCTATTTATATTAATCTTTGTACAATGTGCTGCATTTCAATGCCTGTAAAGCAGGCATGTCCAAACTATGGCCCTCCACAATTTTGCTATTAGGGAATGCTAAAACTAGCAAGGCATTAGGGAATGCTAAAACTAGCAAGGCAAGGCATGCTGGGATGTGTAGTTTCACAACAGCTGGAGGGCCACAGTTTGGACATGCCTGCTGTAACGTGCCTTGAGGCCTGTTGGAAAAAGCGGTATATAAAAAAGGTCATCATCCAATATATTACCCCCAAGTGGATTGAAAAGACCCTCTTACAGTGTGTGCACACATCCAATCTGTCATTTTCACCCATCAGTCATTATATAATCATATAATAGTACAGGAAAGCCTAACATATCCATTGTTTTTAAATCATCAATACATTAATTGTTCCAATTTCACTAAATCCCAGAACAAACTATATACACACTACACAATCTTCGGTACTTGTTTCCTGGCACGGCGCCAGCGATAAAGATTGTATCCATCAGGACCCCCTAAAATCGCGTTGATCGCATCGCATGCAACCAAATCGCATGCCATGCGATCTACGCTATTTTTACATTGGAATCAATGTAAAATGGTCCCTGAGACCCGATTTTACATTGGCCCCAATGTTAAATGGCCCCCAGACCCCAAGTTTTATTCTTTCCCAACCCTGATGGGTCAAATGCCCCCCCCCCATTGTTAACACCACCCCACGATCAACGTCAACCCGAAGCGTGGCAAGCGCAGCAAGCCCGAGAGGGGAGGCGGTACGCGTCCTCCGACCTTTTCATACCCCCACTATCCACATCGGCATGGAGCTGATTTTCTAAAGTGCAGCGAGCCACCGAGCCCGAAGCTTGGCAAGCGCAGCGAAGGGACGCGAAGTACTTCACAGGTATTACGCATGCGCTCGCCACACTATATAAAATCAACTCCACGCCGACGTGGATAGTGGGGGTATGAAAAGGTCGGAGGACGCATACTGCTGCGCTCGCCACGCTTCTGGTTAACGTATATCGTGGGGTGGCGTTAACAATGGGGGGGGGGGGGGGCATTTGTCATGTAAAATACCCATAAGGGTGGGTATACAATGAAAAATCGGGTCCATTGGCCCATTTTAAATTTCGCGTCCATCGCATCGGTCGCATCGCATGCCTTAAATGCAATGGACACGATTTTTTAATTGTCGGGGAAACGGCTAAAAATAGCCCTGAAATCACGTCGGTCGCGTCCATCGCATACCTTAACTTAAGGTATGCAATCACCTACGACGGGCGCCGTGCTACGAAATAAATAACCAATCTTCCAAGTTCTATAAAACATTCTAGTTTGTTAACTGCTAATGTACTGTATATGAGATAAAGTGGTGCTATTATGTAGTGTAAGACCACTGCAGTGGTTAGTGTCTTAAAATACTGTATGTTTGCAAATATAAGTAAAAAAGATCTTTGCTTGCATTATGTTGGAAGCAAGCATTTTGCTGTTCCAGATTTTTCTTTTAAAGTGTTTAAGAATAAAATATTGAAAAAAACAAACAAACAATTGAGATGTAAAAATAAAAAAAACTCAATTATTTTAACAAACTGTTTGAAAAGTTATTTACAATCCTGTTGCAAATGTTCCCACAAATGTGTTGCACTTGTAGGTTGCTTTTGATCACCTTTCTCTCCAGTTCAGAAAATAAAACAGCTCAATGGTCTTCAGATTGTACTGACCACTCCAAGATCTGCCGTTTTACTCTTACCTCAAAATGTAGTTCTGAAATAGTCTGGATACAGGTTTATTGACAATATCTTGCTGTAAGTAGGCTGAACCCTTTGAAACTAAGCATAGACCAGAGGTGATAGGAAGATGCTGCATGATTTTTTTGGTAGTGCATTTTGCACAGTGACTTATACTCTGAATCCGCCTTCATCTTCGATGGAAAAAACAAACAAAAGAAAGATCCACAAGGTCACAGTACCTTGTCTATGTTTGAGAGTTGGTGTTGCATGTTTAAGCTAAAAATTTAGTGTCAAAATTAATAACAAAAACAAAGGGTAGTTTGAAAATTGGAAAGGCTAATATTTTTTATAGCAGTTTAAACATGTAAAAAAATTAATAAAAAAGTGTCGGTTTTACAAGCTGCCGCTTCGTAAAGAAAAGCAACACATTGAGGACCACCATTTTGTCAACTCTACCACATTCAAAAGAAGAATTTAGTACTCACCGTTAATTCAGTTTTTCCAAAACCACATGGGACACTGCAGGCTTCTACATTGGGGTTAGAGATATGGTCTAGAGGAGTCGGCACTATAGTAAAATTTGGATTGGACTGGTTCTTACAAAAAATCCCCTTTTCTCTTTCGTCCAGTCCGGTGACACAGCTTACCTTGGGACGTTCACGAGCTGGTATTATGTGAGGGTACGCTCAGACCGCCAGTTCTCATCACTGCCGTCCGTATGAAGCGTCCTCCGACGCGAACTCATGGAAGCTGTAAAATTTGGTAAAGGTGTGAACAGAGGACCAAGTGGCAGCCCTGCACAACTGCTCCGCTGTAACCCAATGACGCACAGGCCAAGAGGAAGCTACTGACCTGGTGGTATGTGCATTAATCCAAGAAGGAACAGGTCTACCCACCTTGCAAAGGCAATCACTGACCTAAGCCACCTGGCAATAGTCTTCTTAGAAGAAGGCTAAACTCTCTTATGCACATCATAAAGAACCAAAAAAAGATCAGTTTTGCGGAAACCCTTTACCCTGTCCACATAAATTTGCAAGGCCCGAACTACGTCCAACTTTCTTAATTTGTCCCTATGTTTGGCCCCTTCAGGAGGGGAAAATACCGGGAGCACAATCTCCTGGTTCAAATGAAAGGAGGAAACCACTTTTGGCAAAAACTTAGGTACTGTTTGAAGCACAGCCCTAACCTCATGAAAAATTTAATGCAGAGATTTACAGGACAACGCTCCTAACTCCGAAACACGCCTTGCCGAAGCAATGGCTAACAAAAACGCCAGTTTCCAAGACACAAACTTAAGGTCAGCTGACCTTAACGGTTCAAAAGGAAGACTCTGAAGTACAGACAGAACTAAAGATAAGTCCCATGGTGCCACTGGTTGCCTATACGGTGGTATTAGCCTGGTAACACCCTGTAAAAAGGTCTGAACCTCAGGCAGAAAAGCTATCCTTTTCTGGAAAAAGATAAAGCGGAAAGCTGTACTTTTAAAGACTGTAAACTCAGTCCCGATGAGAAACCATCCTGTAAGAACTCCAATAACCTGGATACCTTGAATTTGAAAGTGTGTACCTTCTGATGCTCACACCACCTGATGTAAATCTTCCATACTTGGTGATAATTTGCAGCTAAGACTGGCTTGCGAGACCTAAGCATAGTCTGAATCACTGCTTCAGAGAGACCTTTCTTTTTCAATAAGGTAATCTCATAAGCCAAGCAGTCAGACTGAGCTGAGCAAGGTCCTGGTGAAGAAATGGCACTGGTCTTAGCAGGTACTGACGAAGAGGAAGTGGTCAAGACTCCACTGATAATCTCAGAATGTCCGAGTACCACGACCTCTTGGGCCAGTTCAGTGCCATCAGAATGGTTTGCACCTGCTGAGACCTCACTCGCTTCAACACCCTCTGTATCATTGGGAACGGAGGGAAGATATAAACCAGTTGAAAACTGCCATTGAACCGTCATGGCATCCACCGCCCAGGCGGTTGGGTCCCTGGTTCTGGAACAGAACTTCGGAACCCGACAGTTGTTCCTGGATGCCATTAAGTCCACCTCTGGGAGCCCCCAGAGATTCACAAGTTCCTGGAATACCTCCAGATGTAAGCACCATTCCCCTCCAGCAGATCCTTCCTGCTGAGGAAATCTGCCTCCACATTCCGGATCCCCGGAATGAAGACAGCAGACAGAACTGGAATGTTGTTTTCTGCCCAGGTAAGGATCCGTGAGACTTCCTGCATTGCCATCCTGCTGCGAGTCCCGCCCTGATGATTCAGGTAAGCCACAGCCATGGCATTGTCAGACTGCACTCGAAATAGAAGGCCTTTCAAACTCTCCTCGGCCTGTTGAAGAGTCTTCCAAACTGCACGAAGCTCCAATATATTTATTGGAAGTCTGTATTCCTGCTCAAGCCAAAGACCCTGCAACCGATGTTGAAGAGCAACAGCCCCCCAACCCGAGACTGGCGTCGGTCGTTATCACCACCCAGTCCCAAGAGCAAAGAGACAGGCCCAGCTGCAACGTCTCTATGTCTATCCACCAAAGTAAAGACTCCTTTGTCTCCGGAGAGAGAATCAAACTTTCCTGTTTTATGGTTTTTGCGTTTCCTGACCAGCACGATAGAATGCTCCATTGCAAAATTCTGGAATGAAACCTGGCATATTGAAGAGTCTCGAAAGTTGCCACCATCTTGCCCAGGAGTCTTACTCCCTGCCAAACTGTAGGCCTGTGAGCCTGCAGCAACAATAAGACTAACTGACGGATGTCCTTTGCTTTGGATTCGGGTAGGAAAACTATGTAAATGGGTGTCCAGTATTACCCCCAGAAATAGTAATCTCAGAGTTGGAATTAAATGGGATTTGGACATGTTTAGAACCCATCCAGTGTCCTGCAAAAACTGTGTTGCTATGGACAGGTTTTCCAACAACTTGGTCTCCGACACTGCTTTGAATAGCAGGTGATCTAAGTAAGGGATGATCACAATCCCACTGAGTCTGAGTGACGCAGCAATAACTGCCATCACCTTTGTAAATACCCGTGGCGCTGTGGCCTGGAACTGTAAATGAGTCTCCCCTATCCCAAAGTGAATGATGTTCCTTGCATATTGGTATGTGTAGATATGCATCCTGGATGTCCACGGATGCTAAAAATTGCCCTGGCTCTATGCTGCCAAGCACTGAGCAGAGAGACTCCATTCGGAAATGATCCACCCATAGGTGTTGATTTAGGGATTTCAAATTTAGAATGGGTCCGACTGACCCATCTGGCTTGGCCACCAAGAAGAGTATGGAATAAAAACCCTTATTGTGACTAGAGATTCTCATATATTTTACTGTAATTTCAAACCTTTACTATGTGCATTTGAAAAACTCATAAGCGAATGGGGACTGCATGAGATCTCATGGCTTGGCCGTATAGCAGCATCTAAAATGATCCTGCTGCCTAAGCTTATATACCTTTTCCAAGCTATTCCTAGGATCCCTCCCAAACCACTCCTCTATAATTTTAATAAAGTGTTTGCCCGTTATATTTGGAAAGGGTCTAGACCCCGTATCTCTAAACAAGTACTTATTCTCCCTAAACGGATTGGGGGAGTGGCTTACCTGGATCTGAACGCATACCAGGCGGCCTGCTTACTTAGCCAAGCTAGGGATTGGTTTGCCACTGGCATACCTAAGCCCTGGGTATTAATTGAGAGATCCTTTCTACCCAATGTCTGCCTCTCAGAATTATTCTGGCTCCCCCCACAGGCAATGCCTGTTTGGTCGGGCCCCGGTATTACTATAAGAGCCACCCTCTCAGTTTGGCATAAATTAGTTTGACTATGAAGATATATCTTTGCCGGGCCCAAATCTGTCCCTCTTGACCATGGCCTATCTTTCCAATTTGAAGTTGGATAATTGGCATTCAGCTGGTATCACCTCCCTAAAATTGATTTGCCCATTGGGCACCCTCTTGTCCTTTTCGAGCTACAGGAAAAATATGGCCTCCCCAAGCAGGACTTTTAAAAGTACCTCCAGCTACGCCACTGGTTGACTTCACTTCCTGGTAAGTCCAAAGTAGCTCCTTCCCTCCCTAAAATTATTGCAGCTAGACGGTCTTCCCCGGTTCACCGAGGCGGAATATCTAAATGGTATAATTATCAGATTGACAGGTGTAAGTCAGGAAAACTGACAGCCCAAACTAGATGGGAATCCGACTTATCCAGGTCTTTGGAGGTGGAGGATTGGGATGCTATCTCCCACGCTTGCTTTAAGCTTTCTAAATGCCTTAGCCATTGTGAGATGTTTTACAAACTCTGCCACAGGGCCTACTTCACTCCTCAGCGGCAACACAGGATATGGCTTTCAGCTTCAAAATTTTGTTGGAGGGTGTAGGTGCATTGGTTCTATCCTACATATATTCTGGGAGTGTCCAGTGTTACGCCCGCTGTGGAATGAGATATTCTCCCTCATAGGCGATGTACTAGGGACAAGGGTGCCTGAGGATCCTGTTATTGGGTTGTTTCATTATGCTACGCATCTCCCTCGGGAGGACATTTATGTAATTGGACATATATTGGTATCCACGAAGGCAGCTATCGGACAGCTCTGGAAGTCACCTTCTGTCCCAGATATACACCATATTATTAAGTAAGGTTCACAAACACTTCCTTTTTGAGACGGCTGATTGCACCTACGCTCTCTCTGCTACATCGATCCATCACAAATGGCTTAAATGGAGCGTCTACAGAGAGAGGCAGGGCATTTCCCTCTTAGACATGCCCAGTTAGATCTATCTGTGCTGATTTCACCCACTCAAGATGTTGATACCTGAATTGCATATCCTCCCTATATTTGAATTTGTTATCGCTGCACCACAACCCTGGGGCACCTACCCCTACCACCTTGTCCTTGTGTCCATATTCCCTTGTGTGTCTGTCTGGGTATGTTGTTTCTCTCCCCTTATTCTACTCTTTTAAATTTAAGTCAAAGGGTCTTCAGTCCTCTTAGACATCGAATTCAACTGTCTAATTACTATGTAACTGCATGTTACTGTGTATTGGTTTACTGTTACTTTGCGATGTGAAGTTTGTTCACTCACCTGTTTGACTTAATAAAAATTTATTTCCAAAAAAAACAAAAAAAAAACCTTCTTCTGTTCATCCTGAGGGACCGGGACCACAACTCCCTTCTCCATGAGAGACCAGGCAGCTTCCAGAAGAACCGTGCGGGCCCTGGCCTCTTGAGGTAAAGGGGTTGGCAGAAATATCTTTGGAGGATTCCCCCTGAGATTTATCCGATAACCTGTAGAGACTATGGACAGAACCCACTGGTCGGCTGATTAAAGGTTCCATCTGCCCCAATACTGCAGGAGGCGACCCCCCACGCTGAGCCTAGAACGGGGAGCCTGAACCGCATCATGCAAAGGACTTATCCTCTCCTTTTGACACTTGCTTCTTACTGAAGGCCCCAAACCTGGATTTGGCAGCCTTACCTCTTCCCACCTGTCCTCTACTGGAAATATGCACTGAGCCTGAACTTTATCTTCTTCTGACAAGTCTAATGCCTGATTAACAGCCAGGCTATTCCCTATAATCATAGGTGGGTTTGTTTTGTGTTTGCAAAAGTGCAAAACAAAAGAAAGTAAACGCTTTGTGGGCGCACTCTTGGAAAATGAAATGTGAACTTAGTTTAAAACATAGCTTTTATTATGGACTTGTTTGAAATAGGATGGCAAAAAGAACTAATAAAGTAAACATTATTTTTAATATGTTTGTTCTTGTTGTGTGGTACAGAAGTAGTGATTGTTAATAAATAATATACCAAATATTGTGTTACCACACTTATAATATTCCATTTACTGCATTTTGTCACTAAAGGTATAATGACCAAGGTGACCATAGGTAGCAAAAATGAGTTAGTTTCCCAACCTGATAGACAGATTGGAGTTTGGTTACCCCACGTTACCAAACAAATTGATTTGTAAAATACAATAAAAAATTCCAGTATTGGCAGAGGTTTGGAATCAAGCAGTAGGCAGCTCCTGGGCTGCTGGTCTGGTGACTGGGGTGCCTATCATCTGATAATACCACACCTGGACTTCTCCAGGGGTCACCCACCTGGATACTGCCCTGGCCCTTCACTGCTTGGCTTCCAAGTTTGGAGAAGGTTTGGGCAATCCAGTGAGGTATAATGGTATAATTTTTATGGGTTAAGTCCCGACTCAGCAGTTTAGGTCAACTGCAGGATATTACCAGATGTATTAATTTTTGACAGAAATGTGCTTGCGACAAGAATAATATAATAACTTGACAGGTGGTGACCACTAATGGTGTTTTATACACAATCTGAGGTTAGATATTTGTTGATGAACCCAAAATTGGGTATAACCAGAAGAGAGTAAAAATTATATGATTTTAGTCTTGGTCCTGGATGCTACAAATCTTGGTCCTATTGCCTTAAAGGTGCACAAACATTAATTATATTACAATTTGTTAAAGTGTGGCAGTATGAGTATAATGTTGCTGTTTAAATAATTGTTGCAATAAACACTGGGATGGTAGAGCGGTTATGATGCACCCACATGTAGCAATATACTGTATGGATACAAAATTGCCGTTGATTTAGTTATTGCAGCGAGCCCTGTGATAGTGGATCCAGATAGGCTATGGGCGGTATTCAATGAGGCTGATTCGCCAGGTTTTTATTGCGATTTTGTGCTGTAAGGTGAATTTCTGACTAAAACGGTGAATCACCCTATTCAATGACCAGATGGCGAATACATTTCAAGGTTTTTTTCGCCATGATTCACCGAGTAGCAATCGCTATCTTTTTATGGTGAAGTGGAAGGCGAACTTTTAAAATAAAGTGTTTTGTTTTTTACAATTGGTGTCAAAAAATCTGGAATTTTATTCTGAGGAGGGGCATGCTATTTTTATTCATGTGCTTAGCACATGAATATATATTTAATTTAAAAAAAAATATATATATATATTTTTTTTTACACAGACCAGCCAGCAGGGGGCCGGGAGACGCTCATTACATATTCATATATTCACTTCACCCGATCATTACATATGCATGATCGGGTGTAGTGAATATACCCGGTCCCCTGCTGGCACCCCCCGGGGGCAGCCTGTGCTGCCTGGCACCCGGGGAGCCCACCTCCCCCCCCAAATGTTCTGGGGCAGGCAGGGAGACTTCCATCTCCCTGCCTGCCACCGTCCTCAGGCTCCCTGCGGCATCCGCCGCAGGACCTCAAATTCGCCGGTCAGGGGCAGCGAGCCCCTGACTCGTTGAATACCGGAGCCGGCGAGGCTCCGGAACACGAGCAGTGGCGAATGTGCAGCGAATCCTAAACAGGATTCGCTGCACGTCGCTAGTATTCACATTGAATACTGCCCTATAACTACAGGGGAATGAATAGCCTGTGAAAAAATGTTCTGCCTTCATAAGAAATGATAAAGTAGAATTAATATCTCAGTTGTTATGGCAGATTACTGATGATATAATGTGGAGTATTCCACAGCTGATGAATCAGACTGTGGTGACTCCTGTACCTGACCCTGCTGTGACTCCGGCAGGGGGGAATGATATGTTCTGTCCCGTCAGGACCTCCATGCTGATGCGGCCTGGGCAGTCGCTCGCCAAGATGCGGCAGTGATGTGTTCAGTCCCATCAGGACCGCCGTGCTGATGCGGCCTGGGCAGTCGCTCGCCGAGGTGCGGCGAGGCTAGCGTGTGCTCGCTGCCTGTGTACTGGTGCTCCAAGTGCAGCTATTAGCCAAGGAGTTGTGGGAGAGCCCGGCTTCAGCTGGATTCCAATGAGGTGACGTGGGGTACCTCTGGCTGGAAACGTGTTTGCCTACGTCGGCTTCTTAATGCAGCTTCTATCCATATTCCCTATAATCATCAGCCAAATCTGCACACACACCACCACCATCATCATCATCATCTAAATCAGCTAACAGAGGAGGTGTAAATGAAGACCATCCAGAGGAAGGGTTTTTTACAAACTTTTCCATAAGTGCATTCATTTTATGCACCCCCTGCGCAGTGTCCTAAATGACCTGCAACAACATGGGATCCCCTTGCGCAGGAGCAATGGACCCCACAGAGTATTGGGAGGAAGAACTGGGGCCAGGAAACCTGATTAAACTGTCCCTGCCTATTCAGTGCCTCAACCAAGGCATTCATAGACCTCCCCAAGGCTGCAGCCCATGCTGGTTCCAGCTGCTCAGACCCCTTGGCCTGCGTTGTTTTGCTAGGCCCAGACTTACAAGCAGGGCAAGGCTCCCCTTGGTCCATCTGTTCACATGTATAATTAACCCCACAAATACTGCAGTTTAAAGACATATATTGCGCCCCCCCTCATCCCACAGCAGCAGCATCATCACCCGTGTCAGTCATGCTTAACTCACGGTGCAAAATGTCAGGCAAAGTACCAGGCAGTATAACCAGTAGTACTTATCTGTCTGCTTGCCATCTCTGACTTTCCTAAATTCTGTGTGCAGCCAACAGGATACAGCCAGCATTCAGCTCACACTGTGGAGATAAAATGGCACCTGCACACAGGTGGGAAGGAACAAAGTTGGGAAGCCTGTATTGGCCCCCCTTTAGCCGCTCCCACAATGTAGTTACCTCACCTCCTAGTGCCTCCCCTCTGCTGGGATCACTTGGAGTTGTCTGGCCCCGCTGGACACCTGTGATAGTCTTCACTTCCCCGGAGGGATGTCGTCAGACTGTAAGCCCTTCCAAGATGGTGGCCGCCATCGCGGGAGGTCTTTCCCCCACAATCCCCCTCTTTAAAGAGCCAGTTCCAGATCGCTCCCAGGGCCCAGGCAAACCTCAGCAATGCTGGGGTTAAGCGCTGTGCAATGGGTGCAGACAGACACCCCTGCACACAGAGTGCTGACAGGACGCGCTTCTGTCAGCCTCTTCTGCGCTCTCAGCGTGCCTCGCTTCTGTAAGAAGCCGCACGCTGGACAAAAAAAACTGCACTAACACTACAGTTAAAATAAAAGACTAACTATGAAAAAAAAAAAGCCAGCTGCAGAAGTAGCCGGTCAGCCAAGCACCCACTCCTGTGGGCACCTAAAACGAACTGGTGCATGCTGGGGATGCAGAAGGGGAGGAGCCTGCAGCCAGAAGAAAAGCTTCTTCTTCTTCGTGCGGACCCTCCTCCATCCCAAGGTTAGCTGTGTCACCGGACTGGACGAAAGAGAAAAAAAGTGTTAACTCCCGACCAGATAGCCGCCCTGCACACCTGAGAGAGACACCTCTAGAAGCTGCCCAAGAGGTCCACACTGACCATGTAGAATGAGCAGACACAAATGAGGGAAGTCTGCGTGATGAATTGCAATAAATCTCCAGAATCGTTAAACAAATCCACCGAGCTAGGGTTGACTTTGATGCTGCCCAACCCTTCTTAACGTATGTATTATAGAGTATAAATAATACATTTTCCTGATGGAGGCCGTACACTCTACATATATGTGTAAGGCGCCAACGATATCCAGAGAGGCAGAACTTCCTGACAGAACTGGAACCATTATGGGTTGGTTGATCTGAAAATCCGATACAACCTTAGGGAAGTAATCCGGCCGAGTACATAATTCAGCTCTGTCTGCATGGAAAACCAAGAAAGGAAACCAGCAAAATAAGACACTGAGGTCAGAAACACAGCAGGCAGATGCCAGGGCCAGCAACAGAACTGTTTTCCAAATTAAGAGTCTTAAGTCCGCAGACTCTAATGATTCAAATATCTCAGACTGTAAGAAGTTCAAAACCAAAAGGGAGATCCCAAGGTTCTGTGGGAGCAACAAACAGGTTGCAAACAAAAGACAGGCTGAAATCTGGACTTTTAAAAAGGAACCTAAAAACGAAGGCCGGTACAAAGACCAGACTGTAAGAATGAGTGGTACTTGTGAGTTATCTGGGCTGCCGATTTTTTGATTGTATGCCTTAAGTTAAGGCATACAATCAGATGCGATGCGATATGCGATCATCGGATGCGATGACCCGATTTTTCCATAGGAATCAAT
Source organism: Crinia signifera (assembly GCF_055691185.1). NCBI lineage: Eukaryota > Metazoa > Chordata > Amphibia > Anura > Myobatrachidae > Crinia > Crinia signifera. Next base: position 140,860,392 of record NC_139220.1, read on the forward strand.
GTTAAAATGGACTGAGTCCATTTTAACATGGAATTCAATGGGAAAAAGGGGTCCTTTTCATACCCCTACTATCCAAGTGGGCATGGAGTTGGATATAAACCTGTGGCGAGCGTAGCGAGCCACCGAGCCCGAAGCGTGGCGAGCGAAGCAAGCCCCGCGAGGGGACGGTATTCTGTGTCCGCTCGCCACGCTTCGGGCTCGGTGGCTCGCTACGCTCGCCACAGGTTTATATCCAACTCCATGCCCACTTGGATAGTAGGGGTATGAAAAGGACCCTTTTTCCCATTGAATTCCATGTTAAAATGGACTCAGTCCATTTTAACATTGATTCCTATGGAAAAATCGGGTCATCGCATCGCATCGCATCCGATGGTCGCATGCGATGCGATGTGCCCGATCCGACCCGATTTAGAAATCGGCAGCCCGGATAACTCACAAGTACCGAATGAGTAGCCGCACCAAGGAGAAAACCAACTTGGGTAAACTGCAAGCTTCAAACCAGGCAAAAAAGGTTCTCCAGATGCAGTGGTAGTGGGTGGCCATGACATCTTTCCTAGCCTTCAACATTGTTGGTATAACAGAAGGAGGAATACCAAGTCTTTTTAACAACTCTGTCTCAACATCTATGCCATTAAATGGAGATGAGGTAAGCCTGGGTAGGTACAGTGTCCTTGTTTAAGCAGGTCTGCGTGAAGTGGGAGTTAATATGGGTCGTCTACGAGGAGAAGATGAAGATCCATGTACCAAGACCTCCGTGCCAGTCTGGAGCTATGAGGATTACAGACACTGACTTCCTCTTGCACCGTTTGAGGAGACATGGTTTTAGAGGGAACGGTGGGAAGAGGTTTTTACGGAAAACTGCCCTAACCAAAGCTAAGCTTTCTGCTCGTAGCTCTAGAACAGTGGTAGCCAACTCCAGTCCTCAAGAGCTACCAACGGTGCACATTTTCCAGACAACCTAGCTGCTGCACAGGTGCACTCATTACTCACTAACACATTTTAAAGATCCACAGGTGGAGCTAATTACTTCACTTGTGATTCTGTGAGGAGACTTTTAAAACATTAACTGTTGGTTGCTCTCGAGAACTGGAGTTGGCTACCCCAGCTCTAGAACATTGATTGGAAGGACTCCTTTCAAGTCCATTGACCCTGAAAAGTATGACCCAGGGTCACTGCCCCCCCCCCCCCAACCTCGAAGGCTGGCATCGGTGGTTACCAGAGTCCAATCCCAAATGCCGAACTGGCAACCCTGTAGGAAATGGTCTGCGTGGAGCCACCAGTACAGAGACAGCCGTGTGTCTTGTTTAAAGGTAATAGTCTTGTGCATGTGAAGGTTAGATCCTGACCACTGGGTAAGAAGATCCCGCTGAAACGTCCTGGATCGGAATCTGCCATAGGGAAGAGCATCAAAGGAGGCTACCATTTTCCCCAGGAGTTTGATGCAAAAATGAACAGACACACAAGGTATACTCAGGACCTGTCTGACTAAAGAGACAAGATCTTCTCAATCGGTAAAAAAATTCCACTGCTGTACGGTGTCTAACAGTAACCCCAGGAAAAGTAGCCTCTGAAAAGGTTGGAGTTGTGACTTTTTGAAGTTCACAATCCATCAGTGTTGGATAAGGAACTGGTATGTGAGGAAGGCATCCAAAACCAACTTGTCCTTGGAGGCAGCCTTGAAAAGGTGGTCGTCTATGTATGGAATAATGGAAAATCTTTGAAGACTTAAAGCCGCCGCCATGCATGCCATTATTTTTATGAATACTCATGACCGAACAGGAGCGCCTGAAACTGAAAATGTAGGTTCCAAACTGCAAAGCACAGGAATTGTGGGTGTGGTTTCCAGATTGGCATATGTAGATAAGCATCCCCGATATCCAACAATATCAGGATCTCTCCTGGATCCAAACGCAATCACAGAACATACTGATTCCATCTTGAATCTGTGATACACAAGTAAAAGATTTAAACCTTTTAAATAAATAAATAAAAAACGGTGAAATGGAGCAGTCTGGATTGGGTACTACGAATAGATTTGAGTAGAAACCTAGGCCCCTTTGATCCTGTATGACTAGGAAGAGGACACCTGAGAGCTGAAGATTTTGAATGGCGGAGCATAACACATCCCTTGTGGTCTCTAACCAGTCGTGAAATATTTTTTGGTGGTGGGAATGAGAATACTAGTCTGTAGCCCCGGGACACTACTTGCAAAACCCAGGAATCTTGGCAAATCTCCCGCCATGCATCCGAAAAGACCAGGAGCCTTGCGCCCACCTTGGAATCATGCCACAGACTTTTCTGATGAAGTCGAGAACTGGCGTGGTTGCGATTGCACCTCATCCACGTCGCCCCAGAAAGTACGGATTATTACCGGTTAATATGCTTTCCTCTACTCCACCATGGCAGCCACTAATGGGTTAAGTCCCAGAGGGTAGTCTATTGGAAAGGAGACAAAAAAAGAGAACACTGGTCCCCATATAAGCCCCTCCCATACAGGTCTCAGTGTCTTGTTATACAGCACAATAATCTTAAACATACGGGATGGGAACTATGCTGCCATGGTGGAGTAGAGGAAAGCATATTAACAGGTAATAATCCGTACTTTCCTCTACCTCCCCATGGCAGCCACTAATGGGTAATACCCAAGCAGTTCAAGTCACTGGGTGGGCTAAATAATATTGGTTACCTCACCTTATCCAGAAAAGATAGAAAGAAATTTCCTTTTTTATATATATATATATATATATATATATATATATATATATATATATATATATATATATATATATATATATATATACACAGTATTTTCACACCACAGCACTTAGCACTTTCCTGCCAAACTTTGCGTCCGAAGAAGCTGCTACATCCACCCTATAATGTTTCGTGAATGTATGTACTGAGGTCCAGCACGCTGCCTTGCATACTTCTTCCAAGGAAGCAGATTCCTTCTCTGCCCATGACGCTGACATGGCTCTTGTCGAATGAGCTTTAAGACCCACTGGAGGCTGCTGGCCTCTAATTCTATAGGCTTCGATAATTGCTGTTTTTATCCACCTAGAAAGGGTTGCTTTACTTGCCCCCATTCCTTTATTTTTCCCCTCTGTAAGGATAAACAATCTCTCTGTCTTCCTACAGTCCTTAGTTCTTTCTAGGTACAATTTTAGAGCTCTCACCACATCCAATTTGTGTAGCCTTTCTTCCTTGGAATTGGTCGGATTCGCAAAAAATGACGGGAGTACGATCTCCTGATTAATGTGGAATGCTGAGACCATTTTTGGTAAGAACTGGGGATTAGTCCTTAGTACTACTTTCTTTTCAAAGAAATTCAAAAAAGGTTGTTTTATCCACAGAGCCTGCATCTCCGACACCCTCCTAGCCGAGGTGATGGCTATCAGGAATGCCACTTTAACTGTGAGCCACTTCAACGATACTTCATGAAGAGGCTCAAACGGTGAATCTACCAGTGCATTAAGCACCAGGTTCAAATCCCACGGTGGTAATGGGTTATGAAACGCTGGTCTAATACGTTTTGCTGCTTGCACAAATCTTCTTATAAATCTGTCATCAGCCAGTTTCCAGTCCAGCATTGCTGACAATGCCGAAATCTGTACTTTAATAGAACTAGTTGATAAGTTCCTGTCTAAACCTGCCTGTAAAAACTCCATTACTGTCGGCAGATCTTTTGATGGCTTCTTACTTGCCTTGCAGAAGGCTACATATTTCCTCCATACTCTATGATAAGCCTTGGATGTTGAACTCTTTCTTGCTTTGAGAAGAGTCCCAACCACTTTCCCTGAGAAGCCTCTTCTCACTAGCAGTTGGGTTTCAGTAACCATGCCGCTAATGTCCAGCTGCGTGGTTGACTCTGCCATACTCCGTTCTGGCCTATGAGGTCCTTCCGATTGGGCAACATCCAAGGGCCTTCCACCTTCAACTCCAGTAATTTGGGGAACCAGGCCCGTCTCGGCCAGAATGGTAGCACTGCTATCACCGTAGCTTTTTCTTTCTGAATTTTGTTCAGTAGTTTCGCTATCATAGGGAACGGGGGAAATACATACACCAAAGTTCTTTCCCATTTGACCGTAAGTGCATCTGCCTTCTCCGCCTGTGGTTCCCAATGTCTTGAGAAAAACCTCTTTACTTTTGCGTTTTTCACCGTGGCCATCAAATCTATTTTGGGTAATCCCCACATGTGCACCAGTTTCTGAAATATCTCTGGTGCCAATTCCCATTCTCCTGGTTTCAACTCGTGTCTGCTGAGACTGTCTGCTTGCCAGTTGTCCTTGCCTGCCACGAACACTGCTACCAGACTGTTTACTCGACCTTCGGCCCAGGCAACTATTTTTGACACTTCCAGCATCAGATCTCTGCTCCTCGTGCCTCCTTGTTTGTTGATATAGGAGACCACCGATTGGTTGTCTGATCTTATGACTACGTCTTCTCCAACTAACCAATCTTGCAGACGTTGGCACGCCATAAACACTGCTTTTAGCTCTCTTACATTTGAATGTTTTCTGCTTACTTCCTTTGACCATACACCCTGAACTAAGTGGTCGCCACATACTGCTCCCCAACCTGACTGGCTGGCATCCGTGGTTACTACCACTTGTTGTTTCACTGCAAACATCTTTCCTTGATTCATTCTTTGAGCAAGAGACCACCACTTTAGGTCTTGCTTTGCTCCTTTTGACAGTATAATGGATTGATCCTTGTTTTTTCCATCTCCGTCCCACTGTGTGAGAAAACAATTCTGTAGGGCCCGCATGTGAAATCTTCCCCACTGAACTGTCTCCAGTGCTGCTGAGATGAGTCCTAGGACCTTCATCAGTGTCGCTGATGATGCCCTCTTTTTGCCTTGCAGCTCGTCCACTTCTTTGACCAGCCTCTTTCTCCTGTCTTCTGTCAATTTTATCATCATTGACTCTGTGTCTATCGATACTCCCAAGTATTTTACTTTCCTTGATGGATTTATTTGACTTTTCTTTAAGTTTATTAGCCATCCGTGAGCCATTAGGTATTGCATTACCCTTCTCGTGTAATCCTCCGATTGTTCCTTTGTATAAGCCATAATTAAGATGTCGTCCAGGTACGGCCATACGGGTATGCCCTGCTGTCTTAAGTTGGCGATTAATACCACCAACACTTTTGTGAACGTCCTGGGCGAGGTGGCTAGCCCGAATGGTAGAGTGACAAACTGATACACTTCTCCTTTTATGCAGAATCTTAGAAACTTGTAATGACCTTGGGATATGGGAATGTGTAGATAAGCGTCTTGAAGATCTAAGGTAGTCAAGAAAGCTCCCCTTTTTACATCCGGCAGAATCGTCCTTAGAGATACCAGTTTGAACCTTTTTACTCTCACGTATGAGTTTAACTTTCTCAAGTCTAGGATTGTTCTGAAACCTCCGGTTGCCTTCCTGACCACGAAAAATCTTGACTGCCAACCATGGCCTTCTTGACCTTCCGGTACTCTCTCTACTACCTTTTGCTGAATCATATTGTCTAAACTTGTAAGCAAAGCGACCCTTTCCTCCGGGTCTCTTGGGATAGGAGATTCTGTCTTCCAGGACCCCGGGTATTTCACAAACTCGATCTTGTATCCGTAATTTACAATGTCCAGAACCCATCTGTCTTTCACAGATTGGGACCAGATTTGCCCGTATTCGAGCAATCTGCCCCCAACTGTCATCCTGGCGTCATTGACTGAATTGTCTAGCCGGATATCTCCCCTCTCTTCCTCTTTGGCCGCGAAAAAAACTTCTGTTTGCTGCCCAGGATCTCCTATAGCTTCTTCCCGGCCTGTAGGTCCTTGCTTCCTTTACTTCCGTTTGTTGATATTTAAAAGGTTTTCCCGAAAAACCCCTTCTTCCTCTATCTTGCGGCAACCAGACTGATTTCCCCCCTGACAGTTTTGTAATAATATCATCTAGCTTCGCTCCGAACAAATACTGTCCCTGAAACGGCAAAGCTATTAATTTTTGTTTAGATTGAGTATCAGCCGCCCAAGGTTTAAGCCACAGGGCTCGTCTTGCTACATTCGCCGTAGCACTGGTCCTTGCCGCTAATTTTAGCACATCCAAGGAAGCGTCACATAGAAATTCAACGCCCACCTGGATGTTTTGCATTATTTTAATCAACTCTGATCTCCTTATTCCATCCAATGTATCCGATTCTAGATCTTGGCACCAAGAACGCAACACCCTCGAGGTGATCGCCATCGCTGAGGATGCCTTCATCACTGCTCCTGCCGTCACATGCTGTTTTCTGAGGTTAACCTCAATTTTCCTCTCCATTGCATCTCTAAAAATATTTGCATCTTCCAGAGGCAACGTTGTCTTTCTGGAGATCCTAGCAATGGCCGAGTCTACTTTGGGAGATTCATCCCAATACTTCACTTGATCCGGATCAAATGGGTACATTTTTGTGATTTTTAAAGGTACTGCCACCTTCTTGTCAGGATGCTGCCACTCTTCTTCTACCAGCTCCTTGAGGGTTTTTGAGAGGGGAAAAGTTTTAATTTTTTTCTTTTTATCTCTAAATATTAAATCTTGTAGTTTTTCTTCTTCTTTCGTCTCCTTAATATTGAGTGACTTATGAATCAGTGCTAGAAGATTCTCAATTAGAGCCGGATTGAAGTCTGAATCCGTTTTATCTTGCTCAACTTCCCCCTCCTCCAAATCATTCTCTTTTGTAGAGGGTCCCTCTGCTGAATCATCAGAGCCATCAGAAATCACTGCTCTGCCCCTCTTTGCTGACTTTTTCCCTTTGTCTTGTTTGGCCACAAATGTATCTGCTAGCGCCGTTTTTAACAAGCTTACTAGCTCCGTCAGCGGCGGAAAAGATCCCCTTTGGGCTATCTTACACGCCTCACAAGTTGCACCCATGTATTCCTCTGGTAACACCTGGTCACAGAGAGAACATTTAGCTGGGCGATGCTTCTTGCGTCTTACTCCATCAGACTCCTTTTTGCTGGTGTCAGATCTACAAAAAAATTTTTTTTTTTTTAATTACATTCAGCTTATAGGTAATACTTAAACCATATCTTTGCCTCTAGCTTACCCTGAGACTCTCTGCCTTTTCTCTTCCTGCATTATGCCTTCTCCTTGCTTAGTAGCTTTTAGCTAGAAGCAAAACCATAATCAGTATTTTAGCATAATTGCCCTCCTCTGGCTACAGCCATCTCTGGAGTCTTACCGGTCTGCTGGGTTTCATTGGTTCGTCACTGCGGGGAACACCTGTAGGCTCTTTACATGTCCGCCATGCCTGTTTTGAATCCACCGGTATATATCCTTAGCGTCCTATTGACGCTCATGCGTGCCGGCGCATCCGTCCGCGTCTGATGACGTCAGACGCGCCGCACGTTCCCTCTGTCCGGCCGCCCAGTGACGTCAGACGCCGACTGGACATAAACGCTGGTTCTTGCGCCCGTAGGGCGCCTCCACGCTGACCGCACATTCCCGCCGGCGCCTGTACTTACACCCAGCGTGTCCTGCGCATACTCTCCCTCCGGCAGGATCTCCCAGCAGACTCAGGTACCCTTACTGCACTTGACAGCGGGTTACCTCTATCCTTGTAGCCTGTCCCCAACAGCACTAGACTGTGGAGAGAGCTCGGCAGCTCAGGGTAAGCTTCTATTCCACTACCCTGGAAAGGAAAAAAGACACTGAGACCTGTATGGGAGGGGCTTATATGGGGACCAGTGTTCTCTTTTTTTGTCTCCTTTCCAATAGACTACCCTCTGGGACTTAACCCATTAGTGGCTGCCATGGGGAGGTAGAGGAAAGGCAGGATTTTCCTCTGGATCCTGAGGTACGAAAGGACGGCCCTGTTTAAAGGCCTTTTAGGGACTGGAGCAGAGGATGGTAAAAATAATAAAAAAAAAAATCTCTTTCCTCCCTCTGTAACCTGTGAATTCAACTTTTCCAGCTCTGCTCTAAACAATATGTCCACTGTAAAAGGAAGAGCCTCAACTTTTTGCCTCTGCCTGCTGGAAACACAGCCACAGGGAAGGTCTGGCCAAGATTGCGGAGGCACAGATTCAAGCCCCAAAGGCAACAGTATCCGTAGCATCCTCAACTAAGTACCCAGCCGCGTCTTCGATATATTCAGCTAGAGGTAATAATTCCACCCTGTTGCGATTTTCCTTTATTCGGGAAGCCAATTCACCTGACCATTTATCAACGGCCCTACTGACCCAGGCTCCAACTAAGGCTGGGCATAACCGAAAACCTGCCGTGGAGATTGATTTTAGAGTAACTTCTAACCTGCAATCTGGAGCCTCTTTAAGGGCTACCACACCGGAACTTTGGTACACTTCGACAATCGAGACACACATGTGTCCACTGGGGGAGGAGTCCCCCACTTAGCCCTTGATTTCTGTGGAAAGGTGTACAATTGCCTTAATCTCTTAGAGATTTGAAACTTTTTATCTGGTGTCTGCCAGACATTAAGCAACAGTTTATTAAATTCAAGAGATTATGAAAAAGATACTGGCTGCTTTGGTATTTTCCCCAAAAAATGGAAACCGGCTCCGGAGGTTCCGGGTCTGTAACATTTAGGGCTAGCTTGACTGCATAAAGTAGGCCCTCAATACCCTGAGGTTCCTCATCTAATTGTTCCTCTTGAGGTAATTCAGGATCGGCAACAATCTAGAATTCCCCCTCCTCTGCAGATGAGCCATCATCATTGGGTATTAAAAGAGGTATATATTTTCTTTTAGTCTGGCTGGGAGAAGACTGGTTAACCTGTGTAGGTATAGGGAGAGCCCTTGCTAGGTGATCCTCAGATTTTATTAGATTCCTAACCCATGGTGGTTCATTTTCTTTACGGGAAGATGCCGCCTCTACAGCCAAGGATGTTAACACAGAGGTGATTGAACCACCTGTGGGAGATTTTAATGGAGGGACAGAGAATCCCTGGTCCGCACCATGACCAGATTCACAGATTGTTGCCCTTTCTATGCTGTGTAAATTGTTCCTTGCAGTTCCTACAGATGAACACTAAGTGCATCCTTAGAGGAAGTACCCTTTCCAGACATGCACACACAGGGAAAGAAAAAACATATACACAGGACAGGGCCTAGAAAAGAATAGGGGGAGAGAAGCCACAAAATCACCAAGTACCCAACAAATCTCACAGTACCCCTGGGGTTCTTGTGGGAAAGTGCCAGACCGCGCAGGGACCCTGGTGTACCGGGGTTTGCCACCATCTGAACAGGAGTCAGCAGGGTGGGTAAAATGGCACACACTGAAGGAAAACGCCAGCAGCCTGGAAGCACCAGCTGAAGCAGGCCCACCCCTTTGAAAGTACCTTCTGTTGTGGCGGCAGTGGCTAGTAACAGAACTACGGTTGGAAACTCAGCCCAATTCCTGTACTCTGCAGCCCACGCTCGCAGAATACTGCGGGAAGTTTAAATGTTTTTTGACAGGGAGATCACGTACACGTGACTGCTCTGTGTTTGGCTGCAAACTGCTGCTCCCCTTCTGGCCAGTGCGCTACTCTGAGCCAGGTGCCACGTGGCGCAGGTGCACTCTTACCTGTAGTTTCCCCCCTGGGTGGCATGGCAGGAGCAGTGGACCCGTAACCCAAGCTGTGTGCAGCTTAGGCTAGTCCCCGGAGCGTAGGTACCGGTGGCGAAGACCAGGAGTTGCACTGCATGCAGTGGTGACCTGGCACTCCCACGAAGCAGGCAGGTAGAAGCTACAAATGACAAACAAAAGAAAAATAAACAATAAGGAGTCACCTAAGGAGAGCAGGGATCAGACTCCTCTGGGCAATTTTTTTTAAGACTGGGGTTCAGGAGAGGATAGACGGGGGGAGGAGCCTGTCACTCAAATTTTACTATAGTGCCAACTCCTCCAGACCACAGCTCTAACCCCAATGTAGTAGAATGCCGTGTCCCCTGCTGAATGTAGGAGAAAACTTAATTCATCAGTCAGTATCACATATTTACAGTCTTCCATGTTCCAGGAATGCTTCATGGTTGAGGTAAGCCATTTTATCACTGCTGCAAACCAGCTTCAAGTTCTTAACCTATTACTTGCTGACTGAAAAAGGCTTAACTCTGAAACCCTTTGCCAAGTTAAAACTTTTGACCTTTCGTGTGTCCAAACTATAATAAACATTTTTATCTTTGTTAACTTGTTCTTTAGGAATTAGTTTTTTTATATCAACATGTACAGATGGAGCAGCTCTCATCCTGGCAGGGGATGGCGCTGGCGTCGCCAGCCCCCGCCAGCGCCATGGCGGTGGCGAGAAGGGGATGCGCGCGCGCACGAGAGGCTCGGGCGTCCCCTTCCGACGGCGCTTCCATCCAGTCCCCGCCGGCAACCCGGGGTCCCCGCCGCCTGCCCGCACCCCCCTAACCCTGTCCGTCTCCCTGAGCGCGACGGAGCGTGAGACGCACGCGCGTCTCAGTATATTCGCTGGCGAGGCTGCTGGCGGGTCGCCAGAGGGGACGTCCTGGCGACCTGCCAGCAAGGATGAGACCTACTCCATCTGTACATTGACCAGAAGCAAAACAGTCATAATCTTTTTTAATGTTACGTTTATCATTTTAATGTGAAAAAATTTAGTGACTGCATGGTTGACAAAATGACCACTTTATTGGCAATGTGATGTGTGTGAATAAGAAAGCAGTGGAAGACCGTATTGACATTAACAGCCCCATTTGAAGATGAAGTTTTAAACTTAATTAGCAGGAATTAAATTTAAAATTTGTAAAATTAATATCCCATTTTGTGACACTGTCCCAAGTGGCAACACGAACAAGCAAAGTTGCAATGCATTAATTTTTAATCCAAATAATGCAAATTAAAAAGTTGCAGTATGCCTACTGCATAGATCCTAGTTACGATACAGGAATGAAAGACTGTTTTTCATGTCAGTTTATGAAACAGACTATAGGAGAATGCAAGCTCACATTTAGAGCATACTGGAATTGGCATTATCTTTATTTCACAAGCAGTGTAAAAATGTTGACATTTTCTCCAAACCAGTTAGTAAAACATTTGAAATATATGTGAAAGCAATGTGCAGATACTGTATTTGATCCAGAAAGGTTTTATATACACCCATGACATTTAATGCCCAATTATACATACATTATAAAGTCTTAAATTCAATAAATCTAACATGTTGATGCACACAGCAAAAATAGTTTAATTCATTTTTATTTGTATATGTCAAAATACATTTTTCTCCAAAAGATAAGGATTGTTACTAGTTTCATGCACATACAGAGCCTGCTCAGGACTACCAATAAAATCAATGTAGCACAGTAGCCAATCTGTTTTAGATAAAGAATAAATAAACTAAATATAAAATACTAAATTAGAAATATTTCCTCATTCTTCAGACACCCAAGCTTTACCAAGTATAAACCATAATAATCAATCTTGCATCGCCAGCAACGTGCAGCTTCATTTGCTGTACAGACGTTTACGCTTTTGTTTTTTGCATCTTTAAGATGCAAATCCGTTACACCCTACATACATAATAAATGAATATAACAAAATCCCCAAACTATCTTTGTACCTTTTAAAAGTCAAGAATCCTGAGCTTGGCAGTAAGAGCAAGGCAATGTATTTTCATAAAACCTGGAAACCGAACATGAGGACATCAAGTTTGGATAACCAAAAACCCACAAAATATAGGCAGTAGATCACAATGACCTGTTCGTAAATTAAAGGGGTACAAATTCACATTTATTATATTATACATTATAGTCAACAATACAATAGCTGCTGCAAGCTTTACAATTTACAAGTTTTGTTTTAAATGACATTTTCAGTGGATTAAATTCATGTGCCAATATCACGCTGTTCAGATCAGTCAGTGAAAATATAAAAGCGGTCTCTTAAAAAAAAAAAAAAAAACAGCAACTCACAGCTGTATGCACATACATATTTAGAATATTGGTTACTTTATGCAAAAAAGGCCACTGAAATGTAGAAAAAATTGATAGATATGATGTATTAAATTATATGCCTTCTGACATGGCAACAGTGCATTTACACAACAGAGTGCATGTTAGGAGTATAAAGCATAGTGACTTCACTCTGGCTAGCACAAATGATATTAATGGTACTCAAAGAAACATGAAATGTAGTGAAATAATAAACTTTTAATAGTTGTGACTTCAAAAGAAAATAACAAAAATCAAAATATTTTACAGTTATAACTAAAGTCACGCCTCCGTAAAATAGACAATATACTATAAAATGACTGAACTTTATTAAGATAACTATTTAGGAACAATCTAACCTTGAGTAACAGACACTGCAGAGAACGATTTGAGCATGCCACACAGTGGTTTGGAAACATAATACAGGTTCTCCATATATACGTATATATAGATATAGACTAGCACATCTATATATATTTATATATACAAGCACACAAATATATACACACACACGCACTCACTCTGTACCTACTAAAATGAGTGTGAAATATAGTACTGAACAAATATCTCATTGAAGCCTTCTTAAAAAAAAAAAAAAAAACAACACATAGAAGGGTAACAGCCATTACTAGGATCTAGAAATGTAATGCATATTACACAAATAATAACTGCAACTGCCCCAACTAATGTCTGAGTAGTCAAATGTAAGCAATAGGAAAACGGATATCCTGAAGCTCCAATAATGGTAACAGTTGGAGCTGCTGTAAACCAATACAAAAGCGTGGGCAGCTTGTGACTGTTGCTAAAATACAAGTCCCAGCAAGAACTGCCAGTCAAACTACAGCCGGAAAGCCTCCTTCTGCAATAAGTGGTCTAGGCGCAGTGCACAAAGAAAACTGCACACACAAACGCAGTTAAAAATATATAAGTAATAAGAAAGCGAAGAGGATTTGATGTGTGGCACAATAAACTATGTCAATGTCTTTTGTGGTAGCAGAAAGCTTTTTGATTGCAAAAGGCTTATATACAACTAAGGCTTACTGGTTACATTTAGGAGGCGTCTGGCCTTAAACACTTTCCTTGCACGTTGTAACTGTAAACAAGAATTCATAGTCATTTTGTCTCCTCAGCAGCCGCGCTTTAAAACATTTTTTTTGTACAAAATGAAAAATAAAAAAATACAGGTAAGAGGGAGTTTGGCAGGATTTTGAAAGTTACAGTCGCCAAGGAATATTCCCTCCTCACATATCCAGTGATTGCCAACATGGTCCACTGGAGTAACTTATGTGCAATGCCATTAAATCTTTACTCTGGTAAAACCTCTTTATTTGGAAAGTTTGCTTATAACTCTTATTAAGGCTCCGTTTTCATCTTTTAGCCTCTGGTTGTCTGCTTTCAGGTCTGGTAACATCTGTTTGGGAGAAGAAAGAAAAATAACTTACTTTAAATCAATGCTCAAAAAAAAAAAAAAAAAAAACTCAGCTCAAGCTAAATAAGAATACTGAATAATATGGCATTCAAGGGTTCCTGGCGTCAGCACCAATTACCATTCTAACTATTATAAATTATGCTTTGTAGCATTAGTCTCACACTAGTAGTGTCCATGGCTGAGCTAAATGGGTATAGTCCATGCCAAAGGGCAAGCTATGACGGTGAGCAGTGCCGATAGCTCATGGCTCAGTATTCCACTGACCCACCCCCCCTTGCCAATTGCACCTTGCTGTTTCTTTCCAGCGAGTGCGGGAGTCAAAAAACGGCAAGGCTCGCCACTATATGCAGCGGGCTCACTGCATTTCCCACCTCTGAAGGTGGGAATTTCCCCGGAACATAGAATACGATGAGCAGCCGGCGATGGGGTTAGACAGATACCATGGCTTGTTTTCAGCAATCCTCACCGAAAACAAGCCATCCTTGCAAATAAGTCCCCTCACTGGCGACACTGAATACCACACAAAGTAGCAGACCTTTGGACAACCACAACTGTGACACCATAGCAGATAAGTGAACTAAAGCAGCTCCATAAATACCATAATTGAAAGCATGCCGAGCAAGGCTTGGACTAGGCCCATAATAATTGGTATGAAAGCAGTTTACATGTTGATGTACAGGAAACACCTCTACTGCAGTTACTCAAGCTGCATTTGAATAAAGCCATAACAAACATGATTAAATCCGTAAATAAAATATTACTCCTTAAGTTAATATTAGAACAAGGAATTATTTATTTCTGGTAAATGTGGATGCAAAACAAAATACTTTTAAAGATTTATAGGGAATACAATAACCTGCACATCCTCATCCACATTACAGACCATCCATCCAATATAAGCAAAATATGTAGACGATATTAAGCATGTAATGTATGTGTACAGTGAAAAGAATATAATACTAACGTTTAATCTCTGTACACAGCTTAACAGAAATATATAGTCACTCACAGGGTATATTAAAAAAAGGTCTTGTGAACCAGTAGGCAGTCATATAATCAGAGTTGCAAATAGACCAAAAAGAGTATGGCTGAAACACTTTGGGGCAAATGTAATCAGAAAAAACTACAGTACAGTAAAACCGGTTTAATTTTAAATGACAATTCTCCCCCAACCCATCACTCTCTAAAATAGTTAGTATTACCAAATAGAACCATATCAAACAACTTATAACCTTGGTGGTTCTCAATTCCAAAAGCCAAGAGAACTTCGGGCTAATCAAACACAAAATTTGCAAAACTGTGGATAAAAGACAATTAATATTGGGAAATACAGGTTCCTTATATGACTGTTCTATAAAGCCATGCTTCATGCTCTGACATTGTAGCTTCACACTTCACTAACTGAAAAAAGGACTCACTGACTCTCCTCGAAAAAATGTTCTATTTTAAATATTTAAATGTCATTTAAAGACTGGAATCTTGCTAGCTAGCACCTTTATACCTGGATAAGCGAAGATACAATTTTTTTTTTCTAGAGTATTTTTCAACTCACCAGCTTAGGGTTTAGTTACTGCCTACTCTAT